>NC_138754.1:26647612-26983280 GCF_965113315.1 Podarcis vaucheri | reverse complement strand
GGCGTGCGCCACCACTGAGAAGGCCCTCTGCCTGGTTCCCTGTAACCTCACTTCTCACAGTGAGGGAACTGCCAGAAGGCCCTCGGAGCTAGACCTCAGTGTCCGGGCTGAGCGATGGGGGTGGAGACGCTCCTTCAGGAATACTGGACCAAGGCTGTTCAGGGCTTGAAAGGTCAGCACCAACACTTTGAATTGTGCTTGGAAACGTACTGGGAGACAATGTAGGTCTTTCATGACTGGTGTTATATGGTCTCGGCAGCCATAATACCATGGGGGGGGGGACGGGGGCGGAGGAATGGGGAAAATCGTATAGCGTAACATTCATAGGGTGGAAAAAGCATACTATCCATATAAAGAGAAGCAAACAACATTATCAAAACTCAAATAATAAACGAAACTATACTCTGGCTGACTAATTAGCAAATAAACAATATCTCAACCCGAGAACGACTTCAACTGGCCAGCTAAATCAGGTGAGGGTAGCTGATGGGTCTCAAACCTTTGGGGAGTTAGGGACCCAATTTTACCTTGGTGGTTTTTGGGAGGCACAGTTAAATTGGATGCAGAGGATGAGGAGCTGCCTGCCCCTAGCCCGGAAAATGCTGCTGCGCGAGGTGGATCCAGCTGTCCGGTTGCTCCCTCGGGTCGCTCTTCCACCTTCCAGACTGAAAGAGGCAGGAAAAGAAGCTGGTCAGGGGCGGAGGACGGGAACATCTTTGCAGTGTGTAAGCTGTGGGGTTTGTTTACGTCAAGGAAATATTTCCTGTTGCCAAATCCAGTGCCTGGTGAAAGGGGACAAGGTTCAATGGGCTCATAGCTCTAATGTGGTTAACTCTGGGTTTATCCACACTGGTGCTTCTTTTTATCCCCAGGGGAAACTGCTCTTTAGCACTCAGTTTGGAGCAAACAGCAATCTGGGTTTTCTCTAGGTTGACATCCACTCTGATTTAGTGCTGATGTAGAGTGGGTTCTCCCTGGGAAAGGAGCGGGGCAAGGGGGAAAGTGTTTGGACACGGCATTCATGTTTTTGAGTAACCAGCAGTCCATACTCCCTGAGCCTCTCCCAGATCTCAGGAGAGTGTCCCTGTCTCTTAAAGGCAGGAGACTAGATCACCACAGGGGAAGGGGGTTCAGCAGGGGGCTCTTGCCATGGGACATCCCCAGTGGAGAGACCGCAGTGAAGTTCGGGCAGCAGCCACTGTGATAAATTATCGAAGTATGGATGCGAGCTTAATGTGTCATGTAAAAAGTTTTCCAAGTCTGTTTCAATGCTGTGTGAATGCATGCAAGATTTCACATCTGTACATGCGTTTGTCCTGCAAGACAACACTGGTAATGGTTTTTTAAAAACATCAGTTAAATTTGTAAGAACAGTTGAAATGCTCAGGTGGAGAGCTTTGTACACAGGTTTAGGGGCGCCCGTTCCCTTAAGTGGGGTATTGGGGGGTCGGTTCTGGAGTACAGTATGATCACATCGTATGCAGAGGCTTGGTTCCAAGGGTTCTGCCTATCCGGAAAAAAACATGCATCCTCTGTACACCTTCCAGCTTGTCAACATCCTTCTCAAATTGTGGTGCCAGAACTGGACATATGACTCCAGGTGCGGTCTGGCTAAGGCAGAACAGAGAGGGACTATGACTTCCTTGGATCAGGGCACTAGACCTCTGTTGATGCAGCCCAGAATAACATTAGCTTCTTCTTTTTTGCAGCTGCTGCTGCATCACACAGTTGACTCATGTTAAGCTTGTGGTCCACCAAGGCCCCTAGATCCTTCTCCAGGTGTCCCCCATCCTATATTTGTGCATCTGGTTCTTCCTGCCTAGGTGAATAAGTTTACATTTGTCCCTACTGAAATTAATTCTGTTAGTTTGTGCCCAGTTCTCCAATCTGTTAATGTCATTTGGAATTCTGATACTGTCTTCTGTGGCATTAGATACCCCTCCCAGGTTGGTGTGCATCCCCTCAATTCCTTCATCCAAGCCATGTATAAAGACGTTAAATAATAACTTGCCCAGGACAGAACCCTGCGGCACCCCACTTGTCACTTTTTTCCAGGATAACGAGGAACCATTAATGAGTACTCTGGGTTTGGTCAGTCAACCAGCTACAAATCCACCTAACAGCTACCTCATTCAGCCCACATTTTACCAGCTTCCTCATGAGAATATCATGAGGGACTTTGTCAAAAGCCTGACTGAAATCAAGATACACTATGTCCAGAGCATCCCCCTGATCCACCAAGCTTAACTCTGTCAAAGCAGATATTCTGCCACTGAGCTATGTCCCTTCTCAAAGGGCCTTCAGGGGTGTGAATGTATGTTTGGATTCTGTTCCTCCTAAAGAAATTGATCTGAATATGGTTTGCCTTGGAGTACCGGAAATTCTCAGTCAGGGTGGGAGGTGGGGGGAGAGAAAAGATGAGAGCTGGCTCCACTTTGACCTTGGTTCCTCTCCCCCCCCCCTTGTTTCTTTGCAACAGTTAAAATGGAAGAGCAATTTGAGGAAGGGAACCTTGTGCAAGACATGAAGGAAGACCCTGAGGAGGAGCGAGCCCTGGCCCCTAGCCTTCACTTGGCTGTGGAAGAAATGAAGGGACAAAACTTTTCTTAATTTGAACACAAATGAGAAGTTATTAAACATTTTCCTTGTGTGGGTTTGAGTCTTCCTAGAGGTTCACGTATCTTGTTTGAAATGAAAAGTTATTTCCTGGAAAATCTCTGTCAGGAATGATGTTCCTATAATGCATAGGTATATACACACAAAACAAAACCTGATGAAACAATAAACAACAACAACAACGAGACAATTCAGAGTGGGAGAACTCTGAAATTTAGCTGTGGAAAGAATTTTGCATGTTATATTTGGAACTTGGCAACCTTTTCTGCATTGTTGATGGTTCAGTACTTACCATATTTTTGGTACCATAACACTCACTTTTTTCCTCCTAGAAAGTAAGGGGAAATGTCTGTGCGTGTTATGGAGCGAATGCATGCGGATGGTGGGGGGATCTGCTGCAGTCGTGAGCAGAGGATCCATGGTTCCCCTTCCTTCCCTCCTCCGTGGCTTGCTTTGAAACAACAAAGCGGGAGAAGAGCCGCTGAGTGGGGAGGAGAGAGGGACAGAGAGCCTGCTTGCTTTAAAGGAGCAAAGTGGGAGAGGAGAGGAGCCACTTACACGGGTCACCCAAATTCACCAGCAGATCACATAGCATGTCCATGGCTACAGCTTGCACCAAAAAAATCACGCACCCACTGTTGCCTGGGGCCGCAGTGGTGCAAAAATGTGGTTACAAAGCATGGATCCACATGGATCCTCAGGATTTTTGCATTGGGCTACCCCAAACTCACCGTCAGATCACATGTCTGTGGCCACAGCATGAACCACAAAAATCATACATCCACTGTTTCGTTTAGAATATTTTTTTTCTTGTTTTCCTCCTCTAAAAACTACATGCGTGTTATGGTCGGGTGCGTGTTATAGAGTGAAAAATACGGTAACCATTGAGGCCTACAGAGGCCAACCAGAGAATATTGAGACGCAAAGCAGCTAGTAAGCCTGGTCTTTATTAAAGCTGTTGCAACAGGGTCTCCCCTCACACAGGAGGGAGGAGGAGACCCAGAACAAAGGTGTGAAAGCCCCCTTATATAGACTTTGAAATTGCCACCCTGTAGCTCAGTACCACCCCCCAATACATACATCACAGGAGGAGGTGTTCCCCAGCAGAAATACATCACAGGGGTGTGGTCTGCAGCAGAAAACCTGTTAATCTGTCTGCCAGAATATCTGATAATGGTCGATAATTGCATTACCTGGGCAGTCTGGCCACTCTTTTGTGATGAAAAATACTTAATTCCTGAGTCCAGGTCACAGGCTCACTCTATTCATACACAGATACACCCTTAAGACAAATGTTAAGACTTATTTTGTATGCAGCTATCCATGTGGCATAAAAAGAAACTTGGAAAATATTTTATATTACAGATACATGCTCATAACCACAAGGTATACTTCAATCTAAAGCATTAAGACAATTTCTTCAGATAGTCGCTGTTGTGACTGAGACGGAAGGGGGATTACTATTGTTATAGAAATAGGAGGGGATCCCCCTAAACACTAGGAACAAATAAATACTAGGATTTTGACTGGGATATGGATTAAAACATAAACTGCAGGGCTGTGTCAGTCAGGGAATTCCTGGGCTGCCTTTTGCATACCAGCCTGGCTAGCTGAGGGAAGAGCATTACAACAGAGAGCCATTGAGGGTCTTCAGGAACTTCTTGTCCCAGGTGTGACCAGGGACTGAGATTTGGAAGGTTGCCAGGGTAACTGTTCTGCGGGAGGACAAGGTGCTTCTGGGAAGAAGAAAGGCCGAGATCCATCTTGGTGAAGTAGAAGGAAGGACTGCCTGCAATGCTTTGGGTCATGCTGTAAGCTCTGGACCTCCTCCATGCAGACTGAGGGTGTAAATAGGTGAATAAACCCTATTTCTTAAAGCACAAGAGTCTCCACAGTGTCTTCTATTCTCCAAAGGGACACCTGTTGGCGCCTGTGACCCCATGCGCTCTGGCCACTGTTTTGCAGAAAGAGGGGGCAGGCACCGGGCAGGCACTATTCGGCACTATTGGCCAGGGCACAGCCTGACTCCCTCCCTCGGCAATCTTCGCGGAGCTCTGGCCCAATGGTTGCCAGTGGCTTGAATTAATTAATTTTATAATGAATGATTTTAGAGTGTTGTTTATGCTGTACTTTTATACTGTTTTATTGTTGTTAGCCGCCCTGAGCCCGGCTTCGGCTGGGGAGGGCGGGATATAAATAAAATTTATTATTAAAATTTATTATTATTAATAAATGTGAATTATACTCGGAGTTGAGCGTGGATTTCATGCTCTTTATTCAGCTCCTAGTAGTGAGCCCTGCAGGAAACCCAGAAATGTGCCAGAAATAGGGTTCTATCCAGCTGATCTCTTAAAACCAGCCATGGGGAACCTGCAGCTTCCTTGAACTGCAAGAATTGATAGGAAGGAATCCGCATAACCTCATGACACAATATTAATACTAATGTTCATGTTATGTATTGAAGTTCTCACACTGGCCACCAGGAGTATTGTGTAGATAGTTTTCACTCAGGTCCACGTCAATTATTTTAGGCGGGAAACCCTGGGTTGTTGCTACAATGTTGACAGCCAGCTGCCTATAAAAGCAGGCCGGCTGAGCTGTTTGCTGTTCAGTTCTGTCCTGGCCTGTGAATAAACAAGAGCTGTTTAAAGAATCGCTGTGTCATCTGATATGTTCACCCACAACTTAACACTGGCGATGAAGGTGGGATCGATGGACATCAGAGCACAGCCAGATGCGGCCACTCTCTGAGCTGAATCACTGAGCGAAATCACGGAGCAAAACCAATTCAGAGCTGACTGTTCTGGATAGAGCACTGTGTTCCATCCATCGCCCTTCACGCCGGCATCGGAATCATGGCTTCACTTGTGCCTCTACCGCCGTTTGTGCCAGCCTCTGAATCATGGGACTCCTACCTCGCTCGGTTCGACTGCTACCTCCAAGCCAACAAGCTGACAGAAGTATCACAGGAGCGGAAGCGGTGCCTATTCCTCAGCCTCTGTGGGCCTGAGGTGTTTGAGACAGCCCGAGCATTGGTTGCACCTGTAGCAGTCCAGGCAGCCCCGTGGGACACGATTCAAGAGAAGAAGAAGAGTTTGGATTTGATATCCCGCCTTTCACTCCCCTTCAGGAGTCTCAAAGCGGCTAACATTCTCCTTTCCCTTCCTCCCCCACAACAAACACTCTGTGAGGTGAGTGGGGCTGAGAGACTTCACAGAAGTGTGACTGGCCCAAGGTCACCCAGCAGCTGCAGGTGAAGGAGCGGAGACAAGAACCCGGTTTCCCAGATTACGTGACTACCGCTCTTAACCACTACACCACACTGGCTCTCAACCACCATGCGCCAAAGCCGTCCAAGATTGTTGCCTGCCATGCGTTCTACCACCAGAACCAGGCAGAGGGGGAGTCAATCAACAACTACACCACCGCCCTGCGACAGGCTGCAATGCACTGCGAGTTCCGAGACTTAGACGATGCCCTGATGGATCGAATCGTCTGTGGGGTCCGGGACATCCGTTTGCAACGGCATCTCCTCGCCAAGCCAGACCTCACGCTGCAGAAAGCCATTGAAGAGGCCGTGGCCTCAGAAGCTGCTGAACTCTCCGCCCAGGAAATCTGCAAGGCCACCTGGACTCTGGTACTGACCCTCGGCAATCCAGCAGGGTTTCATTTAAGAGACTATGTTCACTGAACAATAATGCTTATTTGCCTCACTGAAACCAATAAGGGTATTGCTGTATGTAATGGAACCGTTATGATTGTAACTAATGCCTTATCTCGGTGGGGAAGGGTGTTATGTATTGAAGTTCTCACCCTAGCCACCAGGAGTATTGTGTAGATTTCACTCAGGTCCATGTCAGTTATTTTAGGCGGGAAACCCTGGGTTGTTGCTTCAATGTTGACACCCGGCTGCCTATAAAAGCAGGCCAGTTGAGCTGTTTGCTGTTCTGTCCTGGCCTGGCCTGTGAATAAACAAGAGCTGTTGCTCTGTTGTCCGATATGTTCAGCCACAACTTAACAGTTCAGGTATATAATGAATCTCTTACAGAATATATGTGATTTACTAAGATGTTTTTAAGTCATAGGAATACTCTGCGAGAAGCAAATGTGATATATTTAGAATGTTTGATGGGTCTGAATGCAGATATGAATTTAGTCCAACCCCCTTCAATACAAGACAATGTCACCATACGGGGACCTGAGACTATATAAGGACCTGGAAGGCCTTCGGAACTTTGCGTGCTGTTCTACTGCAGAGGAGTCTGACCATCTGGTAGGTATGAAAGGAATGAATGAGTGATGAATGAATGAGTCCTTATTGCTTAGTGCTTATTACTTGTTAATCAATAAAGGGTTGTAATCTGAAGAGAACTGTGTCATTTCGTCTTTCTTGAAAACACTCTGATAAAGGTAAAAAGGGAATTAACTCTGTTTTCATAAGAAACCTACCCCACTATCTAGAATGCTGATGGATGGATGGATGGATAAAACTTTATGTGCGTTAGTTAGCCATCGGCCATAGCAACAAGAACGCTGTTGTGTTTTTAGTTTGTTGCTGGTTTTAATTTTTTTAATAATTGCTTTTACTAATAATTTTACTGCTTTATTCTTTTTGTAAACTGCTTTTGTCATCTAGTCCAACCCCCTGCAATGCAGGAATCCCACCTAAACGAAGGGAACTTCTGGGACATGAGATGCCCTTAGCAGTGCCCCCTCCGAGCAGTCCAGTTGATGGGCACTGATAGAGGAAATGAGCGGTGGCTCCGGTAGAGGCGTCAACCTTTTCGTCTGATTCTTCCGTCTCAAACATCAGCTTCCTATTGTAGCTGCAGCACAGCAGGCAAAACCAAAAGGCAATAAAAAACCCCTCACATGAGGGAGTTCTGACAGCCCCCTTTGCTTACTGAATCTCTGCATCCTGTCTGAAGTTAAAAGTGCAGGAGGATTGCCAAGGAAAACACGGAGACAGCCTCTCCCAGGATCTTCTCCCCAGGCACCAGGTTCCCTCAAGTGGAACTAAAGTGGTTTCCTTCTGGTCTTCAGCCTCAAATGCCATGAAGTAATAGGAGCAGACACAGACCCGCCCCCAGCAGTGCCAGGTAATTTCCTGGCTTGGGCACATCATTGGAGAGGTGTTTTAGACACTCTTGGGTTCTCCTGAAGTAGTCCTGCAAACCAGTGATCGCCTCCATAGTGCTGTTTGAGTGGTGGGGGGATGGAACCCCAGAATTTCCAGCTCTACCAGGCAAAGATCACCCTATCTTCCCTGTCCCTTTTCCCTGGAGTGTTGTGTTTTTTAGATGGTAAGCCTGAGGGTAGGGACAGTCTTGTTTTGATTGTGTGTAAGCTTCTCTGAGAGGGATGCGGGTGGCGCTGTGGGTTATACCACAGAGCCTAGGACTTGCCGATCAGAAGGTCGGTGGTTCGAATCCCCGCAACAGGGTGAGCTCCCGTTGCTCGGTCCCTGCTCCTGCCAACCTAGCAGTTCGAAAGCACGTCCAAGTGCAAGTAGATAAATAGGTACCGCTCTGGCGGGAAGGTAACCGGCATTTCCGTGCGCTGCTGTGGTTTGCCAGAAGCGGCTTAGTCATGCTGGCCACATGACCCGGAAGCTGTACGCCGGCTCCCTCGGCCAATAAAGCGAGATGAGTGCCGCAACCCCAGAGTCGGCCACGACTGGACCTAATGGTCAGGGGTCCCTTTACCTTTAAGCTTCTCTGAGAGCCGCTTTGGCTAGACGGTGGGGTGAAAAAGTGCTTGAAATAAATAAATAATATGGCCTTGCTGGGTGGGGCTCATGGGATATGTAGTCCAGGGAGATCTGGAGGGCACCAGGTTTGCTAAGAATCCAAAAAAAGAAAAAAGAAAGATGCAGTGCTAAAATATGGCTCCTCTCTGTCTCTTGGCAACTGGCAAACATTTTGTCTCCGTTTTCCTTAGGAATGGAACTCTGGACAAAGATCTTACCAAACCTTGATTATACTTGCACTTTTTTGCAGGGAGGGAGCTATTAAAAGTCCATTGAGCCACAGCTTTGCTTAGCTTTATAAACAGGCAGCATGACACAGTAGTCTTATACATAACAATCCCTGCCCCACCCTCTGTTTGATTTACTGACAATTTAAATATATTTACAAGATAGAGCCAAACTGGCAATTGATGGCCGGAAAAGGCCTCTGGCACTGTGTGGAACAGCAAACCCTTTGGGCAGTGATGCTTGCTTTATTGAGACTCCAAATAAGCAGGGTGATGGTTATAAAGTTCCCGGGGGTTATTGGGTCGGTATCATTGGGTGCTATTTCCCCCCTTCTGTTTGCAGTGCTTGAATACTACTGATTTTGCTTCCTTCCCCACCCCCAACCCCTCAGCTGTGGCACGTTTTGGATTCATTTTAGCCACCAAAAAGGGCTTTTCCTGCTCTGGCATGGCACTTGAGAAATCGGTCATCATCACAGAGCCCAAGGGGTGCCATCCCCCCACCCAAGAAATTATACAGGGAGGAAAATTGAATTCTGCCAACTTTGCAGCTGGCATGATTTAGGACGGGAAGGAATGCTCACATTTCAGATCATCTCCTTCTCTTGCTAGGCCAATAATGCGTCTCTCTCTCTCTCTCTCCTGAGTGCTTTTCAAACTAAGGAATGATGAGAGCTACTGGGGTGCGGGGGGAGGAACTGAAATCCTGTACTTAAAAAAGTAATGTCTTGTGGTGATTCTGGTGCAAATTATGCATTTTAAGTGTCTTTATCAGGGTGTGTTGGACAGTTAATGCCGTAAATGGGATTCTGCGTAGGCTGGGAAAGGAGGCTAGGGGTTCTTCGGGCTAGGCAACGTTTCTCAAACTTAGGTCCCCAGCTGTTGTTGGACTACAACTCCCATCATCCCTAGCTAGCAGGACCAGTGGTCAGGGATGATGGAAGCTATAGTCCAACAACAGCTGGGGATTCAAGTTTGAGAAACACTGAGTTAGGGTATAGGGGGGCTTGCTGTGGAGATAACTGGGGAGGTCGAGGTTTCCATGTGTGAAGACCTACTCCCTGACTATTGGAAGCTTCAACAATGCCCTTGCTCACACAATCTTTGGCTTTGCTTTGAGCGTTGGTTTTTTCTAGCTACCATGAGGACTGGCAACTTGGTTTGCTTGTTTTGTAAGAGCAAAGTGAGGTTCTTAGAATGCAGCGTGAATTACTAGATTCTGCACCTGAACTGCATGTTCTAGGTTTCACAGCTTGCCTGTACGAATGCAATGTTCAGTAGCAGGGACAGGGGAAAGCGGACTTCCAACCTCCTCTTTCTGGCCCTCACAATTCTTGTCAGGTCACATTCCTTACTGGCCTTGCTCAGTGCCCTTAAGTGGTTTGTGCCTGGCTGGAATGTGTCTCTGAACTGCACATGATTGGCTGGCTGGAGGGACTTCTGTGTGTGGCTGAAATGTTAACCTATCACAAAAAAGTAAGAGGCACTTCCGCTGCCCCATGCGCTTCTGCTTCTTGCCACACCCAAAATTGAGCTTCTGAAAATGCTTCCTGTATCATATGTTATTCCTATTAAAGACTACTTTAGAGCAAGTTCATCTAGTCCAACATTGCAGAAATCACAGCTGAAGCTGGGCCCCTCCCTTTTCCTGCAAAAGTGTCACACGTGGCTCCTGTAAGGTGATCTGTGGCTGCCAAGAGCCAAAGTCCTATTTTCTCACGCCGATGAGCAGGAGACTTTATAGAGTCTCTGGCTCTGACCCGTTGGCTTCGTGGCCTGGCTGAGCTCCTAAGTTTCCTCCTCAAGGGCATTTGCTTGACCCCAGGCAAGCTTGTATCTTGATGATCGGCAGGAACAATGAGTAAGAGGATGATTTTCTTTCTCATTTTGCACCAAGATGTGCCTACCTGCACAGGGTCTGCCTGAAGCTTCAACCTGTCGGCAGAAATGTATAGGACACATGTCTCTAGCTGCTGCCGGAGCCAGGCCCTCCTTGCTTCTGCCTGCAGGGCTGGCTGGCTCTTGCCTGGTCTAAGCTGGGCTGCAGCTTCTATTGCAGTCCTGTCCTGAAGGCAGTCAAAGAGCATGGGCCAGCCAGCCGTTCCTCTCTTGTTTGAAAAGACACAAAGTTCCTCTTGGCATTCATAAAACAGTTGAGGCTAATCTAGTTCAACCTAAGAATCATGGCTAAAGAATCCCTGACAGATGGCCGGTCAACCTCCAACAAAGGAGAGTCCACCACCTTCGAAGGGAGTCTGTTCCGTTCCTTGTGCGCATATTTTCACCTCTTGAGGAGGGTCTGGGATGTGGAACAAGGGTGTGTGTGTGTGTGCACAATGTCCTGGAGGAGAAAAAAGGCCCCCTGGCTGTCTGCCCCCTCCATCCTAGGCAAGCAGACATCAGCGGGTGGCGGCAGCTGCGATTGAGGCTTCTCTGCACTTTGGGTCCTTGGGCGGTCATCAGGCTACTGGGTGGAAGAGGCCATCTGGGTGGAGATAAAAGTCTCTATCACACCATGAGTGGACGGCAGCAAGTGGCTGTGGCTGTTGGAGGAGTCGGAGCTCTGGTAGAGCACTAGGCTACTGGAGGAGACTGGAAGGAAAGGAGAAGAGGGAGGGGAAAACACCCATAAGCACATGTGAGTGTAAGCAGGGAGAGATCATCACTTGATATGATATGATAATACGATAATCTTTATTGTCATTGTCCCATACAGAGCAACGAAATTGGAAAAACCTACATCAGACATTCAAAAACCAACAAGCCTGCTATCCCAGCCTGTTTAGCCCCCTAAAAACTCTGATACCCCATAATTAAATGCAATATACTCCCATAGAGACTACCTTATACTGCATTTCCTTAGGAACATAGCCTGGCTTACACTGTGATGGACCATTGGTCCAGCTAGCTCAGCAGGGTCAACACTAGCCAACAGCAACGTATTTCAGGTAGGGGTTGCTCCAAGCCCTACTGGAAGATACTGGGGATTGAACCAGCCATCGTCTGCAGGCAAAGCAGGCACGGAGCTACAGCCCTTCTTTCAGTTCCTACACCCGCAAAAGGGAATATACACACATGCGCGCACACATACCCCTCCCAAGCATTTTAGGGTTGCAATGCTTAGTTCAACCTTCCCCAACTCCCATTGGGCCAGGCCAGCACAACTATATGATACTGGAGCAGAAGAGAGAGCAGCTGCGAGTCAGTGTAGGCAATACTGAGCTCAATGGGCCAGTCTATAAGGTGGTTCTTTGTATTCCCACAGCACAGATGTGGTGGCTGGGGCTGATGGGAGTTGCAGTCCAAAACATCTGGACAGGCATCAGATTGAGGGGAGACGGCTTGGACAAACTCCAGGGATAGCCCACCAGAAGTGGACTACAACTCCCATCATCCCTGGTGAATGGCCATACTGATAGAACTGATGGGGGTCGTAGTCCACATGGACTGCCCCAACACTAACCAATAAACACTGCAAGTTACTGTCTTGAGGATACAATGTTTATGAAATCCACCTGCTCCACCAAAGAATGGAAAGCCCTCAAAGTTGGCAGGAGCTTCAGTTGCACATTCTTCAAAGCAGGGCTCCCCACCCCCACTTACCAGCAGGGCTAGAGGTGAGTCGATGGCTGGGCTGGAGGTGCTGAATGGTGGCATCCTGGTTCTGTAAGTGAATGGTGGAAGCCTGCACGGGGGGCGTGTGCATCCCAGACTCTGTGTGTGCCTCAGAGTCTGATGTGAACACCTGTAAAATGTGGGAGGGAGAGAGAGATTAACAACACAATAAGAAATATGGAAACTGCTGGTTTTGGGAATTTCAGACATTAAAATTAAAATTAAAATTATATTGATTGAATAGAAGAATATCAACAAGCTGGAAAGTGTGCAGAGAAGGGCAGCCAAGATGATCGAGGGTCTGGAAACAGAGCCTTATGAGGAACGGTTAAGGGAACTGGGTATGTTTAGCCTGGAGAAAATTGAGAGGTGATAGGATAGCCAAATATCTGTCACATGAGAGATGGAGCCAGCTTGCTTTCTGCTGCTCCAGAGGGTAGCGCACGATGGATGGCTGAAATGACGGATTCAAAGGACAAGGAGATTCCAGCTATATATTAGGAAGAATTTTCTGATGGTAAACGCTGTCCAGCAGTGAAGCAGACTGCCTCAGAAGGTGGTGGACTCTCCTTCCTTGGAGGTGTTTAAACAGAGGTTGGATGAGTTCAGATTTCAGGGCATCTTTCCCAGGTTCCTCCTTTCCCGGCTTCCCCATCAGCCCATCTTACCTGCTTGGTTGGCGTCAGGCTGGCCAAGGCACTGAGGTTGGCTGTGTCTGTGATCACCATGGTCTGCGGCAGCAGCCCAGTGTGGGCGTACTGAGCCATCTCTGGTTTGTGGCCGTAGAGAGCTAGGGGACCAAAAAGGCATGAGAATAGAGGTTACCGTATATGGGGGACTCTTGAGGGAGAAGGGAACCATGGCGTTAACTCCGGTTTCCAAGCATCTCTAGGGTGACCATTATCCCTTATTTACTTTTTAATCATCCTTTGTACCCTGCTCTCCTTCGTCCAAAAAGCTCAGTGCTCTTAATAAGGGAGCCCTTCTTGATTCATCCTGAACAACAACCCTGCAGAGTACGTTCCCCTCTCTCTACCACCACCACCGCTTCTTCTTCTGAGGATATCCTCCTGGGGCTGACAGAAAAAGGAGGAGGGTGTTATTTCAGAAGGCGACCAGGGGAAGGAAGGGAACGCTTTCAAGATGGCCTTAAACAAGTAGGCCTTGCTGGAAGAATCATGGTCAGCATTGAGAAAGTACTTCTTCGATCTTGGGTGTTTAGTATGAGAGACTTTCGAAGAAACCGGCTGAAAGGGACTGAGAGAGATTTGAGAGCCTCGGACGTAAGGTCACCAGGCTAAAAAGATGGACTAACTGGACTTTGGTTTGGGATTGAAACCGGGGAGAGAAGGGTGGGGTTTAGAAGTCCAAAGGGGGGCTTGATTTTTATTCTGCAGTGTAAAAATTATATGTTCTTTACTATTATAAGAATGGGGAATCCGTGGACGGGAATTAGGGACAACCTTAGGAAAGGTACTTTTTTTTTTACTTTGCTTCTATGTCTCTTTTTCCCCCCCTCTCTTTATATAAGGGTTAAGGTATATATTCTAAAAATTGCTAACTAAATTAAATTAAGGTATAATAACGAACTAAGGTTTAAATTTATTACAAAGAATTTAATAAATTATGGTTAAGTGAACTAATAAACTATGCTTAGGACACTAAGGAAAAACTTGCTTGAACAAACAATTGGAGTTGGAATACAATAAGGGGAGACGTGGGGAAGTCATGAAAAGAAGGTATTGAAAATGAGTGCTAAAAGGTGGAAACTCTTTTGTTGTTTTTTGTGTTGTCTTCTGGTTTTCTTTTTTTTCTCTCTTTCTTTTTTTCTGTTTTGCTGTTTGTAACCTTTTGAAACTTTAATAAAGATTATTAAAAAGCAACAACAAGATGGCCGTACAAAGGCGTGGGGGTTAAGAGGAGGGGGAAGAAGGGAGGCCCAGTGTGGTGCTGTGGTTAGACTAACAGACTAGGACTTGGGAGAGCTGGATTCAAATCCCCACTCAGCCATGAAGCTCACTGGGTAACCTTAGGCCAGTCACCGACACTCAGCCTCACCTACCTCACAGGACTGTTGTGAGGATAAACGAGGAAGAGAACCGCGTACGCCACATTGTGCTCCTTGAAGGAATGGTGGGGAATAAATGTAAGGAAGCATAATAATAAAACAAGGCGGGGGCAATTAGCTACGCTTTCCTCACAATCCGTGTTTTCCTTTTAAAATGGGCAGGCTGATCTTCCTTTGCAAAGCTCTGTGTGGCTTATAGGAGCCTCTCCATATCCTTCCATCCAAACGCTGCAGCATCTGATATTCGGAGGCAGACTGCCACTGCCCAGGGAGGCTCAGTTTAGCTGCCAAGTCTAGTAGCCAAGGGTAGGTTCATCCTCTCTGCATTTGCCTTTTCTCTCCAGCCTCCCTCCTCCCCCCCCACCCGCTACCTGATGTCCTGCAAGTGCTTTGGACTACAAGTCCCATCAGCCCCACCCAACACAGCTGTATGATGAGAACACAGCTATGCTGACTAGCTGGAGATGATGGGACATGGAGTCCAAATTATCCACATTGAGTTGAACAAGGCCTGCCGTGAGTCTTTGGCCCACAATTCCAGGGAGCTTCCCTCCCTGCCTTACTGGCTCCCCAACCTACCGTGAGGTGCCTGGATCTGGGCCATGGTGGCCATGAAAGGGCTCTGGTTGAGATGGCCCTGGACCTGTTGCATGATGGGCTGCTGGTACGATGGGTGCAGCTGCTGGGAGAACTGGACTGGCTGCAGGGTGGTGAGGCTACTGCCCATGTTGTTGATCACTGGGACACTCTGGGGCTGGGTGGAGGCCAAGCCTGGAAGACAGGAAAGAGCATCTTCAGTGGTTCATTTTTCCCTCCCAAAAAACACCAGCTAGTAACAGCCAGCCAGGGAGCAAAGTCTCCCTCCCTTTTTTTCTAGGAAATTTGTAGCGGTGGAAAGCGAGAACCAGTGCTTGTCGTTTTGAAGCATCCTGGCACTGTTCTGCAGCTTTACTTCAGTGGGTCTTTGAAATATACTCGGAGTTGAGTGTGGATTTCATGCTCTTTATTCAGCTCATAGTAGTGAGGAGGAATGGAAGTTCCCCCGAAATGTCTGCTTTATATACATTATTTACACAATGGGCCCCACGTGATTGGCTAATTCCGGGATTCTCCTGTAGGCCAATCAGATTGCGGATTCACTTCCACCTGGAGTTGGATTGGGTGGCTCCTGCGGACCAATCAGACTGCTGCATTCTGGATCCTATTGTTCTAGGACCAATCAGACTGCTGCATTCTGAATCCTGTTGTTCTAGGACCAATCAGACTGCTGCAATTTGGATCCTATTCAACTCAGTACATAACAGTCTTGCTGCACAATGAGGAGTAGAAAGCTATTTTTTGCTACTGTGTGCAAATGGCATGCCTTCCCTATGTCTCTCCTCACTTACCGATGACCAGAGTTGAGGCCCCTGTGTTGGTGAAGGCTGGTGTGAGCGAAGACGTGTCTCCCGGCCCAATTGCCATGACGCCTGGGAGTGATGCCATGATGAGGTTCTGGGTTTGCTGGCTCAGGGTGTGGTTCTGCTCTAGGCTGTGCAGGGCTGTCAGGGTGCTAACTGGGGGGAGAGAGCCCCCCGGAGCGGAGATCTGTGCACAGGAGAAATAGGGAAGAATATCAACATGCTTTTTGAGACAAGATTGTGGGATATACATTTGGGATAGCTTAGAAGTGGTGTGATATTAATTGCATCTATTGGCACGCTTGGCAGTAAGCAGAACCACTGGCAGATTTGTGGATAACTTTCAGGAGATCTGCAAGGATTTCTGGTCCCCAGTTGTTCAACAAGAGCAGCAACAAAATGGCTCCCAACCGTCCAATGGAGGCTAGTTCCCCTTTGGGACTAATAGGGTGCCAGGCAGGGAGCCCAACAGTAGGTGGTGCCAACGAGCCCAGGCAGTGCTTGACTCACCAGCTTTGCATCTCCTGCAGAACTAACTGAGCACAGGCCAGGGGAAGAAGCATGGTGCAAGATAGTCTGGGTGGTCACAATGGAATTGCTTCCCCCGTGCTGGTTGCCATCTGAGGAATCTGTCTCACTGACGGGCTGCTGGTTGTACCTCATGCCGGAGTCGGAAAAGGAGAGTTGTTGTTGTTGTTGCTGCTGCTGCTGCTGCAAAGGGGATTGTTCTATAAACAAACAAAAGAAGGGGGAGATAATTCTTAGTAATTTGTGCTTAAGCTGAGGACGCTTAGCTCTGATCTCAGACAGGGCCGGCCCTACCCTTAGGCAGAGTGAGGCAGTTTATTTAAATCATCAATTTCTTCCTCCACTGGTTCTGCTGAGAGACCACATGTCATGAACTCTTCTTCAACTGTCACCCAGCAGCAGCCAATCCATCCGGCTATACCTGAAGGAGCGTCTCTACCCCCATCATTCAGCCCGGACACTCAGGTCCAGCTCTGAGGGCCTTCTGGCAGTTCCCTCACTGCAAGAAGTGAGGTTACAGGGAACCAGGCAGAGGGCCTTCTCGGTAGTGGCGCCCACCCTGTGGAACGCCCTCCCATCAGATGTCAAGGAAATAAGCAACTATCTGACTTTTAGAAGACATCTGAAGGCAGCCCTGTTTAAGGAAGTTTTTAATGTTTGATGTTTTATTGTATTTTAAATATTTTGTTGCAAGCCGCCTAGAGTGGCTAGGGAAACCCAGCCAGATGGACGAGAAAGAAAGAAAGAAAGAAAGAAAGAAAGAAAGAAAGAAAGAAAGAAAGATCTGAAATGCTTCCATTGCAACTGGCCATTGTGTGAACTGTAACTTGTAACAAGTTGTCCTGGACTTTGCTTTTCCCCCATCCTCCCTCCCTCCTCCTCACTCTTTCCTTTTGGGCTGTGTCCTTTAGATTCTAAACTGGAGGGCAGGAACTGGTGGTGGTGGTGGGGATTGATCCGTAAGCTACTCTGGGAGTCATTTTGGCTGAAGTCTAAGAGCTGTGTGGGTGGGGAGAGATTTCAAATAAATAAATAGTGCCTGACACTCACCATGGACCTTGCTTGGTGAGAGGGGCGTTGCTGACTGGAGCGAGGAAGAGCCCAAGGTGGGCACAGATCCGGGCTGTGGCCCACTGTAGCTGTCCATGGCGAGCTTGTGCCGGAAAGCCTCCTCCTTCCGGCGGTTGGCAAACCAGTTGTAAACTCTCACCTCAGTCACCAGGTTTGAGCCCAGACCCTGGGCCTGGGAAGGGGAGACACCACGCTGGATGCACTCTGCCCTGCCAAGAAAGGCCATGGATTTGTCAGGTTGGGGACGGGGGTTTGTTAAGGCGAAACCATTTCTCCAAAGGGAACCCCTTCAAATTAAAGGAGTGGTGTGTCTGTTGCACCATTTCCAAAGATATATGAGCTGCATGAAGAACATAAGAAGAGCTCTGCTGGACCAGACCAGTGGCCCATCTAGTCCATCATTTTCTTCTCACAATGAATCTCCTCCATGAATCTGTCCAATCCTCTTTTAAAGCCATCCCTATTGGAGGCCATCACTGCCTCCTGTGGGAATGTGTTTTGTTCCATTTCCCCAATGTTTTCTTCCCTGAGAGTTTTCTCCTTTAATGCGACCCTTCACTTGATGTAAAGGCCGCTTCCAGAAATCTAGCAGAACCTAGTTACAGATAGATAGCCATGTTGGTCTGCCATAGTCAAAATAAAAAAAATCTTTCCAGTAGCACCTTAAAGACCAACTAAGTTAGTTCTTGGTATGAGCTTTCGTGTGCATGCACACTGTGTATCTGAAGAAGTGTGCATGCACACGAAAGCTCATACCAAGAACTAACTTAGTTGGTCTTTAAGGTGCTACTGGAAGGAATTTTTTTATTTTGACTCTAGCAGAACCTAGTGGACGTTTAATAATAATAATAATAATAATAATAATAATAATAATAATAAATTTTATTTATATCCCGCCCTCCCCAGCCGAAGCCGGGCTCAGGGCGGCTAACAACAATCAAATAGTCAAACAGTAAAATAGTCACACAATATAAAAATATTTCATTATAAAAATTAATTAAATCAAATTGATGGCAACCAATTAAGCAAAATTCTGTGCAGGTTGCCAGAGGAGGGAGTCAGGCTGCGCCCTGACCAAAGGCCTGGCGGAACAACTCTGTTTAGCACTCCTTTCTATGCTAGGAAAATACGTCTGTTCCCTCTTCCCCAGAAAATCATGGAATGAAATCTGGGGTGATATTTCAGCTACTCCCCCCCCCAAAGGATTCTGAGCCCTGTAGTTTGTTACGAGTTCTTGCTTCTAATTATAATTTGGTGAAGGGTGAACCACCATGGCCAGAATTATTTGAGGAAGGAAAAATGTGCTTTGGATATATTTTAAAGGTGTGAGGAGCACATAGGCTGACAGCCCCTAAGCTATGAAGCATTTCATAAGATCCCAATAGGGTGCAAAAGAATCCTATCATCCCTGACTGTAGAGGTACTTTCAGGTAATTACTTTTGGCGCCTCCTTTGCATTAATTATAGTCTAACCATAGTTGGCTCAGATCTCTCTGTACTTTTGCATTTTTAGTCCTGAGGTTCATCTAGACCTCACAGCTGATTATATGTTTAAGTCTAATTTGGGGTGAAATAGTTAAACTGGGGGCAGAATGAGCAAGGAATTATTAGTCCCAGCTCAGGCCAAACCAATAATTTACTTCCCCCACCCATTTCTTCCCACCCCCTACTTTGTGTAACATAAGTAAGAGCCTGCTGGATCAGGTCAATGGCCCATTCAGTCCAGGATCCTGTTCTCACGGTGGCCAACCAGATGACTGCGGGAAACCCGCAAGCAGGATTTGAGCATAAGAACACTCTCTCCTCCTGTGGTTTTATGTAACTGGTATTCAGAAACATCACTGCCTCCGACTATGGAGGCAGGGCATGGCCACCGTGGCTTGTAGCCCTTGATAGGCTTATCATTGCATGAATCTGTCCAATCCTCTGTCCAAAGCCATCAAAGTTGGTGGCCATCACTGCCTTTAGAGGGAGCAATCCCCATAGTTTAACTAACTCACCTTTCACCAGCCCTTTCCAGGCACAGTCCGCACCTTAAATATCCGTGTCCAAGTCCCTTTCTTTCCGCTCTGGTGCTTGCCCTGCGAAAACCCACTCTTTAAAGCTCATTTGGAGCAAACAGCAATCTGCGAAAAACCAGAATTGACTTTTTCTCCAATGGAGTGCTAAAATGTGGGCTTTTGCAGGGAAAACTCTGGGGCAAAACAAACAAACCCATGCTTGGACAAGGAACTTTTAAGCACAGACTTGTGCCTGGAAACATCAGGGCAAAAGGTAATTGTGGATAAGTGCTATGTATTGCATTAGTTTTTTCATCTAGAAGAACAGGATGCTGGGCTAGATGGGCCAGTGGCCTGATCCAGCAGCGTCTTCTGATGTTCTTACGTTCTTAAAAGAGGGAGCTTCCTCCATTCACCTGTTGCACTCCTCCACCAAGGCTTCCCGTTCCTCCTTGCTGGGATTCTTCTGCCTCTCATAAGCTTGGAAGAGGATTTGCTGTGAAGCTGGGCCCCACTTGAAGCGATTGCGTCTGCCTTTCTTCGTTGGCAGGTCCTCTCCCATTGCATCTTCCACCATAATGCCCTGGCCAGCGTGGGTGAATTCTGGAACCACAGAAAGGGTGGGGTGCAACCATCTCTGGGGCAGCCCTTATGTTGTGGAACTCCCTCCTTTATTATTCTTTTTTTTTGGGGGGGGTCAAACACACATCTCTTTGCCCAGGACTTTAGCATCTGACCCACCATATCCTTGTGGTTCTAAATTGTTTTAAACAGTTTTTAATGTTGTATTTTAAATTGTTGTCTGACCGTAGGTTGAAGGCTGATGATGATGATGATGATGATGATAATAATAATAATAATAATAATAATAATAATAATAATAATAATAAACAACTGTCCATTTCTTGAAGAAACCAGGTGGGAGGAGCCGGGGGGGGCAAACAAAGCAACTCAGCAGAATTATAGAAAGTTGAATGAGTTGGCGGCAGGGATGACACATGGGGGGGGGGAATGGAGTCACTAGAACATTTTCTAAAAAATGTTTAGCGGTACTCTCATTTTGACTCAAGAAAATCACCGTTTTATAGGTCAAATTGGGGAAAATAAATACAGTAAATGGACAAAAGTACAAAGATTCACAAAATGTTTAGGGTATGTGTACCCCTGCGTCCCCCCAGAAAAATTTTCTGCATGGAAACATAGATATAAAAGCATGTGTTAAGGGTAGGGGAAAAAAACCATCTCATTGTCTGGCTAGGTCACTTCCTGGTTCATACTATTTTTAGCATCCCCAAAGACAGAAGCTCACCCTACAGGAAGTTGTTGCTCCCTGCGTATCTTCTAAGGCTGGGTTGAAGAATGCTCCCCTGAGCCAGATCATTCATCTAGATACGCAACAGGCAGCCTCATCTAATAGATGGAGACTTCCTTTTGGTTCTGCAGTAGGAATGAATGAATGATCCCCACAGCAGGCTGACTGAGAGGCCCAGGCAGAGGATCCATGGTCAGCCTCTTCTTTGGGAGTGGGTCCTTTGGGTTCTGAGCAACCAGAGGCTCAGGTTCCCTTGTGCCTTTGGCAAGCACCCGTATCAGTGCTTCCCCATCCCTTGCACCCTTGGCAGTAGGGCTGGATGATAGACGAGGAAGTTAAGTCGGTCATGATACACTGAGCTAGGGATATTGGACACAATATACATTTTGAAGAGTGGGAAAAACTTTGGAAAAAAAAATCTGAAATTTACGGCTTGTATGACGTTGAAGGAGAATATAATGAAGATGTTTTACCGATGGTATATAACACCTGCAATATTGGCAAAAATGTATAAAATCTGTAACAAATGTTGGAAATGCAGGGATAAAGAGGGATCTTTCTACCACATGTGGTGGGAATGTGGGAAGGTAAGAGGTTTCTGGGAAAGTGTATATAATGAGATGAAGAAGATCTTAAGGTATACATTTGAAAAAAACCCCGAGGCCTTTCTGCTAGGAATAGTAGGAAGGGAGATAAAGACCAAAGATTGTAAATTGTTTCAATATGCAACGACTGCAGCAAGAGTCCTACTGGCCCAAAATTGGAAACAACAACAAATACCGACAATTGAGGAATGGAGAGTTGGATAAATTGACGGGGAAAATTAGATATTTAAGAGACCAGAGGTTCATTGAGGACTGGGGGAAATTCGTGGAATATCTGGAAAACATAACTGAAGGACAGATAACGCTAGTGGGGTTTAAAAGAGCACTGTGAAAATGTAGGAGTATTGTCTAAAGAGAAATAGAAGTAAGAAGACAGATAATGTCAATATAAATTATGAAATGTGTAATATAAACAAATGACTACGGAAGATTTGTGGAGAAGCTGGAGGAAGTCCAAAAGAAAGTAATTTGTGAAAATAAGATGTAGAATTGTATGTTTGTTTTGTGTTGGTGTAAATTAATAAAAATTATGTTTTTTTAAAAAAAATAGTTTGAAGTCCATATCGTGATATCGGTTTTGTAATTTTTGACCTGGCAATATATCGCAAATCATGATATGTGTGGGTGGGTGCTATGCAGAAATCACAATGTGGGGGAAACCGTGCAGCCAGCCAATGCCTCTACATAGCTCCATCCTTATTTCAGACATGGTGATATATCAGTATATTGTGATGTTTAGCTGTTGATATAGCACAATGTTGAAAATCAGAGGAGCCTACCCACCTTGCCTGGCCGTCCAGGGCAGCGGTGGAGCTGGCTGGCGGGTTCCTAGTCACTCCAAGCAGGAGTGGAGAGGCACAGTTTTTGTGCCTGCTAGGCCTGCACCCTTGACAGGGGCCAACCTTGCCAACCCCAGGCACACCCCGGGCATCAACTTTCAGTCACTGAATTCATTTATTTCTCGCAGCACATTTGAAGCTGCTGGCCATGTTTTGTCCAACTAACAGGAGTGACATTTTGCAGGCATGGAAATTCAGCAAGAATTATGGCACACAAGTGTTGCAACCTGGCCCAGAATCCCTTGCAAATGTTGGGCTGACCGGCTCTGCTGCTGTTGAGCAGGTACAAAATGGCCTTGCTCTGGTACGCGCTTTGGGGCTAGGAAAGAGCTGCTGGTTGCTGTACTTACGCTGAGCCACCTCTCGCTGCTTGCGGACGTACCAGGTGTAGAGGGCAGCCCTCTTCTGAGTTTTCATGGGTGTGCCCTTGTTGAGATGCTGGGAGAGGTGGGATTGATTCAGGCCTGTGGTGTCTACCACCTCCCGCTGGGGAATATTGTGCTGCTGTAGGTAGGATTTCACCATCTTGGCTACCCTCCAGGGATCCTCTCTGGAAGGAATATAAAGCACACACTACATGAAAGAGGGTTACAGGGGGTTGGACTACAGTAGATGACCCTTCATGTTCTTTCTGCCTATGAGTCCTGAGAAGCAAGGAGAATCAACCAATGACATTTCTGGTAGTAGATGTTGGGTCAACACTAGAAGATGCTGTTCAGTCTCCTCTGTTTAGCAGGCTGTCCCAGCTAAATAAATTTATATTTACCATGAGTGTCTACTTGTTAGGGTTTTAGTCTTGTTTTAAATTTATTTGTCGTTTTTGTGTTTATAAAGTGTTTTTCATTATCTTATGTGTAAAGGGCACAGAGATGGTGGTTTAGAAGGTGGTTAATAAATTAATTGTAATAGTAATATTATTATATACAGTGGTACCTTGGTTCTCAAATGCCTTGGTTCTCAAATGCCTTGGTTCACAAACACCGAAAACCTGGAAGTAAGGGTTCCGGTTTTCAAACGTTTTTTTGGAAGCTGAATGTCCAATGTGCCTGTTGGAAGTCAAATGGACTTCCGAAATGGATTAAGTTTGGAGCTTTTGTTTTTGCTATTTATTTTGCATTTTTGTTGTTGAGGCTTTTCTGGTTAATTTGTTTTGGTGATCGTGTGGAACCCTGTTCAGCTACTGATTGATTGATTATGTGACTGCAGAAATGGATAAAAGCCCCTCATCCAAACAATGACTCTCATCAGTGCAGGTATAATCTACAATACTGTCTTATTTATTTTATAGTACAGTACATTGATTATTGCTTTCATTTTATGGGTCAATGGTCTCGTTAGATAGTAAAATTCATGTTAAATTGCTGTTTTAGGAGTTCTTTTTAAAAGTCTGGAATGGATTAATCTGTTTTACATCGCTTTCCATGGGAAAGCACGCCTTGGTTTTGGAACGCCTTGGTTTTGGAACGGATGTCCGGATCTGATCAAGTTTGAGAACCAAGGTACCACTGTAGCTATTAAGTTGTATGCACAACATGGAGATTGTTGAGTCAACCTCTTTAGAACATTATGGCACATTATTCCTATCCTATTCCTGGATCAGGCCAAAGGGGCCTCACTATAGTCCTGGTCTCAAAGTGGCAATAAGATGCTCCAGTGAGGAACCCTCAAGCAGGATTTGAGCACCAGAGGACTCCCCACTCATGCTTTACATTTTGTATTCTATGAATACTGGTCATTGACCATAATAAAGAGCTGAAGAGTTTTGTATTGTCTTCCTGTGCTCCACTCCATATTGCTGTTTTATTGTGCTCGTGTATTTTGCATTTTTCTATTTTGTTATTTAGTGGAGTTGGGGTTTTTTAGTGGAGATTGTGAAGCTGCTTTGTGGAGGAAGTTCCTCAAAAAGCAGCGGAACACATTTTAAAAAAACAAAACACGGAGTTAAGGGAAACCCTGAGCTTCTTTCACATGACTGAAGCGTGAACTAGCTCGTTCTTTCATAGCGCAGTTCAAAGTGGTCCTGTTCACTGTCTCGCAGGCTGCTTCCCACCCGCTAGGCCTCGGCCGGCTGACACTGGTGCCCCTTATTATCCTTCTCTGACCCTTTTCCCAGCACCAGTTCAAGCTTCCCTTTTCGCTGGGCTTCTGAGGTCCCTTTTTTTAAGGGCTTCTCACCTCCCTTTTGTTACCTGAACAATAAGTAACCCAGGTAGTTAGTTATAAACTCAAAGGGAACAAGAGCCTGGTTGATAATTTATAGCAGCATCACAAATTTAAATGGAAAGTAAATATCAAGTTGTTAGCATTAAAAGAAAACCCAATCCCGGAGAACTGGGAAAGCAACATTCATGGGGGGGGAATGCCTCGATGTTCCAGTCCTAAAGAGCCTTTCGCTTAAATGTTAGTTTCCTTTTTTATTTTGGTTTAACTTGCCCGCTTTCCAACATCTGTCTTCTTGCTATTCATTTTCTATGCTGCCTTTCCACCCCATTATTCTCCACTACTTCCTTGAGCAATGTTGAGCTGGGTTTCTGAGACCCATTCTTGGTACAAGAAAGAGGACCTTTGATCCCTTTGAAAACTAATTTGGTATTCCTGCTTCGGACCAAGCCCTGGATCACCACCGCTCGCACCATCCCTGGTCTTTGAACCCTGAAGCCTGCATCTTTGTTGATTTCATTGAATAAATTGGACTTGGAAAGGACAGAGGAGGAAGAAAGGTAAGAACTGTTCCTCCTGGTAACATTTCCCCCCTCTCTGTTGAATTTGGCCTTTAGGCTGGCCTGTGTACTGTGTGACACAACAAATATGATGTTGCAATTTGAGCCCAGAGCCCCAACAGCCGTTGCCATTCGCAGCAAAACAGAATCTAAATTTTAAAAAACTCCACCGCATCAAAAAATACAATCCACTTTCCTACTCCTGCCTTCCCAAATTGATTAACTTAATATTGCAATTTTAAATCCCCCCCTTCTCTCTCTCTCTCTCTCTCTCTCTCTCTCTCTCTCTCACACACACACACACACACACACACACACAATATTTTCAGTTTGCTCTTCAAGGAAATATTCACATTTTCCTCTTGGAAAAAACGCAATCCTAACACATTTTAAAAATTGATCTTAAACACTCCATTTTAATTCTCCGCTTCTATAATTTGAACAAAGTAATGGCACTAAGAAGCAACGGAAAATGATTGTTCTCTATAGCACAGAGATTTTCAGGCTTTTGGGATTCTGTTCAGCGCTCGTCTACCGGCAATTACCAGCACAGAGCATAGAGTCCTCTGAGGCTACACATTGTAGGGTAAGATTGGTAGTGGTGAACAAAACTTGCTCCCAAGTAAGTTTTTCTGCCATTACTGATACTCTCCCAAGAGGAGGGGAGGTAGCCAACAGAGTGCCTTCCAGATGTTTTTTGAGCCCAGCTCCCATCAGCCCCAGCCACATCTGGCGGGCATCACATTGGTTTGGCCAACCTGAGAGGAATCCTTGATCATCTTTTAATATTTCTGCAGAAGGACACTCCTTGGAAAAAAACCCCACTGCTGGAGCAGATTTACAGCACTTAAGATGGCTATATTGGTCTCCCCACTGATGTTTAAATTACATTCTTAGCTTCACTTGTCAGAATACTCGACTCTTACCAATGGAAATGCTGCTCTCATTCCTTCTTGTGCTGTATCAGTACAATAACTATCGTGGTGGATAGGGCCTATGGGTGGCTACTAGCCAGTATAGCTGTGCTCTGCCTCCACAGTTAGAGGCAGCAAGGTTTTTGATTACCAAAAGCGTTTCTGGTGTTGTTAGGATTGTTCCAAACACGTCCTGGTCCTCTTTGTGAATGCAATGGCAACAACTTGTTCAGGGGAAGGGCTGTGTCTCAGGGGTAAAGCAACTGCATTGCATCCAAAGGTCCCAGGTTTAATCCCTGCTGCCAGTTAGTGTCAACAACACTGAGCTTGATGGGCTGATAAGTCCTGACTCAGTATAAGGCAGCTGGTTCCTACGGGAGGCCATGCCTGATTCCAGTTATTCTTCTGTCCCTTTCCTTTATGGGGCGAAAAACCCCACCCTCTCCGCAGGGTGGGGGAAGGCCTGGTGTGGTGAGTTAGCTCAGCTGTAAAACCTGCCTAGGTACTTTTGGTGTTATCAGGACATTTGCTACAGCCAAAGTCCAAACTGCTTCAGTGGATTGAGCAAACTAATCATCTGGCATGGCTGAGCATGTGTTTGCTCTCTTCCTGAGCTGTGGGAAGCACAAGGTAGTTAGCTATAGAACATGAAATTTCTATGAAGCAACCCAGAGGTTGTCCTGCTAATGTTACAGACCCGAGTTTGGGATAGAACTGGATTGTGAACTTAAAACATCAGATTTGCTGTGCATGGCATTACTGATCAGGCCTGAGACACATAGTACAAAGTGAGGCAGCCACCTCAAGTGGTAGCAGTGGCGTAGCGTGGGTTGCCAGCACCCGGGGCAAGGCAAGTAATTTGCGCCCCCTAACCCATGGATTTGCGCCCCCTAACCCATGGATTTGCGCCCCCTAACCCTAACCCCCAGATGTTGCGCCCGGTGCGGCCGGCCCCCCCTGCACCCCCCACGCTACGCCACTGAGTGGTAGGTTTTGAATGCTATCATAAGCAGAACCTTGGAAAGACCTCTGGGGCACTGCTATGTTCTTGCCTTATCCCTGTTAACTTTATGCGCTTTGCACAGCAGAATTCCCTGTTGGCTTGAACTTAATGATTAATTTATTTATACTCTGCCTTTTACTCTGGCAGGGACTAGAGGCAGCTTACAGATAAAAATAATAACAACTAAAAACATAGGGGGGAAAACATTAAAATTAAACATGGTTAGAATTAAAACTATAGATAAAAATCTATTTTAAACACACGGATAATTACAATAAAAACAGTGTGGTGCCAGCTCTTTTATTAAAAGCAGTGAGTTCCTAAAAGCCAGTTGGAACAACAAACTCTTCACCTGTGAGTAAAAGGTCAAAAAGGGGGCAGCCACTCTAATCTATTAAAAATAGTTCCCAAAATCCATTTGGGACAAAAAAAGTCTTCACCTGCCACTAGAAGGGTAACGAGGAGGCAGCCACTCTCAACTATGACCACCCAAAGTCCCATAGCATTTTGGATGCATCCTCCAAAAGCTGTTGTATACATCTTAAATATAGTTAAGAACATAGGAAGAGCCTGCTAGATCAGAAGAGTGGCTCATCTAGTCTTGTGGCCAAGCAGATGCCCCAAGGAGGAAGCCCACAAGCAGGTTCTGAGCACCACACCACTCCCTCCTAAATCAGGAGCTCAAGGCAGAGTTCATAGCCCCATCCCTCTCCACTTCATCTTCACAAGAACCCTCTGAGATAGGTCAGGCTGAAGGTTGGTGACAGGCCCAAGGTCACCAAGTGAGCTTTGTCACTGAGTGAGGATTTGAACGCAGGTCCACTCTGCCTCTCTAACTCAGTTTCCCCAAATCTTCCCACAGCACATAGTTAAATTATAGAACTCACTCCCACAGGAGGCAGTGATGGCCACCAACTTGGATGACACCAAGAGAGGATTAGACAAATTCACAGAGGAGAGGGCTGTTGATGGCTACTAGCTTTGCTTTCACACTCATGTTTCTGAATACCAGTTGCTGGAAATGGCAGAAGGTGGTTGTGCTCTTGTGCTTGAGTCCTGCTTTGAGGGTTTCCCTTAGGAGCACTTGGTTGACTACTGTGAGGGCAGGATGCTGGATTAGATGGGGTATTTGCTTGGTCCAACAGGCTAATCTTATGTTCTTAACCTGGTTCCTTCCAGATGTTTTGTTTTTATAACTGCCATCAACTCCAGCATAATACAACCGTGTAGATACGTTGCAGCCCAAAACAGCTGGGTGGCACTGAATTTGTGGAGGCTGCTCTGACCAATACATCACACTCCCTCTCATTAAAATGCACCGAGCAGATAAAGGTAGAACTAAGAGCTGGTCGTCTAAACCTGGTGGAGTGGTCTGGTGGAGTGGCTACAAGTGTGAACTGGTTCATCTCTGGTTCAGATCTCACAACAGTGGGCAGAGGGTCCGTCCAGACTGGTATGTGTGTGTGTGTGTTCTGCAACACAGCATTGATGCAATAACAGTGCACCAGTGATGGATTTATACTGGACCATCCACACTAAACCATTCCAGTTTATTGGTTGTTCTACTCTGCTTCCCTTGTGTTGCTGCTTTATTGCTTTCTAGAGGGGCACTTTAGCACTATAGTGCAACACCCTTCCTCCCCTGCCCAGAACATTTGTGGTATAAAAAGTTACAGGATATTACCAGGACATTACTGGAGATCCACTGAATGGAAATGAATCAGCATGCCCACCCTAAAACCTTTGCAGGCACAAATAGTATTCAAAGCAGGATCGGTATAATTGGGTATAACATGCCCAGTACCATCATAAGAATAATAATGAACCCCAAATTAAAAGGACATATGGAGGCCCCTTAGAGAAGCCACTCCCTTAGCCTTGATCCTTTGCATATGAGAATAGTAATGCTACTGACCTACCTAGTAGGAGTGTCTCCACCCCATCAATAAGCTGAGATCTGAGGTCTACTGGTGGTTCCTTCACTGCAAGAAGTTACAAGGAACCAGGTAGAGGGCCTTCTCTTCGGTAGTGCCCTCCCTGTGGAACGCCCTCCCATGTCAAGGAGATTAAGAACTACACAACTTTTAGAAGACATCTGAAGGCAGTCCTATATTGGGAAGTTTTTACCATTTGACGTTTTGTTATGTTTTTATATTCTGCTGGAGATAATGCGTGTGAATAGTAGTAGTACTGACCTACCTAATAGGGTTGCTGGAAGGATTACTGAGATAATGCATGTGAAGTGCTTTGAATGCTCAAATATGCCATATGAAATGTTGTGTCCTCATAGTTGCAATCCATTTTTCATGAATTAGTTGAATTGCCTTTACTACAGCCCGCTAAGCATCGGAGCCATTTTAAACTTGCCATCACTTGAGAGCCCAGTGTGAACCCACCCGCAACGCTCCTTTCCAAATCCTAATAGCACTATCCTCCTCCTCTTTCACCTTTTCACGGATGTCCATCACAAAAGAGGAGAGGAGAACAGGTGTTCTCCTGACTCCTTTGGCTTCCTCTGAGAGGAGACACCTGACAAATCATCAAAAGTTAATGATCAAAAAGCTTATCTGAGCCTTTTCGTTTATAAATTTATAAGACAAAAGAGAAATAATAAAGCCACTGGATAATTAGTAACCAGCTCAGTCCTGAGGCTTTGGAAATCAAACTGACCCTAGATCTCGACGCAGACTCTGGGAGAGGTGGAGGGGAAAGGTGGGGTGATGCAAGGGGTCATCTGGGACCCGGGGAGTTTTAAAGATCGACCCCAAAAAGGGGAAATGAGCAAAGAAAGATGATTCGATGGGGTGGTTGCGGTTAAAAATAGGAGAAAGAAAATACAAGACAAGAAGGAACAATGGTGGAAGAAAAGGACTTTTGGAGTCTTGAGGCCTTTCTCCTTCCACTCACAGGTAAGAAGAGCCTTTTGCTTTGCTTGTGACACTGGGCTCAGAAGCAAAAGCAGTACAGCTAATTAATGTGACTCCATTGGGATCTGCATCACAGGGGTGGCTATTGCAAGGTCTTTGCTTAGTTTTTGTCAATCTTTTTGTCCAACGTAGAGCTCGAACCCATGACCGTGAGATTAAGAGTCTCATGCTCTACCGAATGAGCTATCCCACAGATTCCCCACTAACCCGCCTTCCATTTGCTCCCAAAATCAGAGCTGTGGTCTTCACAAGCTCTCCCTATCAGTAACAGAAGGGGCTGTTTTTGCATTCATATTTTCCCCAAGGAGCCCTTCCATAGGAGCTCATGTAAATCCCCTCCCTGCATGCAGAGATTCTCCCCCAGCCCCTAATAAATATTATTAGATTCAACAACAGTCTGGAGTTTTAAAAGAATGTTTTTACTCCCCCCCCCCAAAGGAGCTCATTTATAAGTAGGTTGTGGATATATTATGGTTAGCAAGAGTGGGAAAGAAAGTAAGGGAGATGGGAAAGAATGGTCACAACCTTCCTGCTAGGAACATTGGCATGAATTCCTAGGGAATCCTCTCTTTGTCCAAGGCTGGCAGCGCATACTTCGAGCATGCCTGTTTTGCCAGTAACAACAAGATGGCTTATCTGAGTTATTCGAGACTGAGGGCAAGAGTGTTGTGTGTTTGGGGAACATGTCTCATGATGGCAACTCTATGGCGCTTCATTTCACATCTTTGAACACTTCTGCTGTAGGAACAATTATGCGGACAGTTCCCCCATGCTCATCAACCCCAACTGCCCGAAGATAGTTCCTTGCTTGCTCAGGTTTAGAAAAACGATTCTGGGTTCTACAAGGCAACATCTGAAATGGCGGACAGGATAAAAAAAAGAGATGTTTGCTGAGTGAGTTCCAAAGTTATTCCTCACCTAAAGAAGTACCTCCTTATCTGAATTGGACTTTGGGGCACTCTGTTGGCATGGGCCTGAAATTTTAGGTTTTAACTATACCTTTTATTTAGAATCATCTCAGACAGGGAAGCTGGGTTCTTGTCCAGTTGTTGTGCTACAACATGAATCTCTATGCTTTTAGATCGGCTGCTAGCACTAAGGTAAGGGTTAGGGTGATTTGAGAAGGTAGAGGATAAAAGAGGACACACACACACACACAGAGAGAGAGAGAGAGAGAGAGAGAGAGAGAGAGAGAGAGATATTAGGCAGGAGATGCCCTTACTGTAAGAGTCTTTCCACCACGGCTTTCTGGTGTGCAGCCTCTTCTGGGCTTAGGTTTTCCAGCTCCTTCATTATTGGCGGAGTGAAGTCTTCTCCATCGTCAGAGGTCTCCTCTTCGGACATCCTGGACTCTCCCATCCCATTGGCAAGAGCCGTGAGTTCTGTGCAGGGTTCTCTTTTCTCGACTTGGATGGTGCTGGCAGTCTGCTGGTGGCTGTCGCCATGCTGTGGGTAGGGGTCCGATTCCATCAGGGCTTTGATCAGTGTCTCCTTGCTCAGCCCAGATTCCAGGAGAGCCCCCAGCAGCTCCACCTGAAGATGAGTGAGTTTGGAAACCATGGTCTTTCAGTTCTGGCCGCTTCTCCTAAGGCCCGAGGTTTTTCCGACGTGCTCGACGCAGATCCCCGTGTTTGCTACACCATGTTTCTGAAGCCACCCGTCGGAGCGGAATAGAAATGGCAGAAGGTTCGGCCTTTGCAAACCCCCCCCCCAACAAAAAAATTTCCCCAAGAGGGGGGAAAAAGCAGCTTTAGACCCCCCACAACTGTCCTGAGTCAGTGCTGATAAAGGGACCCTCGCCTATCTGTTTACATTGGAGCAATGCAAATTCTCCAAGGTTCATATTTATCTGTGTGCTTAGGCAAGTTACTGAACTTTGGACTTCGGCATTGCAACAGCAGTTCACAAAGTGCCCAGGAAGGGAGGGAGAGCGAGAGGAAAAATAAGAGGGGGAAGAAGAGTGGAGGAAAAGGAGATGAGGCAGCACAGGAGACACCGCTTGAAGAAAAAGAAGGGACCAGGTGGTGGTGGAGAGGAGCAGAATCTGGGCATGGGAAGAAGTTTAATGGCATCTCCTAGAAAGGTACATAATAGAACGATACCAAGTTCAGTAGCAGAACATCTGCTCAGAAGCAGAAGCAGTCCCTGGCATCTCCAAGTAGAGTTGGGAAATAATCTTGCCTGAAACCCCGGAGAGCTGTTGCCAGTCAGTGTAGACAGTACTGGGTGAGATGGACCAACAGTCTGACTCGGTGTAAGGTAGCTTCCTATGTATCTTTGGGATGTGGCTGGAAAGTATAGAAAGGGCTGGCCCAGCACATTCTGAGATGTAGATGGTCCTGTCCTCCTCAAATGGTTCTCTCCCTCAGCTCCTAACTCATTGGGTCCATCAGGAGGTTGTCTTCTGGAATAATAATAATAATAATAAATAATAAATTTTTATTTATATCCCGCCCTCCCCAGCCGAAGCCGGGCTCAGGGCGGCTAACAACACTAAAAAAGTGCAGCAATATAAAAACATCATAAGAATTAATTAAAATCAAAATTAATGGCAACCATAAACTAAAGTATTGTAAAGATTGCTGAAGGAGGGAGTCAGGCTGTGCCCTAACCAAAGGCCTGGTGGAACAGCTCTGTCTTGCAGGCCCTGCGGAAAGATGTCAAGTCCTGCAGGGCCCTTGTCTCTTGTGACAGAGCGTTCCACCAGGTTGGAGCCGCAGCCGAAAAAGCCCTGGCTCTAGTTGAGGCCAGCCTAACCTCTCTGTGGCCTGGGACCTTCAAGATGTTTTTATTAGAGGACCGTAAGTTCCTCTGTAGGGCATACCAGGAGAGGCAGTCCCGTAGATACGAGGGTCCTAGGCCGTATAGGGCTTTAAAGGTTAAAACCAGCACCTTAAACCTGATCCTGTACTCCACTGGGAGCCAGTGCAGCTGGTATAGCACCGGATGAATGTGATCCCGCAGCGAAGACCCCGTAAGGAGTCTCGCTGCGGCATTCTGCACCCGCTGGAGTTTCTGGGTCAGTCTCAAGGGCAGCCCCACGTAGAGCGAGTTACAATAATCCAGTCTGGAGGTGACCGTCGCGTGGATCACAGTGGCTAGGTCAGGGCGAGAGAGGTAGGGGGCCAACTGCTTAGCTTGGCGGAGATGAAAAAATGCCGCCTTTGTTATAGCTGCAATCTGCGCCTCCATAGAGAGGGAGGTATCGAAGATTACACCCAAACTCTTAACGGACGGTGCTGGCACTAATTGCACCCCCGCAAGAGATGGGAGTTGCCCCCTCAATCCCATATCGTCCCGTCCCAGCCAGAGGACCTCTGTCTTCGAAGGATTTAACTTCAACCGGCTCCCACGTAACCATCCAGCCACAGCTTCCAAGCATCTGATCAGTGTGTCTGGGGCCGAGTCAGGATGGCCATCCATCAACAGATAGAGTTGGGTGTCATCGGCATACTGATGGCAGCCCAGCCCAAAACTCCGGACAAGCTGGGCGAGGGGGCGCATAAAGATGTTAAAAAGCATCGGGGAGAGAATCGCACCCTGAGGCACTCCACACACCAAGGAGTGGCGGGATGACAGTTCCCCCCCAAGCGCCACCCTCTGTCCCCGACCAGAGAGAAACGAGCGCAGCCATTGAAGGACTGTGCCCTGGATCCCCACGTCGGCGAGGCGGTGGTCCAAAAGTTCGTGATCGACCATGTCGAAAGCTGCTGACAGATCTAGAAGAATCAGCAGCCCCGACCCGCCTCGATCCAGCTGTCTACGGAGATCATCTGTTAGGGCGACCAGAGCCGTCTCGGTCCCATGACCAGCGCGGAAGCCGGACTGGAATGGATCCAGAGCCGATGTTTCATCCAGAAACCTACCAAGCTGTTCAGCAACCGCTCTCTCAATCACCTTGCCCAGGAATGGAAGATTCGAAACTGGGCGGTAATTGGATAGATCTAAGGGATCTAATGATGTTTTCTTTAAGAGCGGACGCACCACTGCCTCCTTCAGTTCCCCTGGGAATGTCCCGGTGAAGAAGCCCCATTGCAATGAAAATAAGCTGCGGAAGGGCATGGGCACGCTGTTCATGATAGATTTGACGTAAGGATGACAACCTGTCTGTCCCACGCTCTGCTGCCAGCAGGGATGGGTGGATCTGGGCTTCCCTCACATGTTCATATTTCCAAGTATAAATTCAGTTCTTCATATTTCCATATCAGTTTGTGTTGTTTTTTTAAAAGTCCTCATGAAAATTCATCAGAATTTTGGTGCAAATTTCTCCTAATTTGCACATTTTTTATTCTTCTTGTTGCTGTTTATATACAGCCTTTCCCCCAGACTCCTACTCAAGGGGACTTACACAAATTAAAACAACACAGATGAAATACAAAAAGCTAAAAAGATGATAGTTTAAAAGTAATTGGACTAATAAATTAAAACAATATACAAATTTCTATGCAATTTTCCATAATATGTTATATGTCCCTATGTTATTTTCTCCTAATGTATGCATGTTTATGCACACTTTATCCCAGTCAATACAATTTTCTTTTTCACATTCGCTGGCTAGAGAACTGCACTGCAAAATTTGTAAAAGTGCACATTTTGAAGGATGGTTCTGCATTCCAGTCTGTGTATTGTTTCAGAAAGTGCAAATTCAGTAGGACTGCCTTTATAGGAGAACCAAAATAACTTCCAATGAAAAACAAACCTGAGTAATGTAATTCCCAGGGCAGTTCTGCAATTACACATTTCCATCCATGTTTTAAAAAATAAGATAAAAGACAAGTACGGTATACACTGAGGAGATGTGATAGCCCTATATTCAAATATCTAAAGGGTTTTCACATGGAGAATGGATCAAGCTTGTTTTCTCCTACTTCAGATGCTAGGACCCAAACCAATGGATTCAAAGTTACAAGAAAGGAGATTACAACTTAACACCAGGATGAATTTTCTGACAGTAAGTGCTATTTGACAATGGAACAGACTCCCAAGAGAGGTGGTAAAACTCTTCTTCATTGGAGGTTTTCAAACAGAAGATGGATGGCCATCTGTCATGTATGATCTAGTTGAGATTCCAGCGTTGCAAGGAGGGACTAGATGACCCTCAGGATCCCTTCCAACTCTACAATTATTATTATTTTTTAATTCTATTATCAGGCAGGCACCTTCACAGTACTCTCTGCCACCTGCTTACAACATTTTGGTTTAGACAAGTCTATCCAGATGTTCAGAAAGTTGATTAGAGTTTTAATCTATTTTTAGTCTATTATTTTAACTTTTCAAAAGTGTTAAATTCCTGTATTGTTGCTAATTATTCTTATTGATAATCTTAGGTAAAGATAAAGGGACCCCTGACCATTAGGTCCAGTCGTGACCGACTCTGGGGTTGCAGCGCTCATCTCGCTCTATTGGCCGAGGGAGCCGGCGTACAGCTTCCGGGTCATGTGGCCAGCACGACTAAGCCGCTTCTGGCGAACCAGAGCAGCGCACGGAAACGCCGTTTACCTTCCTGCCAGAGCGGTACCTATTTATCTACTTGCACTTTGACTTGCTTTCGAACTGCTAGGTTGGCAGGAGCAGGGACCGAGCAACGGGAGCTCACCCCGTCAAGGGGATTCAAACCGCCGGCCATCTGATCGGCAAGTCCTAGGCTCTGTGGTTTGACCCACAGCGCCACCCGCGTCCCTTGATTGATAATCATACCATAATCTTATTGTTTATTTATTATAATTATTATAGTAACACTTTGAACTTAGCCTAGTAACACTTCCACTCCTCTTTTGCAAAAGAGCCCAGGTTGGGAAATAAAGCAGGAAAACAGAGCTTTTTAAAAACATGTAGGAACATCTGAAAACATTTCAAAGCAATTCAGTATCCTCACAGTAAATAATTTAATGGCTGCTAACAGTGCTATTTTTCTAGAAAAGGAGGTGCCACTGCCAGAACTCACCATGAATGCCACCCTTGTTCTCTTAGAATGACAATGGTGCCCACCTGAGAGGTGCTGGAACTCAGTTCCGGCTGAAAAAAAAGCCCTGGTTGCCAGTAGCAGTATCTGTCAGCCTTCAAAGGCCTGGGTGAACATGATTATTATTTTTTATAAAAAAATCTTCCTGAATGTTGTTAAGGAGGGAGACAGATGCACCTCTCCTACTGGGAAGGTGTTCCACAAACAGGGAGCCACCACTGTGAAGACCCTGTAGTTTATCAGCACCAACTGGACAGTTCCATGTTGTGGCACCACCAGCAGGGCCTCCCCTGCTGATTATAAGGCCCAAGATGGTTGATATTGAAGGAGGTGGCCTGCCCTTGGATACCCTAGGTTTCAGCTTTTTTGAGTCCACGGCTCCCTTGACCAACTACAGTGGTACATCGGGTTACATACGCTGTTCTTCAGGATGAGAACAGAAATTGTGCTCCGGCGGCCCAGCGGCAGCAGGAGACCCCATTAGCTAAAGTGGTGCTTCAGGTTAAGAACAGTTTCAGGTTAAGAACAGGCCTCTGGAACGAATTAAGTACTTAACCCGAGGTACCACTGTACATTCTTTCTGTGGCACCCCGTGGGGCTCAGGAGCCCAGTTATGTCACCCCTCACCTGCAGAGTTGGCAGCCTCTCACCCTTTTTTCGAATACCCTCCCTTATGGAGTGTTCCCTCTTCCTCCTCTCCCCTCTCCATGGGAGTCCTCTGGGCAGCCGCTGCTGCTGTCCCTGGTTTCTTAGCTGTGCCCCCAGCCACAAAGAGAGGTGCTTTCTCCCACTGCCCCGCAAAGGCCTGGGACTTGTCTGTCCATTCCCAGCAGCAAGGGCTGGTGGACTGGATGGGGTCCCTCACCCGCTTGCTTGCTTACTCCAAGGCCACCTGAGCTCCTGGCAACCAGCACCCCCTGGCCAGCCCCAGAGGCACCATTTGCCTGGGGAGCTTGTAGCCAGGGCTCTTGCACAAACAGCCACACAAGCCTTTGGGAGGCAGAGACGCAAGAGGACATCAGAGGAGGGAGGGAAGGAAGGAAAGAGGGACTGAGGCCAGTGTTGCCCGTGGTTTCCCTGACCATCATTCAAGGCACCCCAGGGTGCCACGGCACACTGGTTGAAAACCTTTGCCCTGGTGCTTTAATAGACAATCTGTGTATTACATATTCCTATTTGGCGGCTCAAGTACACAAAATGAAAGAGATCTTGACAGATCTCATCCTGCCCATTTACTTCCTGGCCTGTGATTATCCCATTATAGAACCAAGGCAGGCGTCTCCCTTGATGACTGGGCTGGTAGCTCCACCCAAAGTTTCTACGCCCACCTGTCCTCAGCAGCTGACAGGTAACTTATGCAACCTGGCCGGAACCAGCTTTCCGCAGGGAAACTTGCCATGTCCAGGGCTTGGCATATGGTTTAAAAGGTTTTTGGTCAATTGGTCCTCAAGGCAATCTCTATTGATAGCCATCTGTCAGGGATTCTTTAGTTATGATTCCTGCAGGGAGCTGGACCAAACTACCTTTTGAGACTCTTCTAACTCTAACATTCTATGATGGCGACTTACAACAGATCAGTCTTCGCCAACCTGATGCATGCCTGCACCCATGTTTTTTGGACTACATCTCCCATCAGCCCCATCCAGCATTGCTGTGCTTCCATTAACTCCAACATCGTATGGCTGGGCAGGCAGGGCCTGATGGGAGCTGTAGTGCAAAAGATGCTTTAAATGTGCGAGGTGCATCCAGCCAAGCAAACACATGCAACTGCTTCAGCGTAGGTGCTGAGTTGGGGCTAGAGAAATTTAGAAGCAGAGAGCAAATCCGAGAAACACAGGGCTGGGGGTTTCTGTCCTCCACTGCCGGCTTTCTGATTCTTCTTTTATCCAGGACGGAAAGGCAAGAAGACCGAAGAAAAATGTGGATAGGATGTGCACATTGTTGGTATCAGAAAGAAGAGTGCTGCCACTTAGTGGCCAAACTGACCTGTTGCACTACTTTAAAACAGCCTGTTTGATGCATCAGATGCAGGAGTGAGGAACTTTTTCAAGCGGAGGGCCACATTCCCTTCTGAGTAACCTTAGAAGGGCCACATGCCAAAAGTGGGCAAGGCCAGAGGCAGAATAAAAAGTGGGTGGAACAATGCGTGCAAACTTTACCTTTGTACAGTAGGCTTGCTTCTACACACCTCACTCTCTCCTCCACCCAGACAAGCAAGAGGCATGATCGGAATTCAAGGGCACGTTAGGGCTGGGTGATATCTGATTTTCAACATCGCAATATATAACCAGCTAAATATCGCAATGTATTTATATATCACCATGTCTGAAAGAAGGATGGAGCCATTGGCTGGCTTCACAGTTTTCTCCATACAGTGGTACCTCTGGTTACATATGCTTCAGGTTACAGACTCCGCTAACCCAGAAATAGTGCTTCAGGTTAAGAACTTTGCTTCAGGATAAGAACAGAAATCGTGCTCCGGTGGTGCGGTGGCAGCAGGAGGCCCCATTAGCTAAAGTGGTGCTTCAGGTTAAGAACAGTTTCGGGTTAAGAACGGACTTCCGGAACGAATTAAGTACGTAACCAGAGGTACCACTGTATTTTTTTTTTTGCATAGCACGCGTGTGCACACACACACTGTTTCACAATACAGTATGTTGCCAGGTCAGAAACTATGAAACTAGTATCATGATGTGGACTTCAAAACGGTTTTGGAGGATATATCACCCAGTCCTACTGTGGATATAATTGGATCTCACCTATTAACTTTAATGCCATTTTGAGAGATTTGTGGGGGGGGGGGTTACTGGATAGTGAGGTACCTTTTAAATAAATAAATGTATATTAAAATTGTGTAGATCTCTCTTATATTTTTTACATTTTACTGCACCTTGAAATCACATGCTAAGGAAATTCCCCCCCCCCCAAGTATTCTGGGCACTGTAGTTTTCCCCTCACAGAGTTACAGTTCTAACAAGCCTTAACAAACTGTTGTTGTTGTTTAGTCGTGTCCGACTTTTCGTGACCCTATGGACCAGAGCACGCCAGGCACTCCTGTCTTCCACTGCCTCCCGCAGTTTGGTCAGACTCATGCTGGTAGCTTCGAGAAACTACTATACCAAACTACTATACCAAACTACTATACCCATAATATTCGGGGGCGGGGGCGGGGAGGGGCAGAAATGCCTTTTGAATGTGAGAAGAGGATCTTGGACCAGGTGGGCTTTCTGTCTGATCTAGCAGGCTCTTCTTATATTTTAAGGAAGCGACAGGACATGCCCAGTTCAAAACAAAGAATTATGTATGCAGTTAAACTATCAAAGGTCCAGAGTCCAGACCATGGGTAGGCAAACCAAGGCCCGGGGGCTGGTCCAGCCCAATTGCCTTTTAAATCCGGCCCGCAGCAGTGGCGTAGCGTTGGGGGTGCAGGGGGGGGCGGCCGCACCGGGTGCAACATCTGGGGGTTAGGGTTAGGGGGTGCAAATTACTTACCTTGCCCCGGGTGCTGACAACCCACGCTACGCCACTGGGACAGTCTGGGAATTAGTATGTTTTTACATGAGTAGAATGTGTCCTTTTGTTTAAAATGCATCTCTGGGTTATTTGCGGGGCATAGGAATTCGTTCATTCCCCCCCCCCCCCAAATATATAGTCAGGCCCCAGACAAGGTCTGAGGGACAGTGGCCCCCTGCTGAAAAAGTCTGCTGACACCTGGTCCAGACAGCATTGAAAGCAGACAGGTCTTTTATCACCTCAATGCCATCATGAGCACAAGTCACTGTGACCCACGATAAAATGGACTTTGGAGGAGGGGCTCAAAGGCTGCTACTCAAGTGTTAGATTCAGTTCCCTGTTAAAAAAGGAAGGCACGTTGTGTACTGACCTTTCCATTCTCTAGGAGAGGAATCATTTCAAACCCAAGCAGCCTCAAACAAACCCAAGTGCCCTTAACTATCAAACCACTAAAATTGGTTCCCACTGATGAATCAACCTGTAGCTGGTGCCCCAAGGCAAGCTTGCAGCCTAGCAGAGCTGTCTCCTCCAGAACTACTCTCAAAGCAGCCCTGCTTACGTCAGCAGTAAAACAAGTGCAAAATGAGCAGCAGTTAAAAGACATGTGCAAAATTGTGAAACTTGGGCTCCAGCCTGTTTCATTTCTGGTCCCCCCCCCCCAATCTTCCTTCAATGTGGGAAATATTCATTTGCCATAGGCCAGACGACGAGCCCAGTTTCCATCCTGTCCCAGTGGGGGGAAAAAGACTGCTGAGGAGCAGCAGATGAGGCTTAACAGTGTTTAAAGTAGATGAAGCAATTCCACTCATTATCATTATGGTAATAATAGTAATTATGCCATTAACCTTTCTAGCAACTTCCCCAAGAGAGCCAGCGAGTGCTGTAATGCTGACACATCATAATGATGCTGTGGTCATACAGGCTGCAATCTTCAAACCACTTACTCTGAAGTAGTCTTATTAAAGTCCCTTGGACGCTTCTCAAGGGTAAGAAGTGGGAAGAGACTGTGTTTAATGTGTTCACTTCAGGGTTCTGGAGTGATAGGGAGTGTGCATCCTCTCTCTGTGTGTGTTGTGATATCTTTTCCAGCCCCTCCTCTTTGATAGACAGAATCATTTGGTGGGTGTGGGAAGTGCATTATTTTTCTGTATTATTAAAACTGCAGAAATGGCAGTTCTACTGGGTTTTATCCAACTAAATTTTTTCGCAGAGTAGATCAATTGAAATTAATGGGCCCAAATTAGTCTGAGCATTAATTTCAGTAGACCTACCCTGAGGGCACTTGACTATCACTATCTTCAGTTGTATTGCAGCAAATTAAGGGTGCATAATGAAAGCTGATTTGGAGCGCAAGAGCCTGCTAGTTAAGGCCAAAGGAGAACTCACCCAGCTCAGCACCATTCTCACAGTAGCCAAGCCGATTCCCCAAAGAAAAGCCCTCGACCAGGACCAGAGAACATCAGCACTACTCTCCTCAATTGCGATTCCCAGCAAATGGTTTTCAGAAGCATACTGCCTCCTAGTATTATCAACCTTGGTGAAAGTCAGTGTAAAGAGAGAGAAAAATGACAAAAAAGTTTTACTTTTTAAAAAATACAATACATTGTTTAAATTGAAAAATATTTATTTCATTACAGATAATATAAATCTGTATATATGATATGATATTATAAATTTATGTCTTCTTCTTCTTCTTCTTCTTTGAATTTATATACTGCCCTATACCCAGAGGCCTTAGGGCGGTTCACAGAACAAAATCAAAATATAAAAGCACAAAATATATACAGTGGACCCTCTGGATACAAATTTAATTCATTCCAGGGGTCTGTGTGCACTCCAAAAAAGCCGTATCCAGACGTGCCTGTTCTGCACATGTGCGGCCGGCAGGAGCCCGCTCCTGTGCAGGTGTGGCTGCCGAAAGCCTTCCCGTTACTTCCGGGTTCGCTGCGTGTGTATCCTGAAGAATATGCAACCAAAGAGGTACGTAACCTGAGGTTCCACTGTAATCGAAATAAAAACAACCCAATAACTTCCCCTCCAAAAAACACCCACATTTTAAAAGGGCATAGGATATCAGTCAAATCAACCAAAGTCCTGGTTAAAAAGGAACTTTTTTGCCTGGTGCCTAGAAGTATATAATGAAGGTGCCAGGTGAACTTCTCTGGGGAGAGCATTCCACAGATGGGAGCCACTGCAGAGAAGGCCCTGTTCTCATGTTGCCACCCTCCGGACCTCTCTAGAAGGAGGCATATGAAGAAGGACCTCAGAAGATGATCTCAGGATCTGGGTAGGTTCATATGGAAAGTAAAATCCTTGAGGTATTGTGGTCAAGGCTTTATAGGTCAAAACCAGCACTTTGATTTGGGTCCGGAAACTAATTGGTAGCCAGTGCAGTCGGACCAGGATCGGTGTAATATGCTCAAACCGTCTTGCTCTGGTGAGCAACCTGGCTGCTGAATTCTTCAGTAGCTGAAGTTTCCGAACCATCTCCAGAGGCAGCCCTACGTATAACGCAGGGCAGTGATCTAACCTTGGAGTAACCAGAGCATAGACAACAGTAGTTAGGCTATCCCTGTCCGGATAGGAGCGTAGCTGGGCCACCAGCCAAAGCTGATGGAAGGCACTCTGGGCCACTGAGACCACCTGAGCCTCGAGCGACAGCAAAGGATCCTGGAGTACCCCCAAGTTACAAACCTGCTCTTTCAAAGGAAGTGTAATCCCTTCAAGACAGGTGACCTCCCAGCCATCTGGTCTAGAGAACCAGCCACTAACAGTGCCTCAATCTTATCTGGATTTAGTTTCAGTTTGTTGGCTTTCTTCCAGTCCATTACCGAGGCAAGACACTGATCCAGCACTTCCACTGCCTCACCTGCAGATGTAAAGGAGAAATAGAGCCGAGTGCCATCAGCATACTGCTGACAATGTACTCCAAATCTCCGGATAACCCCACCCAGTGGATTCCTGTAGATGTGGGATAGAATTGAGCCCTGTGGAACCCCACACTGTAGGTTCACACAGCTGAAAAGCATCCCCCAAGCAACACCCTCTGGGAACGACCATCCAAGTAGGACTGGAACCACTGCAAAGCGGTGCCACCCACCCTAGTTTGGACAGTCACTCCAGAAGGATACCATGGTCCATGGTATCAAAAGCTGCTGAGAGGTCGAGAAGAATTAACAGGGACAGGTTTCCCTTGTCTCTCTCTCAACAGAGGTCATCATAAAGGGCAACCAAGGCAATTTCTGTGCCAAAACCGGGCCTAAACCCCAATTGAAATGGATCCAGAAAATCAGTTTCTACCAAAAGCACCTAGATCTGGTCTGCGACCTCTTGTTCAGGAAAGGAAGATTAGCAACTTGCTGGTAGTTACTTAGGTTTTCCGAATCCAGGGAAGGTTTCTTAATGAGTGGTTTTACCACTGCCTCTTTCAAATAGGCAGGGACCACCCCCTTTCTTAAACAGGCATTGATCACCTCCCTGGCCCAGCCAGCTGTTCCTTCCCTGCTGGTTTTTATCAACCAAGAGGGGCAAGGGTCTAGAGTGCCAAGTGCTTGCCTTGACTGATCTGAGCACCCTGTCCACATTCTCGAGCCTTACCAGCTGAAATTCATCCAACACAACAGGACTAGACTGTACTCTGGACGCCCCATGAGATTCATCTGCTGTAACAGCAGTCAAGGTCTTGGTGGATGCAAGCAATTAATATAACTAATAATTAATATTAGTTATATTAACTATTAAATTAATTCAATTAGATATATTAAGTATATTATTTTTATCTTACCAGTAGATACAGCATTGTGGGGGGAAATGTACATAAAAGAAAAGCATGTTTTTGGAGATCAGAGTCCCTTGTAAAGAAGAGTATCTAACAACGCCCCACCCCAATGAAATTTAGAGAATCTTCAACAAAGGGGGATACCTGTTGGCATCTTTTGAAATTAAAGAGACAAAACCTGAGTCAAAACTGCAAATGAATTCACTATCCCTGAAACTAAACCCATGGCTAAAGCCATATAACTTTTTGGGGAAGTCTTAATAGCTGTCAAAACTGATCTTCCTTCTGGTGTCTTGCAGGTGCTGCCTTCTGTAGCCTGAATTCCAATTGTATTTGGCTGTATGTCATCTGCATTGGCATCTTTTGTACCATCAAATGCGTCACTTAGAAATTTAAACCACCTGACACCTGTCAAATAACTGTGCAATCGTTTAAAGAAAACACTTCTTTCTCTGTAAAAATGGTTAAGAGTGATGATACTTCTGCTTATTGGCAGAATATGACTACAGACTTGGTGACTGACTTTAATGGCAATGTAGAATATGCCCACCATTATAAGAGTACAAAGGGTGACGTTGGGCCAGCCACTGCCTCTTAACCTTACCTACTTCACAGGGTTGTTGTGAGGAAAAAATGAGGAGGTGGAGAACTATGTGTGCCACCTTGACCTCCTTGGAGAAAAAGATGGGATACAAATGCAGTAATAAATAATCATGTTTTAAGCAGTCATTGCAATTGTTCCTCTTAAACTAAGTGGGTGTCCAGAGATCCAGAACAAGGCTGTGTATACTTCTGGTCGCTTCACCTGAAAAAGGTTATTGCAGAATTGGAAGAGGTTAAGAAAAGAGCAATCAAAATGATAAAGGGGATGGAGCAACTCCCCTATCAGGAAAGACATCAGTGGTTGCAACATGATAGAAGTTTATAAAATTATGCATGGGATCGGAAAAGTTGATAGAGAAAGGTTTTTCTCCCTCTCTCATAACACTAGAACTTATGGACATCAAATGAAACTGAATGTTGTTAATATTTAGGACAGAGGAAAGCACATTATGGAACTTGCTCCTACCGGAGGCTGGGATGACCACCAACTTGGATGGCTTTAAAGGAAGACTGGACAAATTCAATAAGGCTATCAATGGCTATTAGTCACAATGGCTATGCTCTAGGAGGCAATAATATTTCGGAATGCCAGTTGCTGGAAATCTTAGGAGGGGAGAGTGCTCTCGTGCTCAGGTCCTGCTTGCAGGGTTCCCACATGTATTTGGCCTGCCACTGTGAGAACAGGATGCTGAACTACACGGGCCATTGGTCTGATCCAGCAGGCTCTTCTTGTCTTCCAAAAGAGAGCCAGCGTGGTATAGTGGTTAAGAGTGGTGGACTCGTAATCTGGTGAACTGGGTTCGATTCCCCGCTCCTCCACCTGCAGCTGCTGGGTGACCTTGGGCTAGTCATACTTCTCTGAAGTCTCTCAGCCTCACTCACCTCCCAGAGTGTTTGTTGTGGGGGAGGAAGGGAAAGGAGATTGTTAGGTGCTTTGAGACTCCTTAAGGGGAGTAAAAGGTGGGATATCAAGTCCAAATTCTTCTTCTTCTTCTTCTTAATTGGAGAGTCCTTGTCACAGACTCTAGAGAGCTTTAGGGGGATCAGGACCAAAGGTTTACATATTTCCAAAATCCTCTTTCCCACTGTATAATGCAGCTTCCTATGTTCCCATCGTTTAAACTACACCATTGCATTGAATCTACACCTAGAAGGCCTATGTATAATATACATAGGCTGAAGGAACAGCTCGTCCACTTTGTATGCCAGCAGCATCTTTGGATATAGTTCTGCGCTTCCAGTAAATGTGAAAAATATTCGGGAAGCACAAGTAGGGAGGAAGGACAACACAGTTCACTGGTCTTCACTGATGGCTGTGGAACGAAAGGAACGCAAACAAGTAGGAGAGCCAACAAATTATAGGTTTCTTCCAATCCTCTTTCCTGCTGAGTTCAACAAGAGCAATGCTGAAACTGAGGAGGAGGAAACTGACAGCTAGTTCCAAAAGAGAAGGCAGGCAGGTGGGAGCTGGCTGAGAGAGGAATATGGTTGGTGGGGCAGTACCCCATTTGCCCTAATGGACCAGCCTCCACTGTTCACCCACCATCTCTTAGAACGGAGTAAATTTAAATAAAAACCCAAATTGAAGCTTAAAAACAAAATCACACATATGGACATCTCCAAAGCCTACAATCAGATGTTTCAGCTGCTGTGGATGCCGATAAGAAGAGCTTACTGGATCAGGCCCAATGGCCCATCTAGTCCAGCATCCTTTTCTCACAGTGGCCAACCAGATGCCCCATGGAGAATCCCACAAAGCAGGACCCCAGTACAAGAGCGTTTTCCCCTCCTGCGATTTCCAGCAGCTGGTATTTGGAAGCATTGCTGCTGCTGCCGGAGGCAGATGATAGCCATCATAGCTAGTTCCCATGGATAGCCCTCTCCTCCATGAATTTGTCTAACCCACTTTAAAAGCCATCTAGGTTGGTGGTGGGTCGCAGGTGGTGCTGTGGGTTAAACCACAGAGCCTAGGACTTGCCGATCAGAAGGTTGGCGGTTCGACGGGGTGAGCTCCCGTTGCTTGGTCCCAGCTCCTGCCAACGTAGCAGCTCGAAAGCACGTCAAAGTGCAAGTAGATAAATAGGTACCACTCCGGCAGGAAGGTAACAGCGTTTCCATGCACTGCTCTGGTTCGCCAGAAGCGGCTTAGTCATGCTGGCCACATGACCTGGAAGCTGTACGCCCGCTCTCTCGGCCAATAAAGCGAGATGAGTGCCGCAACCCCAGATTCGGTCACGACTGGACCTAATGGTCAGGGGTCCCTTTAGGTTGGTGGTAAGTTCCGTAGCACCACGTGCTCACTAGACGACCTTAGGGGCCAATTGTGAACTCTCAGCCCAACCTAGCTCATAGGCTTGTTGTAGGGATTAAATGGAGAGAACCATGTATGCTGCCTTTGAGGAAAAAGCAGGATGCAAAGGTAACAAATATAATACAATACTGCACTATGCTATAAAGTTATTGTAATTGTTTTAGATTCTCCTAGATTTTTAAAAAAATCTGGTTTCTTTTTTATATATATAGCAATTTTATTGAAAGTTCTTTTAGCATTTTAAAAGACAAAAATTCAAACTCATTTACAAGAAAATAGCAAAAAACGATTATCCCTAAAAAGAAAAATAATAAAGAAATAATATAAAACAATCTTTACAAAAAACAATTGATTTTTTAAAACGCTGGTTTCAATGTATATATATGTGTGGTTTTTTGCTTAACATATTTTAATTTGCTATGGCAGAAAAACACCGCCTAATAAATTTAATAAATAATAGTAACAATGCTATATAATGTATATTGCCAGCTCATATATAAACAGAACAATTTGTAAACAGCACGTGCTAATAACAAAGCAATACTAATAATTTTCGCTGGTGCGAGTGAGAGAAACAGCCCGCCCGCCTGCATTTTCCGAGGAAGCTTCGTCGATTCCCGGCGGGGGAAACAAAAAAGAATCCCTTCTATCCACCGCGGGTAGATTCCGCGCAGGCGCAATGAGATCATCTTCATCATCCCCGCCCCCTCTTCTCCTTAAACTCGCCTCCATCTGCCGGTTCACCTTCATCCCAACAATATCCCACAGCGTGCTGCGCGCCGGGCCTCCAAACAAACACATAAAGACGACAAAAAACCCGTCTCTCTCCCCTCTCTCTCTGCCGCCTTCCTCAAAGGCTGCTGCGTCGAAACACGTGAGCCTGTTGTGAGCACGTGACCCGCCAGCGTCGCTAGCCTGGCTTGGTGCGCGCGCGCTACCTATCAAGCCCCGCCCCCTCGCGCTCGCTCCTCCTCTCTCCCCCCCCCCGCCGCCCGAGGACGCGCGAGCGAGCAAGCGCGGTCTCGCCTTCGGAGTTGTTCGTTGGCTGCCCGTTCCCCCTCACACACCTCGGCCAGCGCCGCCGCCGCCGCCTCCTCGTCGTGGTAGCCGTCGGTCATGAGGCCCGCCCGCCGTCGCTGGAGCGCGGCCCAGCTGCTGCCGCTGCGGTTCGTGTGGCGCGGCTGCCGCTGAGGCGTCTCCGCCCGGGCGGAGGGGGTTCCCTTCTTCGCCTCTCAGCCGCCGCCGCCGCCGCCGAGGCCGCCATGTTGGGCCGGGAGCCGCAGCGGGACCGCCGCTGAGCCCTCTGAGAAGGGGAGAGGGAGCCAGGAGGACACGACGAAGACGACGACGGGAAGGACGAGGAGGGAGAGGAGCGGCCGGCGCCGGCGCCATGGCGGAGCAGACCTACTCCTGGTGAGGAGGCGCCGCTGCTGCTAGGCCTCTCCCGAGTGGGGGAGCATCTCTCTGCCTGCCTATGGAGGGGCTTCCATGGAATGCCCATCCCCGCCGCCGCCATGGGAGCGAGAGCTCTCGGCCTCAAAAGCAGGCTCCGGCCCTTGGCTGAAGGGAAGAAGAGCGAGCGGGGCAGGTCTTTCCCCCATAGGAATAGTTTTCTCCCCACACCCCCCTGAGCGAGATGGCTCTATATTCTACTACTGCTGCTGTTAAAGGCACAGGAGAAAAGGCCCGTGGGGAAGTTGGCATCTAGCAGCCGCCACCCCTCCTTTCTCTTTCTCTCCCCTCCTTTTCCTGACCTACCCCGCTTTAAACCCACCAGCTGGACCCGAAGGATGCCTCCTACAATGGACGTTCATTGCTGTGCATGAGGCGATAGGACGTAAACAAGCAGGAAAGATCTGCCCAGGGGAAAGGCCGAGATGCAGCAACCTGTTGAGAGGTTGGCAGCCTTGCGCACCCCCCACCCCCAAGTTTATTTCGTCCAAACTTGACACTGTGTCAGAGAGAGAGAGCGAGCAGTGGGATCTGTAGGATCCTGGCAAAGCTGCCCTTGCAGGTTCCTGTGAGTGACTTGGCAACCTCACTTGCCTCCTTTTTGGGCTGTTTGTGTTTTGGAAGTATCAAAGCATACTATGGGGGTGGGATTCATGCATAGTTGTCTCCTAATTCCCAAGTTCTTGAAAAGTAGCCATGTAATAATGATCTTTTGATAACTTGAACATTTTACAAATTACTGTGAAGAGCCTCCTGATTCAGATGCATGAAGTAAGTGGGCAGTGGTGTTTGACTGGTGTGTATTCAGTATGTGTTTATGCATCTTGCAAAATCTGATTCTCATACCATGAAAAAATTTACAAGTGTATATATACACTAGTTTCACTCCTCCCCGCGGTGCTTGCTACAGAAGATCCTGTTACAATAAACTACTTGGGTTTTAAGGCACCACACAATCCCAGGTGCACAACGTTGGGGTGGTGATGTATTTCACCACTTGCTAGGCTGAATTAGAGACACCTGTCTGTATGGTGCAATCTATTTTGCCATCAACCAGTTATTTAGAAGCCTGGTCGTGAAAGAGCACGAATGTGTCTCTGAGAAGATAATTTCTTACATTAAAAATGCGGAAGTGTAGAAGCATCTTTCTCAGGGTTCAGGTGCAGTGTACCTGGATTAAAGGAAGAAGACAAATACTATAAGCTTACGTTGTCTTGATGATGTGGTGGTTATAATTTGCTTGGTCATGGGGACAACTCCAATATCAGCTTTTGGTGAAGGGCGGGTTGTGAAATATTCTATAGTTTGTCACACACCTTGCAGATGTGGTCATGTTCTGATGTCTCCCTGCTGTAATAGAAGAGATTGTGTTTGAAAAAAAGCATTCCTATTTCTTTGCATATTTACTGAAAAGTAAATATCACTTATTCTTGAGCAGCTATGCATAGTTGCAGCCTGACCCGAAGCAGATTTGCTTGGGATGTAAGTCCCATAGGCTTGAATGCAATGTGGATGGATAACATTGGAGCTAATGTTACACAAAGTGCTTAAGGGAAAAAAAACTGTTGTTGGCTAAATAAGTGTTTTCTACTTAGTGCCTTCTATTATACATTATCTTTGTGATCATTGCAACAACCTACTAAGTCATGTTAGGTTGATATGAGCACTGACTGAAAGTTCTCAACCTATATAGGATGGAGTTGGTTTCTTATCAGACATGGTTATTATCCCACAGTAGGAGATTAAGTGAATGACCTGAGTTGGACTGTCTAGGGACTTCTGGCTGAAGTAAAATTTGAACTAGGGTCTTGGTGGTTCATATTCTTAGTCCCTTTGCTAAACTAAAGGGCTAGCTAGACTTACTTTCAGTTTGTAACAGTTGCCAGCCAGATGCCTCTGAAATTGCACAAGAGGGTGTGGTGGGAGTACCATCTTCTCTTCCTCCTAGTATCTGGTACCCACAAGCACACTTCTTCTAAATATAGTGTTTCATAATAAAATTGCAGGGAGCTAGGTTTTAAAGTGATGTGATCGTCCAAGAAATGGTGTGTGAATTCTGGATGATGACTTAGATGGGGAAGATAATGGTTCAAATCAGCTTTTAACTATGAACTTTATTGGTTGGTCTTGGGCACATGGCAGTGACCTGGTTCAGATGTTACAGATAGCCGCCAATCCATGTTTAATGGTTAGGCTCGTGTCTTGGACTTCTTCCTTCACTTTGCTTTGCTATAACTATAGTTTGCTGTGATGCCCAAATCAGGTAAACTGGGATGGGGAACCTGTGGCCCTCCAGAGGTTGCTGGATGCCAACTCTCATCAGCTCCAGTCAACATGGCCAATGGCCAGGGATGGTGACAGGTGTAGTTGACCAACATCTAGAGGTCTAAAGGTGAGCCAACCTTGAGGTAAGCTATGGTTATTGCAAACCAAAGTTTGCTTCCAAATCAGATTTCTAACTATAGTTTCTGTTTTGGTGTGGAAGCAAACCAATAGCTGTAACAAACCAGGGATAATTGATGGGGAGATGTGATATTTCATTGAAAGTGTCTACCCTTGACTGATGTATATTCTGAATAGTGTCCAAATAGCTCTTATGTGCATCCTGGTATTAAATAAAATGTAGAAGGAAGGATATGTGTGCACAGCTTTTTCAGTGTACTGGGGGTGCTGAAGAAGCAGGTTTCCTGATGGTATGGAAAAGCCAGTAATGTGGGTTTTCTAGATTCAGGTAGGTAGCCATGTTGGTCTGATGCAGTAGAAATATAAAATAAAAAAAATTGTCCAGTAGCACCTTAGAGACCAAGTAGGTTTGTTCTTGGTATGAGCTTTCGTGTGCATGCACACTTCTTCAGATACTTCTTCAGGTGTCTGAATAAGTGTGCATGCAAATGAAAGCTCATACCAAAAATAAACTTAGTGGGTTTTCTAGAATTTTTTTCTAGAAAGCCTCCAAGGCAATTTTACACAGAGCTAAGTGGGCCTTGTTGAGCATGTTTAGTTGACTTGCATTTATATATTTATTTACAGCACTATTACTGTACATGCTGTTTTACAAAGAACAGGTATGACAGGTCTCAAGCCCAAAGGGGCTTACAGTCTAAAATAGACACAAGGAAACAACAAAGGAAGGGGGTTGGAAATGGAAGGCACAGGATTGCTTTAATGACATGTGCTAGTGGGGTGATGAAAAGGTTTACCAGGAAGGTTGAGTTTTGAGGAGGAATGGAAAAGAGGCAAAGTCATAAACCAAAGTAAGAAATAAGGTCATGCTAATTTTGCATCCTTAATAAACACATGAAAAGCTTCCCCCACAAATAGCCAAAAGTAGTTGAATTGAAATATTAGGCTTCCCCTCCCTCAGTAATGTTCACTTGGCTGCAGTCCTATAGGCATGTGTGATTTAAATATGATAATCAAACAAATTCAGAGGCTTATGTGATTTTTTTATTGGAATACTAAGATGTAATAGCTTATACATCCCTTACATAGTTTAGATTTTAAATCAAAAATTGAAGACACTGAAAACTGTTTAGCGTACTAAAATCAACTATGTTCCAGTCCAGACACCAGTCCAAAAACCGCAGGTCAGGGGTTTTTTTTTGAATTTGCAAGGAGCTTGTGCATGAAGCACCCTTACTTTTGAGTGCAGTTTTTTACCTATGAAGGCGCCCTTTGGCTGCTCTCTCAGCTTAAGGGAGACATGGAGTAGGCAGTTTAAGGAGGTATTTTGATTTAAGGTTAGTTTTAAAATTTGTTTTATTTTTCTTGTATCTGTTTACTGTACATGACTTAGAGACTGAAGTGTTGAGTGGTATATAAACTGGGGAAATAATAATATTAGAAAGCATGAATAGCTCTTCACAGAAATATATATGATTTCTAGGGGAAAGCATTAATTAAAATTGTAGTTTTAGATCTAAATAATATTGTAGGCATTTCAGTTGCCCAGTCTGATTTGTTATATTACTAACTGACTTCCTGAAATAGACATGGATATTGTTTTGCCAAAAATATAGCAATGAATTTTCTTCTAAAAAAAGAGCCCCCCCCCTTAAATCACTGGTCCTTATGCACATACACCTCTTACACGTGCAGGATCTATTTATAACCTGAATGTAAGTAGTGGGTGGGAGCTGTTGCTATGATCCCACTTCCCTCCATTCAAGTGTGCATTCATTATCCTCAGCTTGTCATCTGAAAAGGACTTACGGTTTGCAGTAGCCATGATTTGGATGTCTCAGCAAATTAATACTGAGAGAGGTAACAGTGTTAAGTCTGTTGCAGCAAAAAACAACAACAAAGACTCATGTAGCTTCTCAAAAACTATCATATATAATGGTATAAGCTTTTGTGGACCAGAATCCACTTTTATCAGATGGCAATTATCATTTTCATGAACTGGAGAGGAGGGAATGCATAAATCTGAGGCCTAACCCTGCTGGGCAAACTGGTTTTTTCTTGATATCTAAATCTCAGCCTAAAATACTTTGTAGAATTATTATGCTGAAACTCTGCTTTGAGGCAGATAAAATCAGTGTTAAAAACTCATATATTATAAGATAGGCATCAAATGGCTCCTTAAACCAAGGTTACAGTTGCTAAAACAAAATGTCTCGTTGCCATTTTTGGGTAAGACAGCTCTAAAGTTTATTTTTTAAATGATGGACTGACTGTGATTGATTGTCAGTTAAATACCTGATAACAGCTAGATTAAGAACTTGGAGAATATAAAGAAAACAGGCACTTGATCCAGGGGCAGTCCAGTTATATATTGGCCTAATCCTACCTCTTTTTCTTAATGGTGACAAAGACCATCCATAACATAAGAATATTCTTCACAACTGAGAGTACAGCACTGGGGTGGGGTAAGTGAAAACAAGCTACAACAAGTAACTATAATGTTCACTGCTCCTGCTCAGGCTGCATAGGGGGGGGGGGGAAACATTTTGGTTCCTGAAATTCATTCTGATTGTGAAGATAAAAAATAACTGATAGAATTCTACGGGATGTGGTATTAGTGTTTGAAAACAGTCAAGATACAATGATCTTCAGGCATGCATCTCCAGATGGTGGAGATGTCAGATGTCATCCTGGCGCCCAGGCATCTTCACTTGGTCACAAGTGGCTGACAGCCAGGTGCAAAATGTGCCTGGTGCCTGGCTAGTTTCGAACACTGGATAAAATGTAACAGGATGGCTAGAACTAGAAAAGAACGGATGTTCCTGATTTCAGGTTTCTCCAAATACTTAATTATCTTTTGTGTCTCATATTTTTGTTTTTGCTCAGAATGCTGATTAGCAGTATTTTACAGACCAGGGTTAGCCAGTAAGTTGTGGCTTTGGAAGTGAAAACACTAATTCCAGAGTATCACAGCCTAATATAGCACTCCAGATTTTCTTTTAAACTGTGGCAGCACACCTGACATGTATAGTTTTTCACAGAAAAAATATAGTACTAGTTTCAGAGAATTGCTTGTTGTTGAAATTATAAAGTGTCAATATGTAGAAAAGAGTTAATCATTATGTTACTATGTAAAATCATAGTGACTTGCTTATAGAGTTATGGTAAGGATTACAGTTAGATAATGCATGTGAAGTGCTTTGACCACTTGAAAGTGCTATACAATTTTAAAATACTAAATCACTACAGTGCTCTGTGGAGCAGTTGTAGAGTTTTCCTTGCCTTTGAAAATTTGACAAATCTAAAGGTATGTCTAAAGTATGATGGCACCATGTGCAGTTTAGTGGGGAAAGGGAGAAATGTTATTTAAAGGTTGGAGAATTAATATTTAAAAGTTAAGATGTGTATAAGAGGGCTAATAGTAATCCTTAGTCTCACCCTACTTTTACAGTTGAAGCTGAGCTCCTGCTTTAGGCCTCAAACAAAAGACCAAGATAATGTTCCCAACTGCATTTTTAATTTTTTTATTTATTTATAATATTCTTAGCTAACTTTTGACATCTGTCGTGTGAAGTAACTCACTAGATCAAGGGCGGGAAACCTTTTTGGCCTTCTGGGCCAGACTTTCATCTAGCTCTCCTGCCACCTGTGAACCAGTATTTGACAGTTGGGCTGGAACACACCTATGAATAATCTGATGTAATAATATCAGGTGATTGACATGTTGGTTGCCATGCCCACCTTCCAAAGTTGGCGCACCATGGAGATAGCGGCCAAGTAAAATTAGCTCATCATCAACTGATGGGCCAAGTGTTTCTGGATATCTTAAAACATTTTCTCTTCATTTTGATTTTTTTTAAATAAGGTTAATGGGTGCTTCAGGTTCTGTTTTTAATGTAATAGACTAAACACTGGTTCTAAATTTATAATCTCTTGAGGATAAGCTCTTCAATCGTCTATGCACGGAGCAAAGGAAGATAACGGTCAGCTTGGATTTACATTGTTTCTAAATACTCAGTAGATTACTGAAGCTTAAATTCCTTTTGTATTGATGAGACAGTAGTCAAAAATGCCATGGAAAAATCTGTATTTGACTTTCACCTGTACAGTACTTGCTTGTACTTGATTGCCTCTCCTTTGTTCTGTGATGCAGGGCTTGCTGGACCTCAATTCCTGTATGCAGGGCCAAATGAAATAAAACACACACACACATGCAGCAACCTAATTTAAAAGTGGAATACTTTGTTCTCTTGTTTTATTTCTCCTCTTAACCTACGAAACCCTGCATTTTTTAAGATACAGATGTGTACAATGATATGGAACAGAACATATACCAATCCTTTATTTTTCCATGAAAATTTTTCCATTTCATGAATTCTTTAGTAAAAATGAGTGGATGCCAATTGCAAATACAATATTAGGTGAGCTTATTAAAGTTTTCAGCTTTATTTACAAGATTAGATCACTTTCTAGGGCATCAGAAATTTTTTTGATACAAATTACCTTATGCTGGGATTTCACAAAGATGAATAGTTCCTCTTTTGCTGCTGTTAGTTAACCCCTGTTCTTTCTAGTTATTAGACCTAGTTCCATTAGTTTGTAGTGGAAATAAATTACTTTCCTACCCTGTGCATTGGAGCTTTTGTGGGTTGAGGCTTCTGTGTTACAGCCTAAGCAACATTTTAAGAGAGGGGAAAGCTCAGTGAGACATTTATTTTCTGCATTCAAATTATTATACATGGGATGCAGTGGGGCATAAGGGTTTGATAATAGGCTTTGACTTCGGTGTTGAGATTTACTGCAGCAAATATTTTCATTAATTTAACAAAGTTATTTGCCTTTGTTGGGAATGCTAGTTATGTAGCTTGTGATGAAACTTCATGGTACCCCATCCCATTTGTGAAGCCCTATAAAGGGCCAGAAAATAGCTTTGAGTTTGTTGTTATGCTTGTCTTCCATTGCTAAACATGAGGTGCAGGAAATGTCATTCTCTGGTCCTCTGAGAAATGGTCTCCCTCACGTCATGTTGTTAAAAAGATGCTCCATGTGTATGTTAGCGTGGGTGTGTTTCTAGAAAATTCTTAATTGAGAAAACTGGTATTCAGTGTCTTCAGTGTGATGCATGGTGTTTTATATTAATATTGTGAATATTTAATACTAAATACATTATATGATCTGATGTATAGGGATCGACAATTTTTGTCTACCTGTGCTAGGCATGTCCAACATTGTAGTCACCAGGAACTGAGTTGGTCCTGCATAGGGACCGACCAGGAAAGTTTATGCCTGTTTGGCTCAGTGTTAGAAACTGGGATAGAAGGGACCTGGGTTGTGGGTGCCAAAACAGAATGTCTAGTTGCCGGGTGTGTGTGTGTGTGTCAGTGACACTTTTTATTTATTATTTTGATAAGCAGGAACTAATATGTAATTCACATAAGCGAAACATTGTTAATATGACATTTGTAGCAGAAATTGTTAATACATGTCTAAAATGGTGTTTATAATAAAAATATTGGTACCGTACTTTAGTTTTCAAAACACTCTTTATTGTAAACTCCTTAACATATTGTCTGTCCTTAACATATACTTCGAGGCTTCAAAGCACATACAGTGGTACCTCTGGATGCGAATGGGATCCGTTCCGGAGCCCCGTTCGCATCCTGAAGAGAACGCTACCCGTGTGTACGCGGGGCGCGATTCACCGCTTCTGCGCATGTGCATGATGTAATTTTGAGCGTCTGCGCATGCGCAAGCGGTGAAACCCAGAAGTAACACATTCCGATACTTCCTGGTCGCCGCGGAGCGCAACCCGAAAACGCTCAACCTGAAGCAACTTTAACCTGAGGTATGACTGTACATTTCAATAATGCTTGAGTGTCAGCCAGTGCAAAAAATCGCACCCAGTCTTTTTGAGGTGCTCACAAATGGCGAATCTTTAGGTGCAAAATGTGGATGGTGCCCTGCTAATTTCGAACCCTGGTTTGACTGCTGCAATGTGTGCTGGGTACCTCAGCAACTAAACAGCCAAACAACTCCCCATCCTTCTTCCCAGTATTTGCATTTGGAAGGGAGATGGAATTGCCATGTAACTGCTGGGATGATGCTGGGAAGGGAGCAAATCTGGTTGCTTGTCCTGTTTGGCATAAAGTGGTAGCACAGTTGCCATGGCAAACATGGCAAATAAAAAGTGGTATTATTTATTAGTTTATGTGTTGTTTTGTACACACATCCCACATGGAGAATCATAGCACCATGGGGAAATGTTAATACTTGATTGCAAAAGGTACTGGCCACTTGTTTGTTCTGCGAAACAAAGACTGTTTTTTTGTTTTTTTTTAAATTATATATATAAATATATTTGATGAGAGAGTCATGAATCTACATTTATTTATTTAGTGTAGCACCAGTGTTTGAAATTAGCCAGGTGCATTTTGCACCTGGCTATTGGCCACTTGCAACCAAGTGAAGATGCTTGGGCATATTTTTGTTACTGTAACCTTGGTTTCAGGAGCCATTTGGCGCCTAGCTTATATATCTGAGTTTCTAACACTGTATACTGCCCTTCTTCCATAGGTCTCAGGGAGGTGGTTCACAACATAAAAATACAATATTGAATCATGAAATACATAATAAAAGCAAAAGAACAAAAGAAACTTACAAAGCAATAAACTCCCTTCCCCTCATCCCACAAACACATTTAAAAGGTGTGTAAGATGTAAATCAGCCAACAGCCTGTAAATCAGCCATCTTGAGCAGTATCCTTCTATCTAGAAGGCTTCCAGCCTCTGTAGCTCAGGGTTACTAGGATGCTGGAGATTCCAGGCCGCAGTCCTTACCTAGCTTGCAAATAATAGACCTGTTGCTCTGCCTTGATTGGTATGAATATTAATCACTGGGCTTGCAAGGGCAGTGTACACTGTATAGGTTAGGGAGGATTCTATTGTGAAAATAGTGAAGGTGTTCATGGATAGAATGATTTGCATAGATAAGATTGCAGTAACTATCAGGGTGTTTTTGATTTGCTCTTTCACAATGTTCATATTAAAACAACTGATTAAAATGCTGGAGGACTTTTCTAGAGTAACAGTTGTGAATAAAAAAGAAATCTTTTCCTATATTTTGATGCAACTGTTCTGAAAACAAGAGAATAATTGTTGAATCTCCTTACAATTGTGTCTATGATGAAGCATTTGGTGCTGTGGCGTTGGAAGTGAGAAAGAATTGTGTTTGAACTCAGACATTTTCCAGACAGCCTCCCACATGTTGGCTGCAACTTAAAGCATGATTGGCAAAGAACAAGCAAAGGAAAATGGTTGTCTTTCCTACAGCAAAACTTAATAATTGCTCACCTGCTTGGTTATTGTTTCAAGATTAGAACTCTGGTTGTTGACAGAATCTCATGGTTGACTTTTATAATAACTTGAATATGTTGTGCAACTTCATTGGGTGGGGGAAAATAATAAAACAAGAAATCAGTGTACTTAAAAGTTGAGTAAAGTTTCATGTTAGAACAAATGTATTAAATCTTAATTGCCTTGCAGTCATTCTTGTGTTTGCTCATATGGAATCTCATGCTAGTATTGGCTACAGAGTCTACTAGGACATTGGATGAGACTTGTTTTTGAGTTTGTTCCATCAGCTGAAAACTACTTGCTCCTCAGTGTACTTAGGTAATGAATAACCCTGCTGACCACTGAAGTTCTTCACAAAATTTCCTTCAGTTTTTTGTCTATATTCATTAAAGCACAGACCTAACACAAATGTTTGCATTCTGATGGATTGAGAGACTGTGGCTGTAGCATCTACACCAGGCACCCCCAAACTCGGCCCTCCAGATGTTTTGGGACTACAAATCCCATCATCCCTAGCTAACAGGACCAGTGGTCGGACATGATGGGAATTGTAGTCCCAAAACATCTGGAGAGCTGAGTTTGGGGATGTCTGGTCTACACTTTTTACTTAGTTTGGGAAGTTCCAAAGGCTTGATATGATTAAAAGAAATCCCACAGTATGCTACTTAGTAGAAGTATCATGTAAAAACACATATAATAAACCCTTTGCATACATGTTAACTCAGAGGTAAGCCACATTGAGTTCAATTGGATTTGCTCCCAAGTAAGTACATAGCGTTTCAGACTTGGGCAAGTATACCAGTTGCAACTGTACATGGACGGAGGGAGCCTGGCTTCAGTTGTCCATGCTGTGGTAGTCTCTGGAATAGAGGCTGTAATGTGCTTAACATGGGACTGCCTTTAAAGACTGTTTAGAAACCAGTTAGTGCCGTGTGTCTTTTAGATTACTAACTGAGGCTAGACTTTATTATCACATTATGTCTGTCCTTTTCTGGGCCTAATTTAAAGTGCTAGTTTTAACCTCTGAAATACCATCATCTGGTGAGAGAACCAAACTTTTTGTGTTTTTTAACATAGCAGTTGAAATCATTTTCCCTTTTGTGTTTTTCCACTTGCATTTTGCATTTTTCTCCTATTCATGATAGTGTCATGTAGCATTCTGATGGGAACAATGGTATTGATGGAGGATGGAATATAAATTGTATGAATGAATACCTTTACAATGCTATAATATGATTATTGATTGATATTTTTTTTAACTGTCAGGTGTATTCCATCACATTGTCTGGAAATGTAAACCTGACTGTGAAGAACTCCATTTTCTGGAGATAGCATTTCAGAGTCATAGAAGGCATATAACATCTTCAATTGCATGTGATCAAGCTATTGAACAAATGTGCCATAAAGATGCAGAATGAAAATGTGACTTGACTCTAATAACTATGGGGTGTCTGTCTTACAACATCTTCATTTCTTTAGAAAACCATGCCAGCAAAATGATGCTTTGTACCATTACCACAGAAGAACAAATTGCTTTGCAGGTTAGAATGAAGCACATGTGTGCTTCTTCCCACCTTAGCCAGGGCTGACATTTAAGGGAAGACATATTTGCTATTCACCTGGTTGACTAGATGTCCAGCGACTGACAGTGTACCAAAGGCAGTGTGTACTGTAGCCTCAAGCAAATGACTAATCAAGCATTGAAATGTCCTGCTGTTGGGCATTTTTGCCATGAGTTATATAAATAGAGATGTGTGAGAACCTTTGACAGAAAACAGAGAATCACAGAATTCATAGAGATATGTGATGAGACTGACTGTAGTATGATGATTTGAGTTAAGAGCAGAGATGGGCAGTGTTATCTTGGCTAGACTGAGAACAGCTGGAAGGGTTGCTAAAGCTGAACAATAGACATGATCAGTCATTGGAGGAAAGACTACTGGATGCCCCAGTGGTATTTTAAGCCATCATTGGGATCTATTGGAAGGGCGAGGTATGAATTCCTGTAATAGATAATGACAGAATGCAGTAAAATGATCAGAGAGTTTTCATTGAACTTCATAACTAACAGATATCTATTTTTAGGATTCCATGGTAATTGCCTTAGATAATTAGCTGTCCCTTCATGTTTTTGTCCGTTCCTATTTTGTTAGAAATTAAAACATCTGTTGAGAAAGTACAGCATGATCTGTAAGCCTGTGTTATGTGCTATATTTGTTCACTAGCTTTGTGCACGCTATTTCTCTATAATGTCGCCAATCAGCTAACAAATACTATTTCCCCATGAAAATAGATGCAGTTGTCATTATTTCAAAATGCAGTTACTGTTAATCAGGTGCCTAACCTGTGGCTTGCATTTGCCCCTCCTAAAAAGTTTTTTGTGGCCTTTAAGATTTTGCCTCCTTCGCTCCCATTCTAGCTATATCAGATTGCCAGTGTCTGACTTCCACTGAAAAGAACTCTGTCCTGAAGAAGTAAGTTGCAAGAATAGACAGTAAAAACCACCAAAATATTTTTAACTGTACTGACAGGATGGGCTTAGCACAAATGCTAGGTTTTGGTGTGTGCATATGGTAACCAGAGCTTTGTGAAAACATATTGTAATTGTATCCTTAAAGTGAAAAGCCACTGGAGAAAGTTTGTGTGTTTGTACTTTCTTCTCCCAGTAATTCATTTTAAAACATAGGCTGGCTACATTGTTCATTTCACCCTAAGCAATAGGAATAGTTATGGCAAAGGGTGGTACGTTAGGCTAACGCAGACTTGTAAGTAGCCACTTGTCTTTGGCAACCCAATGAGTCCCCATTCTAGTTCTAAAAAGCTACTGGCTCTTTAAGACTAAAAGTCTGCATCTTAGGTAGATCATGTCTCTCTGGAAATACCCCTGGGCCCCTTCACGTTGGAGTTCACTACTTCCAGCTACAGCTCAAAGATTTAAAAAGTCAGCCCCTCTCCCTCTATGACAGGGGGATGGGTAAGGGGGAACTCAAAGGCTTGTAGCTGCATGAGCACCTTCTTGTGTGCTCCATTGCTATCCTTTCCCCTTCTACAGATAGAAAAAAGGGACTGTGCACCACATGGAAAAAATACAGTCGTACCTCAGGTTACATACGCTTCAGGTTACATACACTTCAGGTTACAGACTCTGCTAACCCAGAAATAATGCTTCAGGTTAAGAACTTTGCTTCAGGGTGAGAATAGAAATCGTGCTCCGGCGGCGCAGCAGCAGCAGCAGCAGGAGGCCCCATTAGCTAAAGTGGTGCTTCAGCTTAAGAACAGTTTCAGGTTAAGTACAGGCCTCCGGAACATATTAAGTACTTAACCTGAGGTACCACTGTACTCAGATGGCTGATAGCCCAGGAGTAGAGCCTGGTGACCCAAGCACTTGACAAATGGATATGCTCCTGCTGCATTTTCTGAAACTTTTTGTCTTCTGGCCCCACTCCTTCCATGAGTACAAAAAGTGCAGGATGAGACAGAGCACTGAGTTGTATTTGCATCATTTGCCTGATGTGACAGATATTTAAGTGAAATTGAGATTGTGATCTAGCTGATTGAGGGTTGTGGTTGAGGCTGATGGGTGTGTAGAAGCAGCAACAGGGGTGCCTGATGTGGCAACTGTCTTGGCTCTGCTCTCTCGTTTTCCTAGCAGGGTGGTGGTTGGAGTCTCATCTGGACTACAGCAACCTAGCCATTGAAGGAGAGCAGGAGAAAGACAGGGAGCTTGAAGACCTGACCATAGATCATGGTGACTATAGCATCTTTCTGAAGGACATTCTAGCTGTTGGGCTTGGTGTCTGCCTGCTTGCCTGTTTGCAGTTTTTCCTTTGCTGTAGTGGTTGGATTATTGTGCCAGGTGAGGTAAGGGAAAGGAAGGGATGAGAGTCTTCTGGGGCATAGTGAACAACATTTGAACCTTGCCCTGCATAGCCCTTGAAGGAGGTGTAAGGACTCTTACAGGGTTCTAGAGTCCTTCTGCCTCCTTCCCAAAGTGCTTTCCCAGCTTTGGGAAGGAGATGGGAAGACTCCAGGACTCTGCCAGAGCCTCACACCTTCTTCCCAAAGCCCAGCACCTCGCATAGCTGACTTTGGGAAGGCAGCATGAAGGCTGGGTTGTATATCAAATGTTGGCCTTTCCTCTCCCTGTGACAAGGCAATATGTGGCCCAAAGGTCCTGTGTCGAAGTACTCTTGAGGTCCACTTGGTATGAAAAGTTGGACTGCCCTGATTTAAGTATTTATAATATTTATTTCCCACTTTTGGCAGCTCACTTGTAACAAAGCCCAAAGCCTTCATTTATGCTTGCACATTGGATTTACTCTCACAGTAGTTTCCACATATTCCTAGTGTGTAAGTGTGTGTGTAACTGGATTTTCTTACAGTTGCTTCTTGCTGTGCATCTCTCTCCCTTCTTTGTTGTCCTTCTCACTGTCAAAGTATAGATGGGCACCTGCTGTTTTGCTGTTATACTTGTAAAGCACAACACACATTAATGATGCTGGGTATATAGAAACAGTTCTAAGGTGATGAAGTAAATACTGTATGGGAAATCATCAGGGGTGGGGGGACCTGTGTCTGGTCTCCAGATATTAATTGGGACTCCAACTTCTATCAGCCCCAGCCTGCATGGTGAGTGGTCGGGTGATAGGAGTGGAGTCAAACAGCAAGGAGAAGGCTACAAGTCCACCACTACACTAATACAGTCAACAACTATTTTGTGCAGGAGTTCTGTTCCTGGCCCCTGTGTGCGTTGGAGGAGCATGTATAAGTGTATTCAGCTACATTCAGCCCTGCCCCCTTTCCCCCTGCCATGTCCCCATTCCACCCTTTTTGTGAAATGTTGAGTGATGTTTTTGGGTTACTACAGCACTGTGCGTGTGTGCGCAATCATGCGTCTTTTGGATGAACGTTAATTGGTCATTGCCTGTACAATAATTTCCCATGTCTCAAGATAACCCATAGTAATCATTTAAGTGAGAATGTTCTGCACAAATGACTTTCAATGCAAGTACCAATAGAGATGGGTTGTATATACAAAGACGTACATAAGAGTCCTTCAGCTGGATCCAGCCAAAGGGGGCCTGTCCAACCCAGCTGGCACTCTTGTTCTCACAGTGGCCAACCAGAAGCCTGTGGGAAACCTGCAAATATATAATTGTAATTTATTTAATTTTTGCTACATGGGCCCCCCCCGCCCCTTGTGCGTTTGTAGGATTACAGTGGTGCCCCGCAAGACGAATGCCTCGCAAGACGGAAAACTCGCTAGACGAAAGAGTTTTCCGTTTTGGAGGTGCTTCGCAAAATGAATCTCCTATGGGCTTGCTTCACAAGACGAAAATGTATTGCGAGTTCCTGCGGGTCCCCCCCCCTTTTCTAAGCCGCTAAGCCGCTTATCAGCTGATCTGATAAGCTGATAAGCCGCTAAAAGCCGCTAATAGCGCTAGTCTGCTAATCCATCAATGGGCTTGCTTCGCAAGACGAAAAAACCGCTAGACGAAGAGAATCACAGAACTGATTCTTTTAGTCTTGCGAGGCACCACTGTAATTATTTTGCTATTCTTAGAATATGGCCTTGGGTGCATGAGCCACAGCATGACAAAACTTCTGGTTTGTCTGGTTTTAACTTGTTTTTTTATTTTATTGTTATTGTAATTTTTGAATTTTATAGCCGCCTTGTGGGATCATCCTTGTGGCCAAAATGTGGGACAAAAATGTGGGGTGGAGGGGTGTGGAGAGGGAGAATAGCAAATGGGATACTCCAGGACTTCTTTGAAAGGACCAACTTGCCTGGATAGCCAGGATAGAGCTGCTAATGGATATCGAAAATGTAAGACATTCTGAGACTTGCCTCCTCATTCAGTTTTGTTTGCTTTGAGATGAAAAAGTTTGTGGGATCTTCTCCCCAGTCCCCAAACTATACTTTGCAGAATATAGCAGATCTGCAGAGTTTGACAACTGTTACCAAAACCTGGAAACTGTTTCCATTAAAAAAACCAAAACAAAATGTTTCATGATTTCAGAGAGATGCTTGGAAACAAATGAACAATATCTGCAAAATAGTTAATTTTTAGAGAAGTGGTGGAACTTCTTAACCCCTTTGATGCAGTTGGTCCACTTAACCTCTCAGGCTGCTATCACAATGGGCTGCAAAACCTTTTCCCCTCAAATTGCCCTTATTTGCATAGGATTTCCCCCCTCCCCCAGTTTATTTATTTGTAATAGAAAACCACTTGTGACACTCAGACACAGATTTCAACAGATTTGATGCAGGGCTGCCGGTTACTATCCCTTGTGTGGTGGTTTGGATGTTTCGTGCTAGTAAGGGCCAGGATGAGCACTGATAGTTCTGTGTGTCCAAGGGGGAATTTGGAAATTGATATTTACCAATGTGGCAAACAAGTAAGTAACCACTTGCTCAGTTGGCTGTTTTACCTCTAGTTGAGTAGGCATGGAAACATTTGTAAATGAGAGAAGTGTTTGTTTTGTCCCTCCCTATAATTCAGGCCATCAGTAAAAATGGTTGTGGGCTAGAAACTTCAGTGAACTTATTTGTAAGGCTGTAACATGGTTTAATTTGTTCTGGAAGCTCTCTCTCTCTCTCTCTCTCCCCCCCCCCCCAACTAGCTAACTGGCTAGCTATTTGACCCTAGCAGCTGCTCTTTCTCTGCCTACCATTCATTCTGACATTGTCCGTTTTCATTGTGCACTGCTAGAAAGGTCAGGTTGGAATGTCTGGAAGGACATATTTTTCACGTTGGAAAACTTTGGAGCCATGTAGCTGTGCAATGTGAGAAGCCGAGTCATTCTTGGAATTGTTCTGTAGGTAAAAGATCTGTGGAGCTGTCTGTGACAGGCTAGAGAGCTAACTGCCTGGTTTGTTGTTGTGTAGACAAGAATGAGGTCATTGTAAAACATGGGAGGCTGACACCCGGAGTTGTTGCAGAACAGTGCTTGTTGTGTGCCTCTGGGCTTGCCCTTCGCGGGGGCTGTGTAGCACTCTCCCCCCTTCTGTCATTAGCAAGCCACCATCATCCAGGGGGTCTTCCCTGGGATAGAGCAGCACATTGTAAACTTCTCTTTTCACTGTTCAGCTATTCTTTGCCCAGGCAGCCATTGGTGGCACCTTTTATGGAGAAACACTTAATATTTAGGGTGGGAGTACTATTTAGGGTGGGAGGAGAGGAATACATTAAAGCTCTTATAAGGTCACATTTTTTTTACAAAGTAGCTAACAGAGTCTGTAACACCAGAGGTGGGCAGATTTTAGACTTTAGTCTTCTCTACTCTTAACTAGAATCCTGTTTCAGATAGGTAGCCGTGTTGGTCTGACGCAGTCAAAATATATATAAAAATAAAAAAATTGTCCAGTAGCCCTTAGAGACCAACTAAGTTTGTTCTTGGTATAAGCTTTCATGTGCATGCACACAAAAGCTTATACCAAGAGCAAACTTCGTTGGTCTCCAAGATGCTACTGGACAATTTTTATATATATTTAGAATCCTGTTGTTTACCAATCTATGTGTTCATATGCAAAGGAAACATAAATACTCATGATCACTGAACATACACTAGCTATGCCTTAATTGTAAAAGACCCTGAGATTGCCCTCTTGCTTAAGAAAAGAATGTTCTTCAAGCACCTGGGGAGCCCCAGAAAAAGCAGAATCTTGGTAATGTGACAAAACATCAAGGTGTAACAAGTGAGTTAGGCATCCTGTGAGAAGGTAAATATTATATATTTATTTATTAAAACATTAGCTGAAACTGAAGCAATTCCACAGGGAAGGTGTTGTTCCAGCAGGTAAATCCTGTGTGTGTGTGTGTGTGTGTGTGTGTGTGTGTGTATAATTCCATAAAAAATTACAACTCGGGAGCTGAATTTTAGTTGCAAAATTGTTGTAGATAGTTCCATAATTGCAGTCTTGAGTGCCTGCACCTACCAGAAATCTAGATTAAATTTAATTTTGAAGATTAGGGTAAAAACACTGTATAATTCTACAGTGCAAACCTAGCTAGAGGAAAAGCCAGTTTATAATAAAAACATGTAGGTTTAGCTTACTGTTCAAGCTCAGTGTTGGCTCTGTTTGGGTTATTAAGTGCAGCATGTAAACTTGAGTGCAGGCCTCAGTCCAAGTTAAACGTTCAACTTTTAGTTCAGGTTTTTTCCCTGTTTTAAAAAACAACCTAGAGTGTAACTTACAAAAATTTGCATTGAGGCATGTTTTAGAGGGATTTGGATCATAACATTCCCAGAAAGGGCCTTAACTGCCCACATTCTCATCTTAATCCCCACTAAATCACCACCCACTTTCCACTTCTGACAAAACTTTACATTCACATTGACTGAACTGACCTAATTGCCTCTTCTGAATTTATACTCATTTCATTTCCGTATATGAGCCCCTCAATCTTACTGCAGTACTAGTTGGGTAAAAGCTAGTCACGGCTATATGTTTAGGGTAAGGTAGCAAGAGAGCCAACCATGCAAGTACACAGAGACCTCATTCTTCATTTGTGTGGGGAGTCCCAGCTGAAGCACTGTGTCAGCTTAAGTGACAAAGTGTCTTGGTAATAAGCAAGTATTTTTTTTTTAATAAACATTTTTATTGGTTTTACAAAAAAAAATTAAACAATACAAACAAATAAAAAGACATACAAACATGTATAATTTCATAACCTTTTTTTCATATCCCTCACTTCTCGGACTCCCCCATACCTCCCCTTCCTGCATCCCACTTTCCAAAATTATTCCAGCAACTTCTAAATAATTTTATCAGAAATATGTCCTCTTAATCTTTTCTTCAACTTAATCTTATGTCGCTGTAATCCCCTTTTCTTTCTCAAAACCTCGACATTTTAGCATTCATCAATTTTATAATAGTTCTTAAGGTAGATTTTGAATTTCTTCCAATCTTCTTCCGCCGTCTCTTTCCCCTGATCACGGATTCTGCCAGTCATCTCAGCCAGTGTCATATAGTCCATCACTTTCATCTGCCATTCTTCCAGGGTGGGTAGATCTGGTGTCTTCCAATACTTTGCGATGAGTATTCTTGCTGCTGTCGTAGCATACATAAAGAAGATTCTATCTCTCTTTAACACCAATTGGCCGACAATGCCCAAGAGAAAGGCCTCTGGTTTCTTAGGGAAGGTACATTTAAGTACATTTTTCATTTCATTATATATCATCTCCCAGAAAGCCTTAATCTTTGGGCACGTCCACCAAAGGTGATAGAAAGTACCTTCAGTTTCTTTACATTTCCAACACTTATTATTAGGCAAATGGGTAATAAGCAAGTAAGGCACCTGTGCAAGTTCAGCAACATGTGGAAGAGGCAGGGTAGTTAACGCTCCCTGTTATTGATCTGCATAATCAAAAGTTTTTTAAATAACTCAATAAATAAAAACAACAGGTATGCAGGTAGAAAGCGGCGGCTATGCAGTTTGTTCTAAAGAATGTTGCATGTCTGCTGAACAGAAGTTGCTTAACCAATGGGTTTGTTTTCCTTGTCATTGCTCATCAATCTGTGATATACATTTTTTATTGTAAACACAGTAATCCTTACTATTGTGGCTCTTGCAGGGTGATTGCAACCATCCTATGCTTTCTCTGAGCCTAAGAGAAATAAACAAGCAAGCATACTTTGTCATTCCTTGCTGTGCCTTCTCCTGCATTCACTTAGGCAACCCATCAATTCATCAGCAGCCCAGGTTGCCTCAGTCATTATCTCCTGCTAAGCTAGTTCTTTTCCAGCTCACAGAAGGCTGTGTGTTTCCAGGGGCTCAGCCTCTTCCTGATAACTCCCTTCTGCTGACAGGTGAGGCTTAATGAGGCTTCTTTCCCATGTAGTTGCAGAGAAAAGAAGGTTATCAGGTCACCCTGCTGAGAACCCATGATGTAATTTCACCATAGTGGTTTCCAAACAAGTAGCTTAGCACATACTTCTGAAGCTTGGCATTATGTCTACTGTATATTTTGAATCAACAGTATGTAATAAACATGCTGCACTTGCATTACTGCTGTGTATTAGAATTTATTTTATTGCTGTTCATTTCTTTGGAATTAATGTGTCACTCCGGCAGCCCTGATGTTGTTCACATGGGCATTGTATTGTGCAAGAGAAGCTTAGGCTTAATGTGGAGCTCCTCTGGTCAAACGGGTTACCTTGCTGTATTATGCATGTGAGAGAACTGATCCCTATAACCTAAGTACTAGATACCTAGATTTAACAAGCAGGCAGGCATTCTGTCAGCAGCCTCCTGCCTAGAGTGGAATGTGTGCTGATGTGACTTAGAAATTCCTGTGCTTGGGTCTTGTACCAAATGATACGGAGATGGTATTGATGACTGTTGGTCCTTTTTATGTAGGTGGGAACAAGTAATCTTATCCATAAACCGTTCAGATTTCTGGTCATAAATTGTAACTTGGCATCGTTCCCTCTTCCCCCAGCTTCAGGTTTGTGGGTTGTATCCAGAGCTAGTCCTACTCAGACTTAGACTAATTGAAATCTTGCTTGTTAGTTGCAGGAGCTGCTGTTGCTTGTTCTTCTTCCCTTCTGTGCCTGAAGGTGGATCAGAATAGTTCACATGGCTATGTCCTGGCCTCAGGCCACAAGGCTTCTCCTGTAAATCCTGCCCCCACCTTTTATTTGAGTTTGCTTCTCTGGAATTAAAACAGAGTGCCTCTGGGTTATCTGTCTTTGGTGATAATCCAGTCATGTGAGTGGGTGAACAATGAGAAAATGAGTAAATTCCTGGCTTGTTTAACTTACTGTTGTGTTTAGACACCTCTTTGGGTTTGTGATAATTTAAAAACTGAACAAATGTTTATCAGTTTGGTTCTATAATAATATACTGTGCCTCTCTGTTTTCCTTTCCAGGGCTTACTCCCTTGTGGATTCCAGTCAAGTATCTACGTTCCTAATTTCTATTCTCCTCATAGTTTATGGTAGCTTCAGGTACGATTATTTTCTTTGGTATATATAACAACCCCGCCCCCAAAAGAAAAGTCATGAATTGCTGGCCATATATTGATGCATTGTTCCTTAAAGGTAATCTTGTAGAACCATAATATACTAGGTATATTCTATGTACCGTATTTTTCGCCCTATAGGGCGCACCGGCTCATAGGACGCACTTTTTTTGGGAGGGGGGAAAATAAAGGGGGGAAAAGGTTGCGCAACCTTGCCATCGCTCCCGGAGCTAGCGGGGCTGGGGGCAGGGGAAGCCCGAGCTTCCCCCGACCCCAGCCCCCAGAACGGGTCCGAGAGCGATGGCGAAGCTGCGCGCAGTGTGGTGTAGTGGTTAAGAGCGGTACTCTCATAATCTGGGAAACCGGGTTCGCGTCTCCGCTCCTCCACATGCAGCTGCTGGGTGACTTTGGGCCAGTCACACTTCTCTGAAGTCTCTCAGCCCCACTCACCTCACAGAGTGTTTGTTGTGGGGGAGGAAGGGAAAGGAGCATGTCAGCCGCTTTGAGACTCCTTAAAAGGGAGTGAAAGGCGGGATATCAAATCCAAACTCTCTTCTTCTTCTGCTTCTAAGCTTGTTCTTACGTTTGCTGCTTTTAAGGTTTTGTTGCAGCTGTTTATACATTGCCTTTGTAATTTTTTCTGCTTACTGTTTCATGTTTGTAAGCTGTTCTGAATGTTCTGCAGAGAAGTAGGGGGGTATCACTTTTGGGCAGCCTCTTAGTAACACTCATTAAATTTTGCGTTAAATTATATCAAAGCTATGTATTAAATTTCAGTAACCACTGCAAATATAAAGTAGAAGGTTTACATGTATTCTTTTGTCTGTAGGTCCCTTAACATGGACTTTGAGAATCAAGACAAAGAAAAGGACAGCAGCAGCTCATCTGGGCCCTTCAATGGCAACAGCACAAATAACAGTAAGAACTTCTTGCTCCATAAGCTGAGGATGCAGAACTTGGACCGACCTTGGTCTTGCAGGCTTGTGATTGAGGCCATCCTATCCGCTGTTGGAACAGGGCTACCCCTCCTGGGTGTGAACCATATAACATGGCTGTCCTGTACAAGCCCTGCCAAATTGAAGGGGTGGATAATTGATTACAAAGTCTTGTAATAATTCATTTTGTTTTGCATTGTTGACTTGAAGTTCAACATTGCACTGTGTATGTGCTTTAGATGAGTGGTTCTGTCATTGGTGCCTGTAGTATAAAGTTTTGTTTGAGACAGGTAATGCTAAACTGGTAGAGATGGGCAAAGCTACCTCCTTTAGTTCTGAGGCACATTTGTCTTTCTTTACCTGCTGTTCTACTCCATTAATCAGTCATCTGATGAGTCACTAATTTTCCCCCTTCACAAGCACACACATTTTTTCCACTTCAGTACAGTATACAATATTATATCTAGTTTTCCATGCAAGATGCACTGTGTCCTTTTTCTGCTTCTCCAATTTCCATTGCCTTTTCTTTAGAGTAGAGACCAATAGTGCAATCCTATGCAACTTTACTCTGAAGCAAGACTCACTGTGGAGCTTATGCCCAATTTAAACATGTCTGGGAGGTACATGTAAGCGCATCTGATGCAGGCAAGACCCAATCTGTGTATTTGATGAACACTGACAGTATGCTTTGAGGGTGGGTGGCGTGGTCAGCTCCTTGCCCTATCTCAGTTTGCTACTTGGTGTTACCGAGAAAGAGAAGGTGAGCAAGTGTGTAGAGGGTGGATTCTGTGCACATCCACGCGCGCTCCCCCCCATCTCTCTTTGGGTGGCATGGAGAGTATTATTGGGATCACAGAAGGAAGGGGGCAGAATTTTTTCCTTTCCTCTCCTGCCACAATCCTGACAAAAATTTCTCCTTTGCAGCTGCAGTTTGCATTGAGAGGAGAGCTCCCCTTGGCACCCTGAGGCAATTTTCTCCCAGTGCAAATAGCAGCTTTGGGACTGCAGCAAGAAAGGAAATGGTTTAACTCCACTGCCTGTTGCAATCTCTGATTATTATCAGCTCCCCTCCTCACAAAGCACGGGCACACCAACTGCAAAAGTATATATAACATCATGCCTAGTTAGGCCTAAGCTTTGGTTGTAAAGGGGGAGGGGTGAACATCAGGTAGGAATGCACCTGAACGTTAAATGTGTGCCATGTGATGCCAAATAACAAATGTTTCCTTTCCTTTAAAAACTAATAAAATAAAATTCCTGCAGGTATTCAGACCATTGATTCAACACAGGCGTTGTTCCTTCCCATTGGGGCATCTGTGTCTCTCTTAGTCATGTTCTTCTTCTTCGACTCGGTTCAAGTTGTCTTTACAATATGTACAGCAGGTAACTGCCTTCTCTTCACTTTCCCCCATCTTACATAGGGACTCATTGTTGCTGGAAATTGACACAGTTTTGAGGATGTCATATGAAGAAACTGCTTGTAGAAATACTGGTGGTTTTCTTCTATTTTTGTATATAACAGCTAGAAACTACCTGTCAATGTATATAAAGTCAAGCACATAGAGGCTGCAGTGTTTTGTCCATTACTTGCTTTAATATTTTTTCCCTCTGTTACAACTTTCTCCACTTTAGCTGAGCAGCAGATTTTTAAAAACAAGTCTTGTTAAACGTACTTGCAAAATCACAGGCATCTTGGATCCTCTTAGAGGCACTTCCTCCTTTTTCTCACAGGGGCATAAATCTTCCAAGATGGTGCCTTTTGGTGCATCCTATAAACAGAGTATGGTGTGGGGTTTTCTCCAGAACTATTGTGTTTGTTCATAATGCAGGTTTCATTGGTCAGCTTCCTGCCCTACAATGGCTTTTGTGATGAGCAGTGGCTAAAAATATTTTAAATAAATAAACTGGCAGTCCCATGCACATTTGCATAGAAATTCCATTAAGATTGGTTGAACTTCCTTCACAGGAAATACAAATAGAAATGGGCATATTGATAAGAGATGATTGACTAACATCTTTAACAACAATTCATTCTAAGAAATGATTGAATTCTCTACCACAGGGTTTAGTAAGGGCCACCAGCTTGAATGGTTTTAAAAATGGATTAAACAAATTCTTGGAGGATTTACAGTGGTACGTCGGGTTAAGTACTTAATTTGTTCCAGAGGTCCGTTCTTAACCTGAAACTGTTCTTAACCTGAAGCACCACTTTATCTAATGGGGCCTCCTGCAGCTGCTGCGCTGCCGGAGCATGATTTCTGTTCTCATCCTGAAGCAAAGTTCTTAACCCGAGGTACTATTTCTGGGTTAGCGGAGTCTGTAACCTGAAGCGTATGTAGCCTGAAGCATATGTAACCCGAGGTACCACTGTATTTAATAAACTCAAGTTGCTGATTCAAATGTCAGTGTCTGTAATAGACTTTAACTTATATTTCTCTTGATGTGATCTGTCAAGCTATCAGATTTCGTAGGTAGTTACCTGGAGAGGAGCCTTCTCAGTGGTGGTGCCCTCCCAGTAGAATCCTCTGCCTAGGGAGGCTCACCCCAGTACCTCCTCTATTAGAGGTTTTTAAGCAGAAACTGGATGTTAATTTAGGGGTTTGTAGGAGTGAGGTTTATTTGCACTTTGGCAAATGGTGGGACTACAGCAGGCACGTCCAACAGGTAGAAAAGGTAGACCGTGATCTACCAGGAGATCACTGGACTTCTGCGGTAGATCACTGCCCCCCGCAAAGAAGCTCCAAAAATCCCTTTAAAAAGCTCAACAACTTTGACCTGAACCCCTCAAAAGTGGGTAGATCACTGCTAGTTTTTAACTCTGTGAGTAGATCACAGTCTCTTGGGAGTTGCCCACCCCTGGACTAGAGGATGCTAAAGCCACTTCCAGCTTAATGATTCCAACTCATTTTTGCACCAGACAAAGAGAGTTTTATTTTCCCATGCTTTTTATCTTGCCTCTTTTATCTCTGCTGATTGCTTTTACACTCTTTTGTATTTGTTTTATTTCTGCTATCGTGTTAATGTTTTTGTCTTTACATTTGCCTCCTCCTCTGTAATTTGAATTATTTGCAAGTCACCCTGAGAACCTGTTGAGAGGTGCGGTATAAATTCATGAGAAGGTTAATTAAAAAGAGAACTGCAGAATTCTCCAAAGCCAATGGGCACATTCTTCTGAGAAGTTCTCCTGTAGAATACCCATTTAAATAAATGCCATGCAAGGGGCCAGAGCCCTGTTTGTTTCAGTGGGATTTGCATGGGAGGACTTCCTGCAGGATTGTGCTCAATATGTGGTGATGCATTTAGAAGTTTGCAACAGTTAAATATTACCCATGGAAATTAGTCTCTGCGTTCCACATCTTTGGCCCACTGACAAAAATGTGGCATTTCAGAAGAGTTTCCTAGCCAGACTTAAATGTTTTGGGTCAGTCTTTTGACCAAAGCATTCTGTGTGGGCCCTCCCCACCTTAGGAACATACTAGTTTCATGATTATAATTTACTGATAAATTGCTTGGACTTCAGATGTTTTCCAGCAAAATGCAAAAAGCCCTTCACAGACGTTTTAATTAAAGTTCAACTTGTGTTTTGGCCACAGATATTTTTTTTCCTTCACATCCTTGGCCACAGATGTTGACATGTGTTAGTTTTCTGTGCTTGTCTTGGAGTTTTTGCAACATTGGTCTGTATTAACATTGCCTTTTCTCTCTCTCTCTCTCCATTTCTCCAGTTCTCGCAACAATAGCCTTTGCTTTCCTTCTGCTCCCAATGTGCCAGTATTTAACACGACCTTGTTCACCTCAAAACAAGTAAGGAAGCTTGTTATTTTTTTGTTCTGTGCAGTGCAAAGAACCTGTTGTTGATTCAACAAGATGGGCCTCTCTGTTGTTGGTAGAGCTTTGGGCTCTGAGAAGAAGTTCAAATACAGTCCTGCCCCTGCTTTCCACGCCTGTGTTTATAATGCACAAAGAGGGTATTGCAGAGTTCTTCTGCGGTGAGCTCTAAACAGGGCCGACCCGCATTTGATACCTCCCCACAGTTAATGTGAGGCACGCTCTCTTGGGAAGTTCTCCTGCACAAATAGCACAGGAACGAAGAGGAGCTTGCACAACTTTCCTTCATCTCAAGGCTTTCATATTCAGAAGAGCATCCAAGCAGACTTTGCCTTGGGATTCACAGCTGCCTAATTCCCACTCGCCTGCTCATGGTGGCTTGAGACAGCTGCTTCCCCCAGGTCTTGAGGACAATGTGCTGCTCCCACCCCTGCAAGGCTCCTGCTTTTGATCTTACAGTAGAAGGGGTGGGGGCAAAAGTGTCACACACACTACTTCTCTTTTTTCGGCTGCTTCTCAGCACTTCACCGTGCCAAAACTGATGTATATGGTTATAGGCAGAAATAATGACCTGTTTGGATTGACGCCAGTAGGGTTGGTCCATAGCGGTGGTACTTTTCTAGCTGGGGGACAGAAACACAGTTGAAATTCATTTTTTTGCAGGGGGAGGGAAGAATTCTGGTCACAAGCACTGGCTCTAGAGATCATAGGGAACGTTTTTTAAAAAGTCCAGCTTTTATGACAGCTTTGGAATAATGTCTTCTGAAAGCTGTATCTTAAAACTACACCCTCCATCCCCAAATTGGCATGAAGGGGTAGAACACTTCTGACACCCTCTCAGCAGAAAGCCCAAGAATAGAGTAGCCAAAATAACCCTTTCATCTAATTTTAGGATCTTGGCAAATGAGTCAGGTTTGTGGGGGAGATCCTTGAGAGCATGCCTTCAGCACCTTTCCTTTGACAAAAAAGCCTTGTCACTAGGGCATTTCTGGTGCTCTTGAACCCAGTCCAAATAAGAGCCGCAAGAGATCCCCCCTCCCATCTCCTCCTCGCTACATACCAGAGAAGAGCCTTCATTGTTTTTGTGTTTCTGGTGGTGTTTTCCAGGATTTCTTTTGGCTGCTGTGGGCGTTTTACAGCTGCTGAGCTGCTCTCTTTCTCCCTCTCTGTGATGCTTGTCCTTATCTGGGTCCTAACTGGTCACTGGCTCCTCATGGACGGTAAGTGCTGCTGAATATATGGATCTGGTTACTTGCGTATAATAGTGACAGGTTGAAAAATTGTTAGTGGAAACTTTTCTTGCATTCTTTACTCAAAATGAACTCTATACTTGCCAAGTGTGTGTGTGTGTGCATTGTGTAAGGCAGTTTTTTCCAAGTAGTGTGGCAAGAGAGATTAATAAACTGAAGGTCCCTATGAACACAAAGTCCCCATCCAGAGAGTATGCTGTTGTTGTGCCTCTGCCTGATTCACTGCTTTTTCATTTGACTGCATGGGATGTGATGGATCCTAAAATCTTGGAAGGCACCCAAAGGTCATCTAATCCAACCTCCTTCAGTGCAGGAATCTCTGCTGAAACATCCATATAGAATAAGAGAATCTTACGAGTAATCATAGAATCTTGATCATTCAATTGCTCCTGATGCAGGCAGGCAGCAGAATGGTCCACCCTTAGAGGAGACTGCCTGTTGTATGTCAGCAGCAGAAACTGTTCAGGGTTTGGAAAGAAGCAGGCAGAAACATCTGTACTATGACATAATTTTAGTGACTTTCATATAAAGCAAATATATAAGGAGGAATGAAGTTCTTCCACTTTTAATTTAGAAAAAAGGGGGTGTCCAAGCTATCAGAAGCTCAGAAAAAGCTCACACAATTACTGTGAGCCAAAGAAAAGCGCTCTTTTCTGTCCAAAGTGGGGTGTGGGTTTAGAATTAGTCAATCTAACACTTGTCATTATGTAATAGACTGCAGAGAAGGAGAAGTGCAGAACTTCCAGGTTCTTAGGAGTGGCAACAGCTTCACTGGTGCACTCATGGAGGAGTAGACAGTTGTGCAGACTAGTGACTGATTTTCAGAGACAGAACACATTCACACACATAATGAGTCATGGCTCAAATACAACAACAAGCTTAGCAAAGTGAAACATTTTTGAAGTGCTGGTGTCTCCAGTACTGTACATGTAGCACCTGACGCAGAAAGGGTGCAGCCTCCATCACTTGTCACATAGGCCTCAGCCGCTTTCCCAAGGGGCGGAACAGCAAACAGACAAGAAAGTTCTCTCTCTGCAGAAACTTTAGTTCAAGTCTATGCTAATGTTAGCTCAAGCCTGTCTGTTGTGGGGGAGGATTTCAGTTTTACAAGTAGCTTGGGGAGAGTGTTCTTCTTATTGTTCTGAAAATTAATTATTAAAGTCACACATGTTTCTCTTCAGGCAGCCCTTCTCATGGTTGTGATCAAACCATTAACATTACCATTTGGTTGATTGCCTTTCCCACATGTGGATAATTATTCCAGATGTTTCCCAACCTGTATAAAGAATTGGCAAAGGCACTTTTGCATTGCTGTCTCTTGTCTTGAACAATGTATCTCATGTCAAAATTACCAAAATATTATTGCCTATATGGAGCATGTCAGTAAATTTTGGCTAATGAATCGTGGAGTGTTGTGTACATTCCGTGCTGCTGCAGGTTTACTGAATGCTTTTCATCCTCTACTCTCTTTGCTTTTAATCGTTCTTAATCTCTAACATTTGAAAATGTTACATTGTGTTAATATTACTGACATAGTTGGCTTACACAGATACTGAAAGAGCACGTTTCTAGGCCTTAAGATTCAGAGAGATAAACCATTCCCTTGCGTTCGCCCATTTTGTTCCCTGCCCAAAGCAATTTAGGATTTTTGAGAGGTTGATCTAGAGAAGCATGTTAAACTATGAAAGCAGATTAATTGCTTGGATATACAAATTTACACAACATATTCAGAGGACGAAACAGGATGTCTGCCTTGCAGAAATTAGATTTATTTATTTTTGGCCAAATACACATAACCATATATGTCCGTAGTCTACACTGGCAATTTTCCTCCATTTTCAAGCTGCCACTTCATTTCCAAGAAGTATCCCTACTCTGGAGTGTCTGGGTACAGTAGATGTTTTGTCTGTAGTCTTAGGCTTATTTACCAGCAACTGTCACCTTGCATAGTGATCCAACTGTTTTGTTGCATTTCTGTTTTGTAGCTCTGGCCATGGGCCTGTGCGTTGCAATGATCGCCTTTGTCCGATTGCCCAGCCTCAAGGTTTCCTGTCTGCTGCTCTCGGGGCTATTAATTTATGATGTCTTCTGGGTGAGTTTCTTCTAGTTTCTTATGCATCCCTATAACCAGACAAAGAGTTCTTCTGACCTTGATGGCAGGCTTACAGCACCCATCACCTTGGACATCTTGAAATACTGTCACTGGGTACCAGGGGGCATCTATAGGCACACCCCATTTTGTTGCTGCATCTTTCAGTCATAACTTTCTAAAAGACTTTCCCCTTCACTTACATTGTATTTTTTCCATATCACTCCCGGGACCTTCCCCAACTCAATTTTATCTTTTTCATAAACTTATTTGAGGTTTGTTTGTTTACAATCTAGCAGCCTATAAGTTTAATTAATTAACGAATTCAACTTTGTGTAGGAAATAGGTGATGAAGATCCCCCCACTGTCCGAAAGGGGCTGATTACAGACTTTGGCACACCTTAGAGGGTACCACCTTGGTCTCACCCAGCAGCCACCCCCAGGCAGTCAGAGAAATTTGCCTCTTTGGAAAATTTATATGTGGCTTTTCAATTAAAAAATGCAACATGGCAACCATATAGCTCCACTTTTTGATTTTCACGTTTCATTGCATCTTGAAGGCCACATTGGTCAGATGGTATCAACACCTCTTTTTTTCCTGAACACTCTTGTGGAGGAAGCTGTTGGAGCTTCTGGGGGAACTGGTGTGAAAACTTCTCACCCTGTCCTCGTGTTGATTACGTCTTTGTGAGGCTTGCAGTGGCCGCAGTGCCCTCCACCCAATCGTCCTGGCAATGTGTTATTGACCACCAGGTCTAGATGGTACAATATACACTAAAGGAACATCTTTTGAAGATGTTTTACAGGTTGTATATAACTCCCAGCAAAATATCCAAAATGTATAAAACGAGATCTTATACGTGCTGGAGGTGTAAACAGGCAGAAGGGACACTGTTTCATCTGTGGTGGGGTTGCAAAAAAATTAAGAATTTTTGGGATATTATATATGAGGAATTTAAAAAAATGTTTAAGCAAACTTTCATAAAGAAACCAGAAGCCTTACTCTTAGGCATTTTAGATTCAGATATTCCAAATGAAAAAATATAATATTCTTATATGCTACAACAGCAACAAGAATATTAATTGCCAGAAATTGGAAAGGAGAATTAGTACCAACAAATGAGGAATGGCAGGATAAATTATTTCAATATCTCAAACTGGCAAAAATGGCAGAAACTATTAGGAGACAGCCAAACCAAAAGTTCAAAAAGGAGTGAGAAATTTATAAAGAATATTTTAAAAAACAGTGCCCTCAAGTTAAAACCTGGACATGCTTTGATTAATTTTCGCAAACCACAATATGGATTATAAGTATAGTATTCAGATAACAAGAAGTGACAAAATGATTAAAGAAGCAGTTTAGTAAACAGATAAGAGAGACCTGCTTTGAGGAAGACAGAAGTCTATTGGGGAAGGTAAGGAATTGGGAATTAAGAACATGGTAGCATAAGTTCTTTTGTAAGAACATATGGATTTATGGATGGATGGATTTTTAAAATTATTTTATCATTTTTGATAATTTCTTGTGTGTGTTTATTAAGTAAGAAAACTAATAAAAAGCATATTAAAAATAAATAAATGGCACAATTGGTTGGTGCCCCCAAAGGGCAGGGGTTGTTTCTCGCCTGTGTGGGTGGTATCAACAGGTCCCTTTTGAGCCAGCAAACATGAGTGTCCTTGTGGGTGTGTCCACTGCTGCCATCTTGCATCTCCTATAGATGCAGGTGGGCTTCTGTCTCTTAAGGAACATAAGGCTATCATGTATATCAGCCCCTCTTGAGACTAAGCAAAAGGGTTAGTGCCATGTCACTAGGAACTGGCAAATCTGCAAATCCTGTATCGTTTCATCTACTTGCTTCACTTACTGGTCTCCTGGCTCACAGGTTCTCTTGATCCTAGGCTGGATAATGAGAGATGCATAGCTTTTGAGGTGATCAAAAATAGCTTTTGTGTTTCCCCTGCCCCCCCAGGTCTTCTTTTCTGCCTACATCTTCAATAGCAATGTTATGGTGAAAGTGGCCACACAACCAGCTGATAATCCGCTTGATGTTTTATCACGGAAGCTCCACCTTGGACCAAATGTAGGTCGAGATGTCCCCCGCTTGTCGCTGCCTGGCAAACTTGTATTTCCAAGGTAGGAGTCACCTTTTTGCCTCACATCTTTTACTGAGGCTTCTTTACATTTTGCTCTTGGGAAATTGTTTTGTGGTAGATATGCCGTTTTAAGAAGAACCCAAGAAGCTTTGGGGCCACAATTAGGAAAGTGGTTTCCTTTTTGCTTGCACCCTAACCCAAGGGTCTGTGTGCTGATGGTTGGTCAGAGAAGAAAGGTTAACCTAGCTCCTTGTTTTCCAGTTCCACAGGCAGCCACTTCTCCATGCTGGGAATTGGAGACATTGTGATGCCTGGCCTCCTTCTCTGCTTTGTCCTGCGTTATGATAACTACAAGAAGCAAGCCAACAGCGATTCCTGTGGTGCTCCAGGACCAGGGAACATCTCTGGCCGCATGCAGAAAGTCTCCTATTTTCACTGCACACTCATTGGATACTTCGTAGGTAAGTGGGAGGGATGTGTGCAGAAGTTTATGTGGTGAGTGCAGTCTGGATGAATCTCCCCCCCACCTTTAAAGTTTGATGTATCTTGCAATTGTGTGCAAGATGCTTTTAACTGTAATGTTTTTCCTGAAGGTTAGAAAGTGCTCACGCAGACATCTTGGTTTGGAGCACGTTGGTTTTATTTGCCAAAAGCGAGTAGACAAAGTTGCTGTTTGTAAACCTGAACTGAAGAGTGATAGAAGAGGAAGCTTTAAAAGTGTGCTGTAGGATAAGTTTCTGGGGTTGAGAGACAGAGCAACGGTTGCAGTTTGGGGTGTGCTAAAGTTGTCTTTCCAAATAGTGAATGGAATTCAGTCACTTGGCATCAGGCTGATATTGGAAAAACAAGAGGACAGAAGTCTTCCATTGGCAGTGACTGTTAAAGAATTGGAATGGTTAAATTGCAAGACTTAAAATTTCATTGGGAACTATTTTGTAAACACGTGAGCTCCATTTATAGGCTTCTGGAACAGGAATTAAAGCAAACTTGTTTTTATTTTGAGAAGTTGTCTTTGTTACAAGCAGGATTTTGATGTTTTTTAAAAAACTTTCCAACAAAGGGTATCTTAAATCTAGATACTGAAAGCAAAATACCGAGAATAGCCATGCATGTTTGATGTGTTGACTGCTTGCAAAGTATGTGTACAAAACATGTGTGTTTAGGGGATTTGCAGAGAGGAAATTGGTTTTGGAGGGCAGAGGGCAATTAAAGGAAGGAGCAAAAGAGCTCAGGGGCAAACTTGCCTTCTGTCTCTCTGCCACAAAGATCATTTCTGTGCTTTGAAGTTTTTCCTCACTACCATGAGATTAGAAGCCATTTGCTCTGGAAAGGTAAAGCAGAGGCTTATTATTTAAAAGCTGTTAACAGAACTTTAGTTCAGGAAGCCGTTCACTTGACCTTGGTGCAGTTTGCATTGTGGAATCATCCTGCCATGATACACAGTGTCTCTCTCTCAAGAGAAAACAAGACAGCAAATACATCCTCTAAGAGAGAAAGGTGCCCATTTGGGTGCTGTCATGTCATCTTGTCTTTTCTTATATTGCAGGCCTCTTAACTGCGACGGTCGCTTCTCGCATCCACCGGGCAGCTCAGCCCGCCCTCCTCTACTTGGTACCCTTCACCTTATTGCCACTCCTCACTATGGCCTATTTAAAGGTGAGAGGAGTGTTGGGAGTCATGTCTGTGGGAATCTCCTTGGGCACATCAGTGATGTACTGTCTAACCCCCTCCCCTCCCTAGCATCTGCTGTGCTATTGCAAGGCCCATCCTTTTGAATTGCTGTGCACAGCCACTGAAAGCAGCAAAAAAGAGAAGTTATTTTTGTTAGGATATATGCATCCTACAACATACTACCACTATATACTATACAGTATATACTATATACCTCCCCACTTACACGTGCTTGACTTGGGCGCAACCGCATATAGGGCAACTCCACGAAATAAATAAATATAAATCAGTTCAAACCTGGAAATGGTGGGAGAGAGCTGGAAAGTCCTTGTGACTCGCAAGGAGACACTCCCCAGAGCCTGAAGAGGTTTTAAAGGCAGAAAATAAACTTGTGGGCTTCAAAATAGTGCACGGGAGCCCTCGCTGCTACCAGGCTAGCCCGCTCAACAGCTGTTGGGCAGGAAACTGTAATGCGGCAGGCTCAGTCCTGTTCCCTGTCCGTTCTGGCGATCTGGAGGCAAAGATACAGTATAGGTTGCTTTTTGTTATGTAGGGTTCCAAAGAGCTCTGAACTTTTTTGTTGTAAAAGAAGAAGAAATCACCCTAGTTCCCTGCCCTGACAAGGTTCCCCACTTACCTTTCACTTATGCTCACGGGGGTCTGGAATGTAATCCCTGCGTAAGTGGGGAGTTGCCTGTACAACAACAAGAAAAACAGCAACAACTCCTCTAAACAAATACAATAAAATAAATACCTGAAAGTCAGCATAAAAGCCCACTTAGCAGGTATTAAAGTTCACAGTTGTCTGGTAATGAAATGATGTCAAGATGGGTGCTAGGGGAGCATTCCCTGATTTGCGTGATGCCACTACCTGTCGCTGCCTGTCGTACCTCCAGCTGGTGCATCCAAAGAGGTCTCTGCTATATCAACCTGAGCTGCCAGAGGGCACTTGATACCATGGAAGCACTGCAGGCCTGGCCCTTCCTTGTGGGCTGGGGCTGATGGGAGTTGTAGCCCCAAACATCCGGAGGGCGCCATGTTGGATCCCCCTGGCGTAAATGTTACAGAGCAAAATAGTCATCGTCCAGCTTCACTTTCTGAATTCTGCCATCTTTGGGCCCCTTGCCCCAAAAGGGAGCTTTAGCAGCCTGTTATAATCTGGGTGCAGGAGCAGCCCCTTTGAACTCTGTGAGTCTGTGCACTCTCAGTTGCTCACTCTTCTGTCCCTTTCCTTAGGGAGATCTGCGTCGCATGTGGTCTGAACCATTCCACTCCAAGACCAGCAGCTCACGTTTCCTGGAGGTATGATGGAACGGATGGAAAGTGACCGGAACTTCTGCCTGGTCCTTTTTTTGTGGCTCACAGCTTGGTTGTCCGTCCCTGTGGCTGGGCTGGTACTCAGGAGAGAATTACCAGTTTGTGGAACTTGTACAAATGGACTTGCTTTCTGGGAAAAGGAGGAAAGAGCAAAGGCATTTTGGTGGTGGTGGTCGAGGGAGTGGGGGCTTTTCCCCTCCCTTCTTGGAACTGGAGACAGTTTGCCATGGCAGCCGCCTCCCTCTTCTTCCTTCCCCTCCTCCTCCTCCTTACGGATTAGTGCTAGGCCATCCGGTGTTCCTCAGGGGAGAAGGAGGAGGAGGCAGACTGACAGACACTTTCTGGTGAAAACGGCATAGAGTCATTGAGGAACTTGTGAACACTAAGAGGAGACAAATGGTCACTGCGCTTGGAGTTTCTTGGGAAACCCTACAAGTACTTTGAGACCAGTTTTCTGTTGGACTCCGGTTTCAGAGAGAACTGAGACAGAGGTTTTTCTGTCGCTATAATCTTTTTTTCCCCCCATTCAAATTTATTAAATATGTTCTGTGGTGTGAGGTGACTTATTAAATCCACAGACATTTGAGTGACTTCTTGCAGTACACGATATAAAGACTTTGTTGTAAACAAGTTACATTTCCACCCAGATGTCATGTTGCAGTGAACAAGGGCACGACTTTTATACACACACACATGCATACACAGAAACACACAAACACATGCAATGGGAAAACCTGCTAGGATCATGCTTTGTAGCTGACAGGGGCTTGCTGTAATTTTTAGCATGTAGAGCAGTTTACTCTGGGCTTTCTTGTATATGGATCTGCAAATATGCTGCTGTCTTTCCCATTTCCCTCCATGAGTGAAGCTTCAGTTAAAAAACAACAACAACCAGTGTAGTATTTTGTACTTAGTGTGCTCCTGGATTTTAGGGGATTCTTTGATTTTTCAATCAATGTAGCAGACTTAGGGGAGGGAGAAAGCTGAAGCCCTTGACCCCCCCCCCCGGCCGAACCCCTATTTTTGTTTGTGGGTTTGTTTTTTACAACTTAATCCATTACAGGTTTTTAGTAGCTCCCCTCTTGACCCTGTGCATGTATTATAGCAGCTGTTGTCTCTGTGCGTTCTGATCATAGTAATGTATGACTTGTAAATACATTTTTTCTATTTTCTATTTTTTGTATTTTTTTTTTGCATTGTTTGATTAGTGTGCTGTATTTCCCCCCATTCCCTTACGTTTAAAAAAAAAAGGGAGAGAGAAAGAGAAAGAGAGAATCCTGTCCTCTGCTGTTGTGATTGGTCAAAGTTTGTGATGACTGCTTTGTACCTGGGAGTCTCTTAAAACGTGGACTTTTCTAAACAAATTGTCCTGGCTATGTTATTTTTAACTGTTTCAAAGGTTCCTAAGATGAACTTATCTTTCCTGTCAAAAATGAAAGTTTCCTTTCTGCCCACTGGTTTAAAAGACCTGCCCCTGTATTGGGGTGTGTATTAGCTTAGCCCAGATTCTGGGAATTCCTGGCATTAGGTGGTGGTTTTAAGACCCTTCTTGTCCTAGACCAGATTAGGGAATCATTTTACTGAATATTTTCTCCCCTTCCTCCCTTTTCTTGCTGCTTCCTCAATTCTTTCTGGGGAGGGCTGTGTCTTCATGTCCTGTGAGAGCTTTCCAGGAGCATCTGGCTTGACTACCTTGGGAAACAGGATACTGGGTGCACTTCTGGCCTGATCCAGCAGGGCTGGTCTTATGCTTTATGAATTAGAAGCTGCCTTGAGGGAGGAAACAGGACCAGAAGATAATAAATAATTATGGAAACCACATATTTTTATTTGTTTATTTACCACATTTATATTGTACCCTTTCTTCTATCGTGGAGCTCAGGGCAGCAAATGTGGGATCCTGAGGTGGCCTTCTCCTTGCTCCACTCATGCATTGACTGAGACCTGCTGAGTTCTCTTCATTTTCCCTCATACTATGCTGAGGACAAGCATAATCTTGGAAGAAAATGCTTAAAGGAAATGCTATTTCACCCCCATCTACCGCTGCCTTTTTTTTACGTGTCAAAGGTTATGAGCTGAAACGTTGGGATTGGTTGGGTCGTTCCTAAATGATTTAGGGAACAGCTGCATACAATTCTTGCATATGACTCCACACAGAATTAACTAAGCCCTGCTTTATCCTAAAGTTCTTTTGCCAAGAACAGTTCTTAACCATCCTTGTGGACACTAGGATTATTATTATTTTTTAAGATGCATTGTTTCAGGAGACATGCTCAGGAACCTCATTTGAACAGATCACAGTGTAAAGTTCTTTTGCAAAGCCGCAAATATTGAAAATAATGTTCATGTTGGTTTGTTCAGCCGGCAGAGCAGGAGACTTGGCTTGCAAAAAAGGAGGGCTGTGTTCAAAAGTTTCATTTGTTGGGATTGGCAAGGTCCACTTATATGCCACAATACTGAAGACTCATTCTGTTTGGTCACCTGCAGAGAGGTAAGATTTTTATTAAAGGAACAGAAGAGTTGTGTATGAAGAGCACCCATTTCCTACATTCTGCTGGGAGTTCTGTATCCTAAACATTCCATTTAATTTATTCTAACATGTGCTTGCTTTGCATAAGTACCTAGACTTTGGAAGTGTGAGCCATGAGCCAGCTGTTCTCAGATTTGGGTATGTGAAAGACAATACTAGGGTGGAGGTCTGGCAGTGGGATGGGGGGCAGGACAAAGGGCCATTGAAGCCCCCTCTAAATGAATATGAATGTTTTATTAATACGGCCAAACAGCCAACATACCCCCTCCAAATGGCGGAACTTTTATTGATTTGCTGTCCTAATAATTACAAATTGTTACTTGCAGTTGTGAAGGATATATTTGTAATTTTTAAAATGAAAAGCACCTGATCATTAACTTTTTCAGACAGCATCATAGCATTGTTCATCCTCAGCTTGGCAGCCTAGTTGTCAGTATGAATTAACTATTTGTTGCTTAAATATATATACCAAACGATCAGTGCTCCTGTGAGGATGGGCTTTTCTAGTGAATTTAGAATTGTGCAAGATGCCTGTGTTTTGAGTCAAGTAGCAAAGGCACCAGTGGGGCCAACCCAAGAGGATAGTAATTTGCTGTGGCCCTCCTGCCCTGTTCCTCCACTAGCTGCATGTGGCAAGCACACTTCGAAACACGCAGGAAGCAGGTCTGGCCACCTTCGCTAGAAGCAGCCTTCAGTACCTAAGACAAGCCTGCTGCGTCAGGCCAAAGGGGACCCATCTAGTCCAGCATCCTGTTCTCACTGTGACCAACCAGATGTCTGCAGGAAACCTCCCGGCAGGATTTCTGCACAAAAACACTCTCCCTTCTTCTGGTTTCCAGCAACTGGTATTCAGAAGCATTCCAACTGTGGAAGCAGAACATAGCCTTCATGGCTAGTTGCCATTGATAGCCCTCTCCTCCATGAATTTGTCTAATCTTTCAAAGACAGCAAGGTTGGTGGCCTTCATTATAAACCCAGATTACATGTAGTACAAACTGGTGGAAAGGCTCTCCATGCCATGTAAATCTTACTTTAAAACTCAGCAATTTCAAATTGGATTATATAGCAGTGGAATCTGACTCTGTCATGGTGCAGTAATTAATGCCCCACCATCATCCAGAGTGCCCATTAATTTGCTGCCTGTAGTTCTCTAAGATTTCCTAAAACCAACTGTGTGGAAATTATACATAATTGAGGCATTGACTCTCAAGGCCCTGTTTACTCAGAATTCTTTTTAAAAAACCCTTTGTAATAACCAGCTCTCTCAGCACATAAGGAGGCGAAACACTGTACAATAGTGGGTTAAATAACAGCCCTTACTTAAGACAGGTAGCATTTTCTGCTTTGACTTTCCACTGCCAGGAGGAAGGTGTGATTTTATAGTTGATGTTCCACAACCTTCAACATTACGTACCTGCTGTGCATTTATGATCACTTAAAACTCTCATCTGGTTTAACTGGGTTTAAGCTAGTTCTGTAAGAAACGGATTCATTTATTCCACTACTAGTGATACTTCAAATAGGGCTTAAGTATATTCCTTTGTATTCTCTTTCTATCCTGAACAGCCATAATATCACCCTGTTATGTGCCCTCCTGCTGAGGGGGACAGTGGTCTGTTGTGTGCTCATTGCTGGTGGAACTGAAGCAGGAGGCTCCCTGATTCACAGCAGTCTTTGGAGCCATTTTGCCACACGAGCTATCATGATGCCAACTTCACCGTAATCAATTTGTCCAGTATCCCGGCTATCTTTACAAAGCAGGTTTTCCTGTGGAAGCGGCAGCTGTTAATCCCACTGTTGTGTAATTTGGGATTGGGCCAGGAGGCGTTGGCTAGGGTAGTGCCTGCCCAACCTCATTGTATTGTGTTGACAAGTCTAGGGCTTTACTCAGCAGTCCTGTGCAGTTCCTGAAGCCCTTTTCTTGCTTCACTGGCACCGCCTTGGGGAATTAAGGGCACACAGTGCTGTTGAAATGTCTCTTGCTGAAAACCTATTCAACTGCTGCGTCGCCTCCCTTGTGCTCTCCGCAGAACCCTTCCAGGAGGTCGGAGGAACAGACCACATTTAGTGGGTGTTCACATGGAGGGGGAAACATTCAATTGCTCAACAAGAAATCTTTACGTGGTTAGGTTGAGAGTAGTGGCACCAGGTTGGATTCTACCCCTAGCAAGTGCCATGAATTCTACAGTGGCTGCAGCAGCATTGTATTGAATTGGAAGGGGTGGTGAAGTGTTCAGTCTTCAGTGGACAAAAAATGGCTTTGGATTTTTTTGGTGCTTCCTTTGTCTGCAGCATGTTGGGGGGGGCACAGCATCTGGAAGTTAAATTCTTGAACTGATGAGGATGCTTGTCCATCCTCATCATTATTTATTAATTAAATTTGTATGCCGACCCTTCATCTGAAGATTACAGGGCGGTTCACAACAAAAACGCAAGATACCTAATAAAACAAAAGCAAAACAAAACAAAATAACACCCTTCCCACAGACACATTTAAAAGTTCATAGAATGTTAATCAGCCGAACACCTGGGTGAAGAGAAAAGTTTTGCTTGGCGCCTAATGATATGTAATGAAGGCACCAGGCAGGCTTCCTCGGGGAGAGCATTCCCCAAAATAAACTACCGCCAAAAAGAGAGAGGCATATTCCCATGTTTCAACCCTTCAAACCTCCAGTGGGGGGGGGGGGAAGGAAACATGAAGAAGGGCCTCAGATGATGGTTGCAGAGTCTGGATCAGTTCATACGGGGAGAGGTGGTCTTTGAGGTATTGAGGTCCTGAGCTGTATAAAGCTTTATAGGTCAAAACCATAGAATAGCGCAGAATAGCATTAGCTTTATTTGCTGCTGCATCACACTGTTGACTCATGTTAAGCTTGCGGTCTACTAAGAACCCCTAGATCCTTTTCACGTGTAATAATGGCAAGCCAGGTGTCCCCCATCTAATATTTGTGCAGCCGGTTATTCCAGCCTAGGTGTAGGGCCTTGTCCCCATTTAAATTCATCTTGTTCATTTGGGTCCAGTTTTCCAATCAGTTAAGGTAATCTTGAATCCCGATTCTGTCATGATTATCTTTCCATTCTCCCCATGGGCTTAGAACTTGCAGAAGCTGGTTTTTGAAAGTAAAACCGTACAGCTGAAGAGCACTGATAGTTGGTGGTAAACTATTTGGGAGAGAAATGTCTCCCAATAGTTTTTGAGGAGCGAAAACTGTCAGAAATCACTTGATGTGCCCCACAAGGGTTATAGTCACAGGGAAACTAAAATGCTTGTTCACAAAGCTATTGTACTACCAACCTTACTATATGCTTGTGAAACATTGACCACTTATAAACGCAATCTCCAACTCCTCGAAAGATTCGATCAACGGTGTCTCTGAAAAATTTAACACATCACTTGGGAAGACAGGTGAACTAATATCAGTGTACTGGAAGAAGCAAAGATCACCAGTGTCGAAGCACTGATTCTTCAACATCAACTTCGTTGGACTGGTCATGTTGTGCGGATGCCTGATGATCGTCTTCCAAAGCAGATACTCTATTCCGAACTTAAAAATGGAAAGTGTAATGCTGGTGGTCAACAAAAGACATTTAAAGAATGTCTCAAGGCAAATCTTTAAAAATGTAGTATAAACACTGACAACTGGGAAATACTGGCCTGCGAGCGCTCCAGTTGGAGAACAGCCTTTACCAAAGGTGTCATGGGCTTTGAAGATACTCGAACTCAGGACACAAGGGAGAAACGTGCTAAGAGGAAGGCACGCTTGGCAAATCCACACCATGATGAACTCCTGCCCAGAAACCAATGTCCCCACTGTGGAAGGACGTGTGGATCCAGAATTGGCCTCCATAGTCACTTATGGACTCATTGTTAAAACCATGTTTATGGAAGACAATCTTACTCTGCTACGAGTGATCACCAAAGAAGAAGAAGATATTAGCAAAGCAGTAGCTGTAAATTGCTCAGGACCGCCATACCTCAGACTGCCTCTCTTCATATGAACCAATCCCAGCCCTTTGTTCTTCCTCTGAAGCCCTTCTTTGTGTGCCTCCAATGAGGTCTGGAGGATGGCAACACGAGAGTGGGCCTTTTCTGCAGTGGCTCCCCGTTTGTGAAATGCTCTCCCTAAAGAGGTTTGCCTGGCACCTTCATTATATATCTTTAGGTGCTTTGTGAAAATGTTCTTCATTCAGGTCTTTGGATGATTAACATTCTACAGCCTTTTAAATGTGTTGGGGGGTGTTTTGTTGTTTTTCTATTTATTTGTGCTTTTACTTGTTTTGATGAAGGGTGGTATAAAAAATAGTAAATGGACAGGTTGCTTGCTGCATAGTTCCCAGGAAAGAGGCAAGGGAATTCACTGACCTTCACTTACCACAAACCGAACTGCAGATCCGGCAAGCTTGATAAAATGCTGAAAAGGTTACGCTGGTTGCTATTGCCCTCTTTAAATTAAGAAAAACTTGTTGGGTTAAGTTTGGTTTGTTTGTTTTTTTAATTGAAACTGGGAGCCCAAGTTGGCTTGTGAGCACAATGCACTCTGCCGGAAGCCATATCTTTCATTCATGCTTTAGATGAGGCCATGCAGACTAATTCCCCAAGTAAACAAGAAAGCAGCTTTGGGATTTTTCTCAGGCATCAAATTAAACATGTTTATGGCCTTTCTAGGTTATCGTGGGGCGTGAGTGTCCCCAGAGGAGTGTTTCTGGTGTGGAGGAAGTAGGATTTGCATACAGAACAGGGATGGGCACTTCTACCCTGGCTTCTTACTGCAAGTGGTGCTGAGAGTATTATGTTCCCACTAGGAGATTGTTCTGCTGCTTCAGACCAAAGGGCCACCAAGTCCAGAACAGTTTCCGTTGTAACCAGCAAGTTATTTTCGACACATTCATAAAACAGGTTAGAAAGCTGACTTCTCTCATCAGTTGTCTAGTGCTAAAATCCTATAGTAAGAGGTAGATGATAATAATAATAATAATAATAATTTATTATTTATACCCCGCTCATCTGGCTGAGTTTCCCCAGCCACTCTGGGCGGCTCCCAATCAAGTGTTAAAAACAGTACAGCGTTACATATTAAAACTTCCCTGAACAGGGCTGCCTTAAGATGTCTTCTGAATGTCAGGTGATTGTTTAGAGCAGTGTTTCCCAACCACTGTTCCGCGGCACACTAGTGTGCCGCGAGATGTTGCCTGGTGTGCCGCGGGAAAAATTAAAAAATTCGAAAGATTTTTTTTTAAAAAGTCAAATTTTCGATTGGGGCGCCGTCACTAGATGACCCCTGGGGTTCCCTCCCTCCCTCCCGCTCTGCGCCTCCCTCCTCCTCCTCCGGGGAGGCCCTTCCTGGCTCTCGGCCAAAGCTTGGCGGCTGCCACTCGCTCGCTCGCCCACCCGTCCCTCCATCCCTGCACCCGGCCTCTCCCCCTCCGTCCCCGGTGCGGGGGCTGCCGGGATCCGTAGTCCCCGCGCCCGCGCGGGGTGCACAAACTACATTTCCCAGCGTGGCCTGGCGGGCCGGGCGTTTTGTTTGAAGCGCTCTTCTCCCGGCCATGGAATGAGCGCAGCGGCGGCGGCCGGGCGGGCAGGGGCTCTTCCGCGCAGACCCCGCGCAGCCTGCCTGCGCCCCCGCAGAGATCGGGCGGCAGGATGGAGCCCGGGGATCCCCACGGAGGCGGAGCGGCGGAGGCTGCCCTCCAGGTAGGGCTGCGTCGGGGTTTTTTATTTTTGCAATGCTGCATCCGCGCCGGAGGGGACGCATCGGACCGCGGAGAGACCCCTTGGCGGGCGTGCAAGGCAATGCATGCGTGCAGGCGTTGCATGGAGTGCAGTGCAATGCAATGGCAACGCGGCGCCCTGCATGCATGCATGCAACTTCCACCAGCGCTCCGGACTTGGCAGGCGAGGGGGGTCCCCAGTGGGCGGCAGAGAGAGCCGGGAGGGCGAAGGGGAGCCGGGGGGGAGCAGCGCTGCTCGCCGAGCCCGGGGGGAAACTTCGGCGTCGTTGCGCCGGGTGTTGGAAGCGGAGGCTTGCGGGGGCCCCTCACCTGCAAAACCTGGTCGCCTCTCCTATATTTCGTGCATTGCATTCATCGCCCGCTTTCTCCTCCAAGGAGCTCCCGGGGGCGCGTGTGGTTCTCCCCGTGTTATCCTCGCAACAACAGCCCTGCAAGGTGGGTCAGGCGAGTGGCCCAAGGGAGCACCCAGGGATTGTCCTGGCCAGGTGGGGTGATTTGAACCCTGCTCTCTGCCCGGTCTTCGTCCTCATTTAGCCCCCACATGTGCATGACTGTGCATGACTGAAGTTTTCCCCCCTTGTATTGGCTATGGTGTGAGTCTGTCCTGTTAATTAATGGGGTTCTGCCTTCGGAGAAGATGAGCCAGCCCTCAAGGAGGTGATTATGTAATTTGCTAGCAATTCATGTCCCTCCCGGCGTGACGCTGCGCGCTGACGTCATGGGGCTGTAATGGTGGTGTGCCTCGAGATTTTTTTCATGAAACAAGTGTGCCTTTGCCCAAAAAAGGTTGGGAAACACTGGTTTAGAGTGCCGCCGCTGCTTGAAGTTTGTTCTATTTAGTTGTCATACTGAATAGCCACCACACCTCATCCTGTATGTACAATGTTGTATTGTAATAATTGTTATCCATGGTAGGTAAGGTGGAAATCAGCCACAGATGGCTGTGTGTAATTCTAAACATTGATTTTAGAAATTGGGCAAGGAGGTGGGGTTTGGTTGTATTTTTAGAGTGGAGTAAGTGGCCTGCATCTTGAATCTCCTTGCCCAACTGAAGAGGAGCCATTAGCTGTGAGAGCATTTGCTATAGCAGTTACTCTTAATTGCTCTTTACACCAGGGGTCAGCAAGTGCCCCACGGGGGTCGTTTAACCGGCCCATGGACCCCCGCTGCCCACTCGGGGAGTTCCTGCAGCCAATGGGAAGCTGCGCACACCTGCTCCGTGCTGGAAATAGTGTTTGCGCGTGCGTGCATGTGTACTCCGGTCCACCGCGGCGTCTGCGGGACTGTGAACCGGCCCAAGCCACAAAAACTTTGCCGACCCCTGCTTTACACTGTCAAAGGCCTTAAATGCTTTGATCGAATCATAGAGTTGTAGAGTCTGAGGATCCAGCCCCTCGCAATGGAGGAATATGCAGCTGTCCCAAACGGGGATTGAACCTGCAACCTTGGCATTATCAGCACTGTACTCTACCCAACATCCAGGCTGAGATGTGGAAAGCTTTGCAGAGTCCAAGGTTGGTCTCTTTCACCCCCTGCAAGCGAGAACCCACATAGCGGAGACCCCAGCAGAAGGAATGCTGGCAAGAGTCCGTATTGTATGTGAGAAAAAGATGCACAGGCATCTCAGTTTCTTTCCCAGACACTTCACATCACAGAGAGGATAAGGAGGATGCCTTTCACTAACCAGCAGGACATTGCCTAAGTACCCAGAGCAGCTGTGACTTTTATCTGTTGCCACTATTAACAAACACGAACATAATCTTCCATTTATTGCCAATGGTCCATGGCAATAATTACTATGCTTCCAGATTATTATTATTATTTATTAAATTTGTATACTACCCTATACCCACAGGTCTCAATGGGTATTCTTAGTGGGTGCCCACCCCTGCACCCGACTAACATTCAGGGCAGTATCTGATGCTGGAGAAGAGTTTTCATTTAGCCTTTTATCCACACAACAGTTCTGCACTCCTGATCTCTGCTGCAGACAGAAGTAGTTTAAAGAAACATCACACAAATGAATGTCCATCAAACGCAACCTGAGGCTGTAGTGCAAAGTGGGGTGAGGAGAGAGAAATCAAACCCTTGGTAGTGCAATTTATTCATTTTGTGTATGTATATATATATATATCTTTAACTAAGGCACCTTAAAGGCAGAGGACACTTTTATCTTGCTGTCTTGAGACTCTCCGCTCTGGCTTACTGTTCAACTCTCACAGTGAATGCTGTGGCATGCAGCGACTGGCGGCCCAAGTCTCCTACTCTGCCCAGACTCTGGCAAATGGGCTCTGTGTTGGCTTGTAACCAAGCCCAGGGTCTACCATCTCTAATTGCATGTGCATCTCTGCAAGAAAGTAGGAGGTGGTGAAACACAGATCTTCTCCCCCTCAGCCTCGATAAGCTTTCAACAGCTGCCCTGCAATGACCAGCCTCTGTATCTCGCTAGTTCCCTCGTAGATCTCCGTAATCCGAGCATCCCGATAGTGGCGCTCCGCCGGCATCTCTGTCACGTAGCCCATCCCTCCCAGGATCTGGATCGCCTGAAATAAAAAAGCATCCCAAGTGCATCAGCACTGGATGCTGTGGCTGCAGCACGGCAACAGAGATGAAAAATGGGGAGGGATGCACTTACATCCAGGAGATGGAAAGGAAGTACGCCACTCACTCCCCCTACCGCATGCTCTGTTCATTTGCCAGAGTCATTTAAGAGCCCCACAAACCTACAGGGACTCGTTTGTGGCCACGGTGACAGAACGGTCCAAGGAGAGAGATTTCGGCTGTGTCTCTTGCTCCATGTAAGCCAGCAGCGTGCCAGCTGTACGGAAGGGGAGAGCTTCTCCCTCTGTGCTCATGGGCACGAAGAGGCACAGGCTTACCTGATGGGAAATTGAAGTTGCAGCCTCGGAGGCAGACAGCTTTGCCATCGCAGCTTCCTGTTTGGAGTAGAGGAGAGAAAAGTGCTACAGTCCAGGCAAACCTAACCCCACAGCCCTAAGTGTTGCGTGGTGATAAGGAGAGTCACTTGCCACACCAGCCCACCTTGCAAAACGGGGTGGGGTGGGGGATTTTCTATAGCTCAGGGAATGTTTTTTTTTGCCTTTGCACACTTTCTAGGGTGCCTGCAACCTGTCCATTATCTGTGAAGACAAGCACTATTACCTTTGTGTAGGGCTTTCCGTTGTCCTTCAACATGGCGGCTCTCCATGTCAGCAGACGGGCGCTCTCGAGGGCCAGTGCCATGTCAGCCAGCTTGAACTACAGACACAAAACACCATGGTAGGTTGAATAACTCTGGCGGCCCTAGATATTCTGCACCATCCTTCCCCAAGCCAGTGCTGTCCACATGTTTTGAACTACAACTCCTGTTTGGGGCTGCGCTGGCTGGGGCTGACGGGAGCTGCAGTTCAAAACATCGAAAGGCAAGGCTGGTTCTGCATGCAACAAATCAAAATGAGCACAGCAAGTACTTAACAGAAGCTCAACCACTATCCAGTTTCTGAATAAAGCAAAGCATATGCTTTGTCTCACTAATTTTGAATGCCTTGCAGGAACATCAAGTGGAAGACTAAGAAATCCATCCCATGTGGAACCATACACTGGGGATGATGGTTCTTTGAATGCCCTTGTGCCCCATGTAATTATAGGAGGAAGGGTGTGCCCTCTGGGCTGGTCCTGGTCAGGGAAACCATTTCACTTTTAAGATATTGATGTTCCCAAAGTAATCAAGTTGTGCAACAAGTACACAATGAATTCTAGCTCTTCTGTTTTGACATTTTTCTCTAAAACAGACTGGCAAACCTGCAGCCCATCAGCTGCTGCTGAAGGACAACTTCCATGCTGCCCAGAGCTGGTGGGAGCACTAATAATAACAAGAATAACATTTCTGTATCAGCCTTCATCCAAAGATCACAGGGAGGATTACAATATAAAAACACAAAAATACATAACACGGTAACAAATGAAAACAAATACCCCCCACAGTTTAAATTGCCAAAGATTGTTTAATTAGCCAAAGGCCTGGGAGAAGAGAAATGTTTTTGCTCAGCACCTAAGTATATGTAACAAGGGTGCCAGGCAAGCATTCCTGCTCTAATTCAGCAAAAACAGTGGGGCTGCAGGTTAGCCTCCCTGATTATTATTATTTTTTTAAGTATTGATGAGTCCTGGAACTACAAAGAGAATAGCCCCTGTAAGAGAGAGATCTATCTATGTACCTGAATGGCCTGCAGCTTAGTAATGGGGGAGCCAAAAGCCACCCTTTTCTCAGAGTAATCCACAGCACAATCGAGAGCTGCCTGGGCTATTCCTAATGCCTGAGATGCAATTCCAATCCTCCCAGAGTCCAGGGTTTGCTGAAAGGAAGGTGAAAAGACAAAAAAATGAGTTTGTGCACTACAACCAGCCACATCAGAAAAAGCCAACTTTAACTGAAGACAATCTTAAGACTAGGGACGCGGGTGGCGCTGTGGGTAAAACCTCAGTGCCTAGGACTTGCTGATCGTATGGTCGGCGGTTCAAATCCCCGCAGCGGGGTGAGCTCCCGTTGTTCAGTCCCAGCTCCTGCCCACCTAGCAGTTCGAAAGCACCCCTAAGTGCAAGTAGATAAATAGGTACCGCTTTATAGCGGGAAGGTAAATGGCGTTTCCGTGTGCGGCACTGGTGCTGGCTCACCAGTGCAGCTTCGTCACGCTGGCCACGTGACCTGGAAGTGTCTTCGGATGGCGCCGGCTCCCGGCCTCTTGAGTGAGATGAGCGCACAGCCGTAGAGTTGGTCACGACTGGCCCGTACGGGCAGGGGTACCTTTAGCTTTTTAATCTTAAGACTATGGAATGACTGGGCAGACTTTGCAAAGCCCATGCACACAGTACAAACTTACATTGTCTTACACTATTTTAAAACTATCCTGGCTTTGCCAGAAGATTCCTGGGAACTGCAGTCTGGCAAGGATGCTTAGAGAAGTCCAGTTCTCACAATCCTTGGGGTGGAAGCAGTATTATACCAGTGTAAGTAGATTATGGCTTCAGGCTTTGCTGTCTCAGACTGTGATCTACCTGACCTTATCTCTTATCTATGACAAGAGACTAATCTCAAGGCCTGCCTGCCTTTCCTTTCCATTACTATAATTTATGATATGAACCACTTTGGGAAGCAAGAACTGTCTTAAATGGGGGGGGGGGGGGTTTAAAAAAACCAGAGTGCAGCTCTTGGGTTTCCCCAGAACCACAAACCTTTTGGAAGGGATACATACTGGAGGACCTCCTCTCCCACTGCCTCCCACTGCTTTAATCTCTGCCTTTAGCTCAGTCCCTTGGCAGCATGGCCAGGATGAGCCAAGGAAGGAAAAAAAACATCCCTAAATCCCCTAGAGAGCTGTTGCCAATCACTGCCAACAATACTGAGTTTGGATGGACCCCAATGGTCTCTTTATAAGGATGCTTAATAAGGACACAAGGTGCCTTTGCTGGATTAGGCCAGTGGCCCATCTGATCCAGCATCCTCTTCTCACAGTGGCCAACTGGATGCCCCAATGGCAAGTCCTCAAGTAAAGGACCCATGGACAGTTAAGTCCAGTCAAAGGTGACTATGGGGTTGTGGCACTCCTCTCGCTTTTAGGCCGAGGGAGCTGGCATTTGTCCACAGACAGCTTTCTAGGTCATGTGGCCAGCAGGACTAAACAGCTTCTGGCACAATGGGACACCATGACGGAAACCAGAGCGCACAGAAACGCTGTTTACCTTCCCGCCGAAGCGGTACCTATTTATCTACTCGCACTGGTATGCTTTCAAACTGCTAGGTTGGCAGAAGCTCGGACAGAGCAACAGGAGCTCACCCCGTTGCAGAGATTTGAACTGCTGACCCTCCGATTGACAAGCCCAAGAGGCTCAGTGGTTTAGACCACAGCGCCACCCGTGTCCCATGCCCAAGCACAAAAGCCCTCTTCCGTCCTGTGGTTTCCAGCAACTGGTATTCAAAAGCATTGTTGTCTCCAGCTGTGGAGGTAAGACACAGCTAACATGGCTATTGGCGCCAACCTCTTTTGAAGTCATCCATGTTATTGTCCCTCGCTGCCTCTTGTGGGAGTGAGTTCCAGAGTTTAATTCCCAAAGTGGAGTAGGCGCCCCCCCCCCTTCCTCAGCCAGGGGATACACATTATTATTTAGCAAGTTTTACATACCACTTACAAAATTGTAAAAAACATTTGTTAAAAATAGCAATAAAAAACGCTAGGTGTAATAAAAAATTAGCAAAAACAGAAAATCAAATTTAAAAAAACCACAGATGTTCTCATAGACATAGGCTAGTTCCTACGTACATTTGGGCAACAACTACCTATCCAGACAAGCAAGAGGCATTTATTAGAGTTCACAGACAGGCAGTGAAAGGGTGCATTGTCTAAGGAGGGGCCTGTGGGCCAGACAGAGAGGGCATGAAGGACACGAGTCTTCCCCAACACACACTTTAAAAGAAAACAGCAACATAGTGATCCGCCAAATTCCTGAAAGGCTGAAAACAGGGCATGGAGGGGAAAAGGGTGCGAAGGCCAGAACCGCCACCCTTTGTGCTTCCAGTGCAGGCAGACAGTGCTGCTTAACCCCATTCCCTCCCCTCTTCCTCACCATTAAAAGAGTTTACTCACCATGGCAATCTTGAAGCCCATCCCCTGCTCCCCCAGGAGGTTGGCCTTGGGGATCCGGCAGTCCTCGAAGATCAGGTTGGCGGTGGAGGAGGCTCGGATCCCCAGCTTGTCTTCCTTCTTTCCCAGGGACAGGCCAGGGGTTGGCATGGGGACGAGGAAGGCGCTGATGCCCTGCGCGACAAGACAGAACAACGTTGGCAAGTTGCTCACGCAGAAGGAGGTCTGCTGGCATGACGGGTGATCCACCAGTGGCTTGACAAGTCTCTCCAGTGTGGTGTAGTGGTTAAGAGCAGTAGAGTCATAATCTGGTGAACCGGGTTCGCGTCTCCGCTCCTCCACATGCAGCTGCTGGGTGACCTTGGGCCAGTCACACTTCTCTGAAGTCTCTCAGCCCCACTCACCTCACAGAGTTTTTGTTGTGGGGGAGGAAGGGAAAGGAGAATGGTAGCCGCTTTGAGACTCCTTCGGGTAGTGATAAAGCGGGATATCAAATCCAAACTCTTCTTCTCCTGCCTGCCTGTGCTGGGATCCCTGGCAGGCTATTTATGCATTGCATTCCACTTTTTCCTCCAAACAGCTCAAGGTAGCTCTGAGTCCCCACAATGACCTTGTGAGATTATCAAGGTTGAGAGGCAGTGACTGGTTACCCAGTGAGCTTCATGACCATGTGGGGATTTGGATCCTAGTCTCCCAGATGCTAGTCCAACCACTCTAACCACTATACCACCTGGCTGGCTATAAACCAACCTTCTCCAACCTGATAAAAGGTAAAGGTAAAAGGACCCCTGACCATTAGGTCCAGTCATGACCGACTCTGGGGTTGCAGCGCTCATCTCGCTTTATTGGCCGAGGGAGCCGGTGTACAGCTTCCGGGTCATGTGGCCAGCATGACTAAGCCGCTTCTGGCGAACCAGAGACAAGTATTGTGGACTAAAACTCCCATTGGCTTCAGCCAGCATGGGAGCCATACTCTTATGGGAGTCGTAAGTCCGATGCATCTAGACCAGCGGTTCTCAACCTGTGGGTCCCCAGATGTTGTTGGACTACAACTCCCATCATCCCTGAGCTCTGGCCTTGCTAGCTAGGGGTGATGGGAGTTGTAGTTCAACAACATCTGGGGACCCACAGGTTGAGCAAGGCTGATCTAGACCATCTATCCCGTTTCTACTTCTGCTGGGCAGAGCAGGGAATAAAGGCTAGCAGCAGAGTCAAAAGTTTCTAGGTCCCTCTTACATCACTGGGAAAGGCTGCATTTAAAAACAAACCAATACACCCATGGGACAGAGCCCCTTTGTGTGGGGACCTAGCTCAGCCCCAGCTTTCCTGGTTGTGAAGACTGACCCTAAGGGCTACACTCACCTTATGCTTCAGAGACTTGTCTGTGGTGGCAAGGACCACCGTTGCAGAGGCATCCCAGGCGTTTGTGATCCAGGCTTTGGTGCCGTTCAGGACCCACTCGTCCCCAACCAGCCGTGCAACTGTTGAAGCAGCTCCGGCGTCGCTGCCGTTGCCTTAGCAAGAGAAAACCAAAAGGGTTTCTGACCCAAAGACCTGGCGCTGCTCCCTCTTGGAGAGGGGACTGTGAAAACTCAAGTCTTGACTCAGCAGAGGAGTCCCATCTCCTCGTGCAGCCCCATCCTCCAGCTGTATTTCAATTGCAGAATAAGCCTTTTTAACACACCCACCGCTCTCCGCCAGACCAGACTTTCTGGCTGCTGTTGGTAAGAATAAACAACCACCCTGAGCTAGAGACACTACCAGTTGTTTGTGTGTGTGTGTGTCCCTCCATCCTTGACCATTGGCTATGCTGGTTGAGAGTGATGGCAGTCACTAGTTCAATCACCTCTGGGGACCCATGGCACGACTAAATGTCATAACACAAGTTCCTTAATGCTCCACATGCCTAGGGAATGGATAACAACTTGCGGGGAACAGAATGAATGCAAAATATGCTCATTTGTGGTTCCCATATCACACTAAGCTTTATCTCCTCTAGGTTATTCCAGGTACAATAATTTTGTAAGATTCTCCTATTACACACAGGTAAGTCAGTCCAGACCTGCCAATGGATTTATATTTTTGCAATGTTCTTTTAGATAAACTCTGTACATTTCCCACTCTCTATTAAATTTTTCACCGGTAACATCTCGGAACCTTGCTGATAACCTGGTTAGCTCTGCATATGATCGCATCTTATTTTGCCAGTCTGATTTGGATGAGATAGCGTCTCCTTTCCATACAAGCACTAACTATTGAACGAATGTTTGTTTGTATGATCTTTTTTCTGTGGATTACATATGTTACATAGTTTTTTAAGTTACAGATAGGTAGCCGTGTTGGTCTGCCATAGTCAAAATAAAAAAAAATCCTTCCAGTAGCACCTTAAAGACCAACTAAGTTAGTTCTTGGTATGAGCTTTCGTGTGCATGCACACTTCTTCAGATACACAGTGTATCTGAAGAAGTGTGCATGCACACGAAAGCTCATACCAAGAACTAACTTAGTTGGTCTTTAAGGTGCTACTGGAAGGAAATTTTTTATAGTTTTTTTAAAAAGCAATAAAGCATTATTATTATTATTATTATTATTATTATTATTATTATTATTATTATTTATTAAATGCAAAATATGCTCATTTGTGTAATGTATGCAGGACACAGATTCTAGATTAAGAGCATCAGAGTAGCTCTGCAGATGGATAAGGCCAATGGGGGCTCCTTTAGTCCAGCATTCTGTTCTCACAGTGGCCAACCTTGATGCCCAAATGGGAAACCCACATGCAGGGCATGAGGGCAGCAGAACTCTCCCCACTTGATTCCCAACAACTAGTATCAGAGGGATCCATTGCCTCTGACAGTGGAGGCAGAATATAGGCAGTAGCTGCTGATAGTCTCCTCCTCCATGAATTTGTCTTACCCTCTTTTAATCCATCCAAGCTGGTGGCCATCATTCCCTTTTATAGGAAGCTATCTGAGTATAATTTCTTTTTAAGGACCCCAAGGTATTACCTGTGTGCCTAACTTACCTGGTTCACTTAGGGCAAAGCACCCTATTTTCTCCCCACTGGTGAAAGGTGCAATCCACTTCTGTTTCTGCTCTTCAGACCCAAACTTCAAAATTGGTCCTAAATAGAGGGACTAAATGGGGAGGGGAGGTAAGACAAATTATACCAGGGGTTGGCAACTTAAGGCCCATGGGCCACAAGTGGCCCATGGGGGTCGTTTAACTGGCACACGAGCCGCCCCCGAATCAAGCCGCCTGCTCGCTGAGTCCCCATGCGCTGCGCTAAACTGGCGCAGCGCAGCACGGGGACTCGCTTTCGTGGTGCCGGAAATCACGTCTGTGCAGACATCGGAAATCGCGGGTGATCCGGCCCACGGAGGGATCTCCACTGGAGTGAACCAGCCCAGGCAAGGTAAACCTTGCCAACCCCTGAGTTATACTGATTTACACACCGCCCTGACCAGAATGCCAAACAACCAACTCCATCCCTCAGAAGAATTATTCAGTGTGGAGGGGCGAGGGAGAGATGACACACTGGAGGAGGCTGCATGGAACAGCTCCTGGAGGCCTTAATATTATTACAATTTTAAAAAACCTTCTATTAAGTGGCACAACAAACATAACAAAGCTTAGAAGAAGGAAAAAATAATGCTACAGAAATCTAAACCACAAACAACTGAATGAAACTAGAAACAAAAAAACCCCAAGAGGTTTCTATGTACAAACTCTGCAGAAAACGTTCTAATAAATGCAGAGGTACAGTATTTTAATTGATATATTGGAGTACACTCTAGGGGATTTCCTTTCATTGCCTAAAATATTAGTCAAACCAATAAGGCTCCACCAGCCTTTTGCAAATGCGCCTCTGCTTTTTATTTCTCTAACTATCCTTAGTCTACATGTCTGTTTCTCAACTAGAGCTACCTGCGGAACCCTTGCGTTTCGTGCTGTTAAATTAGCTCCTTTCAGGTCCTCCTAAAAAGTGGCGACAGTCATAAGTGCAGGAACCAAAAAGTATCCTATGAGGGGGTTTAATAGATCAAGTCCATATTATCATCTGCAAATAAATTTAGTAGAGCAAGCGGACAGGTTCTTCCTAACAGACTGCCACGTAAGTCTGTCCATTTCATTGAATACTTGGAACACTGATTACCCTGACACATGTCTGTTAGATGTGTTTATAGCTATCCCTTTCACTACATTCCTGTCAACAAATTGCTGAAACATTCCTATAAATATATGATCACTTTAACAGGGTAAGGTACCACTTTTGCATGAACTTCAAGCATCAGGCACTCCAACTGTGCCGGCTGGTCAGTGTAGGAACAACTGTTTAGAAATTTGTGCCTGAATTTTGATGGTTTTCCTCTTCCCTCCCTGTCCTTTTTGCCTTGTGTGCCATGTTTTTTTAGATTTTAAGCCCACCAGGTCAGAGATTGCCTTGTTTTGATTGTATCTTAGCCACACATGAGAAGCCACCTCATGAGAAGAGAAGACTCCCTGGAAAAGACCCTGATGTTGGGAAAGACTGAGGGAACAAGGAGAAGGGGACGACGAAGAGTCAGACACAACTAAACAACAACAAGCCACTAACTCTTAGGTACAATGAATGAATGCTAATCAAGGTTAACATCTGTGGGAATCTCTTACATTATTTACACTCATGATCACGCCAGTAGATGCACAGCCTCGGCTGATTTCCTCAACAGCGATGGAATAGGCCAAGTAATCAAGACCAGCTCCTCCATACTTCTCAGGTACGTCCATTGCAAAAAGTCCAAGGCTACCCATTTTCTTGACCTGTAAGTGGAGAAGGAAATGATGATGTAAAGCTGATTAGGGGAGGCAGCACAGTGGCAGAAACAACCCAGCTGAAAGCCGAATTAAAGCAATTCCACACTGGATTACGCTTGCCCTTGTCAGTCATCCAGCAGCAGCCATAACTTCTTCCCTTCCTAGCAGAACCATAGCAATTACTTAATTACAGAACAGCACATACTGCCAGGAGAAAGCGTACCACACGTCGTGCAATTCATTCTTTTATTTACATTAAACTGCTCTTTGAAAGAACATTTGTGCAAGGCAGCCTTACCAATAAAATCTAAGGAGTGTGAAGCCAGTGCAATACAAAACAAGGTAATTTGTGAGCCGGCAGCTAGGATGGGCATGGCTGCTGTTTCTCAGGACAGAAAAACTGGTTATGAGAGAAAGCACAATTCAGTTTTGTGAATCTTGGCTTTCATTTTATTTTTTTACTCATTTTATAAAATTTACAAACCACTTAGTTGCAGAAAAAATCTCAAAGTGGTTTACGAAAAAAGGTGTTTCAATGTGTGTGTGGGGGAGGTGTTTGTTTTTAAACAAATCAAGTTCCTAGCCCTCATGGTAGAGAAAACATGCTTGAAATCATATGAGGAAGGTAGCATCTTAGAAGCCAGGAGGATAGCAGAATAAGCAGGCAAGAGGAATGGGTTCAGTGCTAACAGAGTGCTCATGTGGTCAGGTCCTGCTTGTAGCATTTAGTTAGTCCCTATGAAAACAGGCAGGATACAGGACTAGATCAGCCCCTTTTGGCCTGATTCAACAGCCAGGCTTTTCTTATGTTCTTAGAATCAAAGAGGCAAATTTGGGCATAATAAGGTAAACAGCCTGCATTATACAGGTTGCAAAATCCAGCTTTTCTGGATGCAGAATTCTGGTTCTAATACAGTCAAACCTTGGATCCTGAATGCCTCCTTTTTGGAACGTTTTGGCTCCTGAACGCCAATTTTTTAATTATTTTTTAAAATGCTCCAGTTTTCAACGTTTTTTCAGAAGCAAACGTCTGACGCGGCTTCCGCTTGAGTGCAGGAAGCTCCTGCAACCAATCGGAAGCCATGTCTCTGTTTTTGAACATTTCGGAAGCCGAACAGACTTCCAGAATGGATTACATTCAACAACCAAGATTTGACTGTAATCAAGTGGATATGAGCCAAAGGATTAAAAGTTTGTGCATGCCTTGGGCATTGCCGAGACCAAGCTAAAAATCCCAATGGTCAAGGAGACCAGGGCATTAGGTCTCAGTCTCAACATGGATGCTCTTCTCCGGGACAAACTTGCTGGATTGCGACAGGCCTTTAGGGTCATTCAGAATATCAGACAGGGACCCTGTGTTACCCGGAGATGAGTCACATACATACCTGCTCTGCAGGGAAGCGATGCTCCTTGTCCAGCTGAGCAGCAATGGGGGCCAGCTCCTTTTCAGCGAAGTCCCGGCATGTCTGGCGAAGCATCTGGTGAGTTTCCGGCAATTCTACCGTCTGGTATACAGTGTGCAGCCTTCGCAGACATTGAAAAGTCCAAGCTGCAAATGGAAAAGCATGAAGAGCCCTTTCAGTCTGGCCCAGAAGACGTAGAGCTGGGCTGCTAAACAGGACACCCTGTTGGGGACGGGCCGTAGCTCAGTGACAGAGCATCTGCTTTGCATGCAGAAGGTACAAGGTTCAATCTACAGCATTTTTAGGTTGGGCTGGGAGAGACGCCCTGCAGGAAAGCCTGGAGAGCCCCTGCCGGTCAGGATGAACAATACTGAGCTTGATAGACCAATGGCACAAGGCAGGGGTTAGCAAAGTTTTTGTGGCTTGGGCCAGTTCACAGTCCCGCAGATGCCGCAGTGGACTGGAGTGTGCACGCGTGTGTGCATGCACGCATAGAAAAAAGCTACTTCCAGCGTGGATGAGGTGTGCACAGCTTCCCAGTGGCTGCAGGAGCTTCCTGCAGTCAATGGGAAGCCGGCCAGCATCACGGAAGGCGGTCCCCGCTCTGGTCCGGTTTAGTGCAGCGCATGGGAGCCGATCAAGCGGGCGGCAGGGGTCCATGGGCCGGTTAAACGACCCCCATAGGCCGCTTGTGGCCCATGGGCCTTAGGTTGCCGACCCCTGGTATAAGGCAACTTCCTGCAATCCTACTTGGGAATGGCTGAAGCTCTACGATCTTGGCATGCAGAAGGTCCCTTACAGCATTGCTAGGTAATATAATAATAATACAGTGGTACCTCGGGTTACATACGCTTCAGGTTACATTCGCTTCAGGTTACACACTCCGCTAACCCAGAAATAGTGCTTCAGGTTAAGAACTTTGCTTCAGGATAAGAACAGAAATCGGGCTCCAGTGACACAGCGGCAGCGGGAGGCCCCATTAGCTAAAGTGGTGCTTCAGGTTAAGAACAGTTTCAGGTTAAGAACGGACCTCTGGGACGAATTAAGTACTTAACCTGAGGTACCACTGTAATTTTATTGTTTATACCCCGCCTATCTGGCTGGGAATCTCTGAAAGCCTGGAGAACTGTTGCCAGTCAGTTTACACATTACTGAGCTCCATGTACCAATGCTCTGTCTATGTTCTGGTCTCTGCAAAGGGGCAAAAAGAAAAAAAGAGATGTCTCTAGCCAAGTTTAACAAAAGAGTCTGCAAGGTTTCTTGCGGCATTAGCTGCTGAGTGAGCAGAAGAATTAGTCAGGCTAGGCTAGGCTGAAGATCTGCCCCTGTCCCTTTCCACTGGGGAGGTCAGGGTTAAAGTCCTCAGTTCACAAAACAAAGGGGGTGACACAAGCTCCTAAAACTCAAGCACCCAGAAGCTGCTTTGAACCTGCACACCCAGCACCCTGCCTCAGGGTCTTTTCATTTTACAGCACCCAATGCAGAGGAGACAAGTAGTTGCGTCCAACTTTACAGCAGGGGCAAAAGTTTATCTGCCTGTAAAAGACACCCGGCTTGTAAAGAACAGAAGAGGAATTGCAGGGAGATGAATTGCAATCCCCGACAGACGCCCATGGGCTCCTGGCCAACTGAGTGGAAAGGTGAAAGGAGCCCTACCCCTCCCTCCGCAGCCCCCTTGCTAGAGGTGAGAAAGCAAGCAAGGCCTCAAGGCCTGCATTTTCCTGGCTGGCCTTGCCAAGTCTGCTGTCTTATTAACACCCTACATTAGAAACATGCCTTCCGCACATCGAACAACAGTTACCACCCCCTTGCATGCAGAGGGTCCCAAATTAAATCCCTGGCAGGGAGGGCTGGGAGAGGCTCCCTGCCTGAAATCCTGGCTTCTGATAGTGTTGAGAATACTGAGCTAGATGGACCAGTAAGGTGGCAGCTTCCTTGTTACTATTTAAACCAGGTCTTTATTCAGAACAATGAGGACTGGAATCTTACTGTATTTATAGACGGGCTATAGCTTCTTTGGGACGCGGGTGGCGCTGTGGGTTAAAGCCTCAGCGCCTAGGGCTTGCCGATCGAAAGGTCGGCGGTTCGAATCCCCGCGGTGGGGTGCGCTCCCGCTGCTCAGTCCCAGCGCCTGCCAACCTAGCAGTTCGAAAGCACCCCCGGGTGCAAGTAGATAAATAGGTACCGCTTACCAGCGGGAAGGTAAACGGCGTTCCGTGTGCTGCGCTGGCTCGCCAGATGCAGCTTTGTCACGCTGGCCACGTGACCCGGAAGTGTCTCCGGACAGCGCTGGCCCCCGGCCTCTTGAGTGAGATGGGCGCACAAACCCCAGAGTCTGTCAAGACTGGCCCGTTCGGGCAGGGGTACCTTTACCTTTACCTTTATAGCTTCTTTACTCAAACATGCATTTTGTTGTTGTTTAGTCGTGTCCAACTCTTCGTGACCCCATGGACCAGAGAACATGCATTTGGGGACTCCTAATTTATTTAAAACTAAATAAACGGACCTCTAGAACGAATTAAGTACTTAACCCGAGGTACCACCGTACAGAACTTAATTCATTCTGGAGGTCTGTTCTTAACCTGAAACTGTTCTTAACCTGAGGTACCACTTTAGCTAATGGGGCCTCCTGCTGCCGCCGCAAGATTTCGGTTCTCACCTGAAGCAAAGTTCTTAACCCAAGGTACTATTTCTCGGTTAGCGGAGTCTGTAACCTGAAGCGTCTGTAACCTGAAGCGTCTGTAACCCGAGGTATCACTGTATTTGTATGGTGCCAGTGTTGGGGATGCAAACCCCCATTTGGCTAAGGCTGTGACCTGGTAGTCCCACTCAGTTGAAGACTGGCTTTTAGGGGTGCTGGCTCCAAGCCATTTATGGCCACTCAGGTTTTAACGGCAGCATCTTGGGCTAAGTCTGGAAATGCATAAGTGGGGCTGGTGGCGCAACATTGGCGTTTGGACAAGCATTTGCTCAGCTACAGTTTGCACCAGAAAAGGTTTCCAAACAGCCTTCAAAGGCAGGCACACGGAGAGCTCAATACAGTATATTTTTATACATATACAGAGAGTGAGCGGGCTTGCCAACTGAGATCCAAAGGGCCACTGAGCCCGGGCGCAGCTTCTGGATACTTGCAATCTGGGCGTGAAGGTGGCTGTGATTTGCAGCCGGTATTATTTTGAGATAGACTGCCCCTGTCCGTGGAGGGTCCTCTGAGCTATCCCACAGTGGTATGTGAAGGGTCCCAGGGGTGTGTGGAAGAAGCCCCCAGAATGGGAGCCGCTCCTTAGATTCCCTCCCCCACCCCAACTGCTGCTGCCCCTCACGAAGTAAAGGAGTCTTCCCCAGTATTTTGCTCCCGCTCATCTAACCCCACCCCCCGCTTCCATCCCTCCTTGGTACGTGCCAGTCCCCCTCCGTAAAAGCCGTCCGGCTCCCGGCGTGTACCAAGGGGAGCGCTCAAAAGTTGCGGGGGGAGACAATTAAACTTGGTCGCCTCTGTTTACCTCCAATGCCGCATCTGCGCCGCGCGAGGAAACCCGTCACCGCCGCCATGCCGAGCCCAGGAATAGACCGCCCTCTTTTGCTGCCCTTCCTGCCTGCCTCATTAAGCTCCGCCTCCTCATTAGCATTAATAAGCGCCCAGCCCCTCCCCCAACTTTTCTTTTTTTTTAACCATTGGAAGATTTTTTTATTTTTTGGGAAGGCTTTTTTAAAAAAAACACTTTTCAGCACTTTGCACTGGGTCGGTTCATTTAATTTTATTTTGCAATGGAAAAAAATGCCTGAAGCTAAACCTCCCCCCCCCACCTAGAAAAGGATGAGAAAGAAAGTGAAGGGTCTGGGCCTGTCATGTTGGTTTTAATCATGTTTAATAACCCATAAAGTAGATGCAAGGTTCTATTTTTTTTTATAACTTTTCAAGTCTTTTAATTATTGATAATTCTTACGTTTCTTTTTCGTAAACCACTTTTGAGTTGTTTTTACTATCAAGCGGTGTATAACTTTTATGAAATAATGAGATGCGTTTTATTTGAGGTTATTTCAAATGTTGGACGCGGGTGGTGCTGTGGGTTAAACCACAGAGCCTAGGACTTGCCGATCAGAAGGTTGGTGGTTCGAATCCCCATGACGGGGTGAGCTCCCGTTGCTTGGTCCCTGCTCCTGCCAACCTAGCAGTTCGAAAGCACGTCAAAGTGCAAGTTGATAAATAGGTACCACTCCAGTGGGAAGGTAAACGGCGTTTCCATGCGTTGCTGTGGTTCGCCAGAAGCGGCTTAGTCATGCTGGCCACACATCCCGGAAGCTGTACGCCAGCTCCCTCGGTCAATAAAGCGAGATGAGTGCCACAACCCCAGAGTCGGCCATGACTGGACTTAATGGTCAGGGGTCCCTTTACTTTTACCTATTTCAAATGTTACATTTTGTGCAACCGCACATTTGAGGATTTTATTCTTGGAAAGTGCTAACAGGCGTTTATTAAGAATGTAAAGTTTTAAAATTTGCTGCAAGGAAGCAAAATACTGTACTAACAAATTCAAGCACGTGTATGCAAGGTTCACCTGGTGCGAAAAAGTATGTATCGAACATGCCAGAGGAGCCTCTCTGGGGAGAGCATTCCACAGACGGGGGAATATGAATCTTGACATTCCAGAGCACATCATGAAGATCACACAATCCGTGATAAATCTTACTGACAGATGCAGGGGATAAACAAGTAATGGCTTCTCCTGTGGTGCAATGCGCCTGGCAACTAACCAGAAGGTTGGAGGTTTGAGCCCACCCAGGGCTCAATTGCAGGGGGTTTAACTAGAAGACCCTCGGGGTCCCTTCTAACGCTATGATTCTATTGCTACATGCTCTACTTGGTCACTTCCCAGAGCCAACTGGCTGATCTTGTGTCAGGATGACACAGATGGAGCTTCAACCAATGCAGTTTTTATGTCCTCTTAAAAGGTATTCCCATGAAATCATGCAAACTCGTGTTGTTGGAGCAGTGACAAAGCCACGTTATATTTGGATGCTGGAACCAAGAGGGCCTCTGAAATGCTGCTCCTATTCTAGTCCAGAAACAGCCCCCACCATAACCTCAACCAGGAATTAAAGGAGACTGATGAGCCCCTATCTCCTGCCTAGCCTCTTTTCAACAGCTAGCACCTATTCTAAGGTGATCTGGACCTTTTTATTACCCACTTGTATTTTCAGGGTTCTCAGTTTTCCAGGTCCACAATATGCAAGACCTGTCTAGTCACCACCCACCCAGCTCCCAGCACTAAGGTCACGCAACAAATAAGACAACAGCAGCTGTGTGTTGATGGTTTTTTTGCTTTTTTGTTTTTAATTACTATTGCTTTCAACAAAGTAACATTTTATACAAACGAGTCAGCTAGTATACTGTAGGTTTAGGAGACACACAAGATGACAACAGCATGGCGACGGTTCAATGTGGTGATTGTAATGGTCACACAGACTTCTTGGGACACTCCTGTCATCCTCTATGGAAAAATACCTTGACAGAAAAATATAACGTCCGTGATCTCTTTTCTGGAATTCACAAGTTTAAAAGGAACAACCTGCCACTCTCCAAACGGTCACAGATGCACACAGACAGACCAAAAATGGGTATATTATTGTCAGGCAAGGACCACAATGGAATAGAAAACCCTATTTTAAAAACAAATCTTGCAGGGGAAATCTTTCCAATGGCCAATTCAGACAAAAACTGGAGAAAGATGCATTTTGTCACAGTCCTGCAAATGTTCTTCTCCCTGCTGGTAAACTGATCGCAGGATACCAGAAAAGTTTTCTTTTTCCAGTCATCCCAGGAACATCTCTGAAAAATCAGTGGGACTGAGAAAAAACTATCCCCTTGCCTGGGTCTGATGGCCTTATAAAACCCCCCATTAATTTAAAAAAAATAATACATAGGAGGTCCAAACATGTTTGCTGGTGCTTCACCAAATGGGAAATGTAACAGAGCAGCCCTGTTATGACCAGGTCTCTCCATAAGTTAGGGTGGGGCAAGCAGACAATGCAATGCGAGGACTTCAGTGCCTGCACAGCCACAGAGTATGAGATGGAAGCAGCCGCTGTCAACACCATTGGAGGGCAACAGTGAACCTTACAGATTAATGCTTTTAAGGCAGATACTTTTCATGGCAAACCTGTCATCAGTATCAATCTGCATACAATACAGAAGTCAATGTATTTCCAGTTTCCCTTCCTCATAGACACTTCTTGCTTTCAAGTGTCCTGTGTGGTTTATTCAACAGGGAAGGGCTCAGTTTCATTAACAATTCTCCAGAGGGACGAGGACATGCAAAGAGGAAGACAAGGGCTTGAAATCAAGCCAGGGAGATGGCCTGCCAAACTTAGCAGAGGCCACGAGAAAGCCCCCGTCCCCCAGGTTATGGCTGGGGAGGAAGAACGAATCGCTGACACCTTCCAATGGCAAGTAACCGCTTGGGGGAGATGGCCCATCTATTCCAGTTATAAATTTAGGTGCCCCTGTCTTTGGATAAATGCTGTTCTTGTATCGAGCCCCCCACACCCTGCACTAACACTATGGTCAACATGGCAGAAGCAGACCCTTTCCCTCCTCTTCCATATGCAACCCATGGGTGCAGTGTTAGTGCGACAGGAAAATGGCTCAGGGGGTGGGGGAGGGAGAGACAGGCTTCCAGACAGGAAGGCAGCATGTGGTCCCAAGGGGCAGCAGCCAAATGAGTGACAGATAAAAGCGCCGGCTGGACAAGGGCAGGTTCAACTTCTATCTGGTGGGGCAATTCAAAGAGCCCCCCCCCCCCTCTTGGCGCAAAGTGTTCCAGAGAGCTCAAATCCACACATTTGGGCACGTCCTCTGGGGCATCAGGATAACTGTCTCTCGCTGCCCCACACTTCCTTCCCCATTTCACATATTTGGTCCCGCAAGGCAGAAGCAGCAACAGGCAGAATTTGACAAGCAAGCCCCTCGCCCCATTACTGTTTTCGCAATTCTCCTTGAAGAGATGGGAGCTTGCAAAGGACACACAGAGTATTAACACTCGGAAGGAAGGGGGGGGGCAGAGAGTTTCAGTTTTTGAGAAAGAAGAAGTGAGAAGGAGGAGAAGAGAAGAATCTGGAGCCCAGAGAAGGGGGCCAGCAGCTGGGAGTTTATTGCAAAGTACGGTACCTGCTCTTGGCTCAGATTGCTGCCCATCCTTCCCAACTGCTCCTGGGATAAATTCATAAGAAAGCAAAGACGGGACGTCCTCGGAAGGAGCCTGAGCAATAGTAAGAATGATGTTTAAAAGGCACCTGGTGTTTTTAATCACATTGACTCTGGAACCCCATATCACCACCACCACCTCCTCCTGTGGAATGAGGAAGTGTTTCCCTCAACTGTTCCTCTGGGAATGTGGCCTTGGACATGGGGAGAAAAGGCACCTTTCTGTGGAAAGCATCAAGCAGACTGCAGCAGAACTGACTACCATCATCAATCGGTAGAGACAACTGGGCCGCACAGTGCAGGAGCTGGAACATCACAAGTTAGGAAGAAAACAGGAACAAAAATACAGAGGGTTTTCTTTTTTTTTAACCCACAAACTTGGCTACACAGGGACAAAAAGCTCTGCTCTTTTCACCTTTATTACATCCCCAATATTTTGGGAGTGGTTAAGAACATCCTACCTTACAGCTAAAGAGTCCAAGCCATTTTCCTCTTGCATTTCGCCTCCTACAACGCTCTAATCTGTAACTATCCTCCTCCCCTCTCTAAAAGGGTTTGTTTCAGGGTAATGTGCGTGTGCCTCCACCCCCTCCAAAAAGGGCTAGTCTCAAGAGCCTGGAAGGCTTTCTCCCGTGCAGGCTGAATTAGCATCTGACACAGAACCGGCCCCTGACTGCAAGGCCTTTGAACACCAGCTTAACTTTGAAGCGAGAGAAAGGCCTGGGAGTGGAGTCCGACAGCAACAAAAATACTGCTTTGTAGTTGCCGACAGCCGCCTCAGGGCAAGATTCCTGCTTCCCTGGCTGATACACACCCTCCTCCCCAGGCCCTCATCCAGTACTCCTTCCTCGGATGTGCCTAACCAACAGGCATAGCGGGATCTCAGCAGCAAAAGCTGGCTGGTTTCCTACACATTTAAATGGAGCCAGTAAAAGCTCAGAGCTACAGATTTCAAGAGGGAAAAGTCCCTTATTTTCACAGCCATGCTGATTCTGTTACATCTCATTGCACTGGGGAGCCTATGGAGCCCACTTCAATAGTGGCACAAACCAAGGCAGGCAATACAAGCTGGTTAACACCACCATTTCTTACACTAATACGTTCTGAGACACAAACAGAAGATTTGTCCTGGGAAAATCTGCCCTGCTGCTTGGACAGGCTCCACCAGGAAATTCCTGGCTCCCGGTAACCTTTGCCCAGGTTCAAGGAAGGTTCTGAGATGCAGAACGGAACCTAGGCTGAAAGCTCATCTCAGCCTCCCTCCCCCTAAGCTGGTTGGCAGAAAAGGCCTCAAAAGACCTCACAGTGGGACACAGGCCTTCTTTTTTTTGCCAACCAGTACCCAACAGCGTTTAAGGAACATTCAAGACCACAGAACGAAGCCACAATCTGGAGCATCCCTTAAAAAACACAACACCTCTCCTCCTTTTGGTTTTGTTTTTCAGTTGGTTGTGAATGGTGGGCCCTCACAGTCAATCTTACAGACTGGGTCACCGATTTTGCCAAAGTGATTCACCAGCCCTGCCACACTCCTCCAAAGGGGGAAAACCTGCTATCTACGTTTCATGGGCTACCTGGAAGAGGAAACAGCTTTGTGTCGGAGGACCCTTTGCCCACCGGAAAGGGGAAGAACATACAAGGAATACAGGCTAAGTGCGCCAAACTACAAGAACTGCTACATCAGTTTAACATTTAACAGACAGTCCAACCTGTAACCTGACCCAGGTGCCACTGGGGACCGAGCAGAGGACCAGAAAGGAACAAGGCTGGAAAGGGTTCGGGTTTGCCAGGGGAGCTCCTTTACTGTCACAAGTTGCCACCTCAGCCCCTTCAACATCACATCTTGAGCCTCACAGAGCTTTCCGCAAAAGGCCTCGGAGTCCAGGGCAGCTTCCCTGCTCTCCTCCAATGTGACCAGGATGGCTGGCGGTAGTGCAAAGTCCAATGGAGGGGGGGAGGGGGATGCAGCGGCGGCGGCTACTGCCCTCCGTTGTAGGCATAGTCAGCCTTATTGTGCATAATCAGCTTGTTGTCCACAAAGTAGAAGCTGTCTGAGCGGGTCTCGTAGGGGTTCTCGACCATCAGACGGACTGCGTGGGGCGAAAGAGAGGGAGGGGGAGAAAGAGGAAGAGAGAGAGACAGGTCAGTTAGCCTCAGCCATAGAACATAGCACGTCAGGAGATCTCTATATGTAACAACTCCCCTGTTGAACCACTTACTAAAAAATTGAGACGTGCTACATGAGATCGCTTATTTTACGTGCAAGAGCAACTGAACTACATAAGTGCAGCCAGTGAATGGAAAGCAAATATTTATTTATTGACTTTATATCCTGCACCTACCTCTAAGGAGCCCAAGGTGGCAAACACATCAATAAGAATCCAATTAAAATTTCCAAAAAAAGAGTTTTAAATAGCTGAGTTGGAAGGTTGCAGGTTTGATCCTTGTACGGGGCAGCTGCATATTCCTGTATTGCAGGGGGTTGGACTAGATGTTCCTCAGGGTCCCTTCCAACTCAACAATTCTAGGTTGCTATGACCTTCTAAAACATATTTTTAACACCCAGAGCTTGTAACGAACAGAGAAGTCAACCAATGCAGTGCTTCTGCGTAACCACATTTCCCCCCTGAATGAGGAATCTTTTGAAGAGAGTGAGCTGTGCTTACTCAAACTGAAATTAGCAGCAATACTCCCCACTTTTCTCTCTCTTTTTAGGCTGCGGTGGCCACAATTCTAAAAGGCATGGTATTTGAAATATATCAAGTTCACACTTAAGATTTCTGTGTGAAGTTCTGTTTGGCCCTATCTTCTTCCTTGTGAAAAACAGCTTAAGCAGCTAGCAGGAAGAGGTTAGGTCAGGTTGAAGACTGTGCAAAGTTAGTGCAGAATACAGCGGTTGGGTTACTAACCACGAGTGACCACTGAACAGCTATTGCTGGTGCTACAAGAACTCCATTGGCTACCAACCGGCTTCTGAGTACAACTCAGTTTGAAAGGTTTAAAGCAATGCATGACGTTTGGTAGCTGATACTGAAGCAAAGTCTACTGTATCCTCTTCAACGTCATGCCCTCCAATTTTGGACTACAACTCCCATCAACCCCACTCTGTAGCCTGCAGTGGCTGGGGCAGATGGAATTTATGGTCCAAAATGACTTGGAGGAGACCAGGCTGGTCTTGAGCCAGCTCTGGGTCACACAAGAGATACTTACTGAGGTCCTCTGAAAGTTGTGGGAACTCGTAGATGTGCTCACAAGTGTTCCTGCTGCTGGGGATGCAGAAGCCAAAATCAAAGTCAAAATTCTTGAGAAGGCGGTCTCTGAAGTAATGCCTCTCGATCATACGGAAATTCGACACAGGCTTGTCTCCTACTGTGAACTCCACGCTGCAGAGACAGGAGGGAAAGAGAAGAACAACCAGTTAGGTGGTCAAGATGGTCTCCTGACTAGAAGCCAAAACTTGGTTTCTGCAAGGACCCAGCCCTGGAGGCAATGCTGCCTGTGATGGGCACAGACAGAGCTGTAACTAACCTGCAGGAGCAAAACATGGGCTGCCCACAAGCACTTGTTCCTAAAGATAACAGCTTTCATTTCCTAAACAGAATAATAGAATCAAAAGTTCCTAGTGCCTATGATTGTGAAGGTATGTTTGAAAAATGAGGCAGCGCTTAATGACATCTCAGCAACTCACAACTATTTGCAGCAAACAAGCCTAGGGCTCCTTGCTCCTATCCACAACTAGCCAAATAAATTACGCAAACTAATGAAGATGGCTGGGTTGTGACAAGGAAGTGAAATCAAGCATGTTGTGAATTTTTACAATTTGCACAATGCCACTTCTAGTGTTGCAGATATATTGGGTTGTACCCAGCGTTTGTTCTCCTCCATGTAGACCCAATGAAGTTAATGAACCAGACTTAATGTAGGTCCTTTAATGGGCCTACCCTGAGTAGGACTTAGCTGGATACAACCCATTCCCTTTTTAAACTATTTTTTTATTGTGAATCAGATTACACCGAGCCCCAGGCACAGCCACTTCTCCAATATACATTCTTTGTGAGCTGATGAACCTGCTTTATACAATCTCAGAATCATTTGATTGCAATCACAGGGATAGCAGGGTAGCCCCCTTTCCCTCATCACTCCACAAGCTCCTACTCACGTTGCACCAACTGTCCGGAGGCGCAGGAAGGCAGGCGTGAACTGATAGCGGACAAAGCGCCCTGCGCTGGTGTCCACCTCCCCGGCGTCGGCATCATCATCCTCTTGCTCTGTAAGAAGCGACATTTAAGAAGCAAGTCACCCGTGAGATATCATGCACACCTTTTGCTGGCACTCCCTCAGCCACACCCATCAGGAAGGGGGCAAATTCTCCCATGAGGCCACCATGGCCTGCCACCCAAGCTCATATTTGAGCCTTCTTTGTGGCAGCACCTTGCTACTCCCAGAACTGCACCAAGCACTTTTGATGCAGAGCCCCCAACATCAGTTGAACAGTTTTAATTTACCCAGGTTGGTGACATTTTGCATGCTGAATCAATCACACTGTGGTGTCTTTGTTTTGTTTTTACTGCTCTACGGTCACTACTGGTGTTAATGTTTTGTGCGTTATTGATTGCAACAGAAATGGTTTGCATTTTAGTATTCTTCATGTATTTTAAACCACTCTGAGGCCATGGACACAAGATGGTCTATAAATGAAATTAATAACAATAACAATGATAGCAATAATCAGCTCTCTATCTGCTGGTGACGTGCTAAGCTGGTGACTTGAGTCATGTTACAGACAGATTTAGTTCAGCTAGGCTGAACTGCAGGGTGGGCAAAGCTGGTGGTGTTTAGAGACAGCAGAATCAGGGCCCTATTGTGCCGTATACTGCATGCAAGAGAAAATGTAAAGAAGCCTTTCCCCAACCTGATGCCTGCCAGATGCTTTGGACTACAACTCCCACCAGCTTGTCTATATTAGTGGTGAGCAATATTATCACGCAGAGTAGTTTATATAAAAGTTATTAAGTTGCCTTCCTAATCCCTATAGAAAATTTGCAAACTTCTCCTTTAAAATATTTGTTGGGAACTTTAATGTCAGAAGGGGGGGAGGGAAGGAGAAAAAGAGGCGGAATTGCAGAAATCATTCAAATCTTTAGAAGAAACTATTTAGATTCTGAAATCCCAGCAATTTCTAGACGGAGACCGGACCTTAGGCTTTATGTACAAGCTCTAACTTTCTCTATTTTTTCTTCTTCACAGCCCACTTACCTAAAGCTGAAGGTTTGGCAATTTCAAATAGCACCGTCCCTGTCTCCAGGTCCCTGATCTTGAACTTGGTGAAATCAATATTGTAAAAGTTGTCCTCTGGTCGGCAGAGATAGTCTAGGAGACAAAGGAAAAGGAAACCTGAGAAGTCCCATGTGGAGGATTACCATTTGGGAAAGACAAGAGAGGTAAAGGGAGCTCGGGCTTCAGAGCTGGGAAGAGCCATCACAGCCCAAAGCCTTGGAGGGCTACTGCCAATCTGATGGGTCCGTCCTGCTAGAAATAAAGCTTCATGCATACATAAACCCAAGGACCTCATTTTTATATACAGGCGGTCACCATTTTAGGTGAGTCCAATTGACGCGCGATCGCTGACATGCAGGCGCTTTGGACCCGCAAGAAGGCAGAAGAGGATCAGGGCGCACTTAAATGTGCTCCATCGACGAGTGTGGGGGCCAGGAATGGAACACCTGCATGAAATGGTTGCCACCTGTATATAAAAGAAAGGAGAGTAGATATTGTGGCAACACTGCAAATAAGCCCACAAATGTTACTAGCCTGCTCTCTGCCCACCCCCAAGTACTAGCTTCATATAAAGCATGCACAAAAACACAGGCTTCTAGCCACTTGACAAGCTAGTACGGTGGTACCTCGGGTTATATACACTTCAGGTTACAGACTCCGCTAACCCAGAAATAGTACCTCGGGTTAAGAACTTTGCTTCAGGATGAGAACAGAAATCGTGCTGCGGCGGCGCGGCGGCAGCGGGAGGCCCCATTAGCTAAAGTGGTGCTTCAGGTTAAGAACTTTGCTTCAGGATGAGAACAGAAATTGTGCTGCGGCGGCGCGGCGGCAGCGGGAGGCCCCATTAGCTAAAGTGGTGCTTCAGGTTAAGAACAGTTTCAGGTTAAGAACAGACCTCCAGAATGAATTAAGTACTTAACCCGAGGTACCACTGTACTGCCTTTCCTTGCCCAGGTTTATTGAAGAAGGAAGGATAGAGCAACCAGCCAGCGTGCACAATAGTTAGACGGACCAATTGTCTGACTGAGGAGCTTCCAATGTCCCTTCTCCACCAGCCCTCTGTCTTATCATATTGGTTGTGGAGAAAAATGTGGTGTGTGTGGTGTTGTGGTTAGGTAAAGGTAAAGATACCCCTGACCATCAGGTCCAGTCGTGACCGACTCTCGCTCAAGAGGCCGGGAGCCAGTGCTTGTCCGCAGACAGCTTCCGGGTCATGTGGCCAGCGTGACTAAGCCGCTTCTGGCGGACCAGAGCAGCACACGGAAACGTCGTTACCTTCCCGCTCCCCACCGGAGAGGTCCCTATTTATCTACTTGCACTGTGAGGTGCTTTCGAACTGCTAGGTTGACAGGAGCTGGGACCAAAAAATGGGAGCTCACCCCGTCGTGGGGATTCAAACCGCCGACCTTCTGATCAGCAAGTCCTAGGAGCCGTGGTTTAACCCACAGTGCCACCCACGGTCCCTGGTGTTGTGGTTAGGGTGTTGGAATAGGATCTGGGAGACCGGGGTTCAAATCCCCACTCAGCCGTGAAGCTCACCTTTGGCCAATAACTCACTAACGTACGTCTAGCATTGAAGGAAAGGTGGGGTATAAATGCAATCAATCAATCAATCAATCAATCAATCAATCAAAGAAAGGACTCAGAGGAGGAATGGGCTGGTCATTGGCCTGCAGGGAATTCCTGGTATGGAGTGGAACCCATTGAATGCATTACATCAGTACAAGGATTTCTGTTTACACCACAAATTCCCTCTCCATCTTCCTATGCTCTCACCATATCTACTCTGAAGGAACAGATTTAGGGGGTGTGCTGGGGGGGGGGAGAGGAGAGAAGTAGGGAAGTTCTGATGCACAAGTGGAAATTCTTGCACTGACAGAACACATTGATTAGCGTTATACTGAAACCCTATGGTTATTACATGAGTTGTTAAATACAAGCCTGGGCAACCCTGTATTTCCACGATTGTAAGCAGACTGCAAGGGACGCGGGTGGCGCTGTGGGCTAAAGCCTCAACGCCTAGGGCTTGCCGATCGAAAGGTCGGCGGTTCGAATCCCCGCGGCGGGGTGCGCTCCCGCTGCTCGGTCCCAGCGCCTGCCCACCTAGCAGTTCGAAAGCACCCCCGGGGGCAAGTAGATAAATAGGTACCGCTTACCAGCGGGAAGGTAAACGGCGTTCCGTGTGCGGCTCTGGCTCGCCAGAGCAGCGATGTCACGCTGGCCACGTGACCCGGAAGTGTCCCCGGACAGCGCTGGCCCCCGGCCAATAGATGTGAGATGGGCGCACAAACCCCACAGTCTGTCAAGACTGGCCCGTTCGGGCAGGGGTACCTTTACCTTTACCTTAAGCAGACTGCAGAGAGAAAGTCATTCTAAGCCAGAAAAGACTGACGGCAGAAAGAAAAGAAGTTATTCAGAATTATGACTGCAGTGATGACTTTCAGGTGTGCTCACAGTTCTGCAAGTTGAAAAGCATAGGGAAGCTATTACCATCTTGTTAATTGAAAGTACTGCATTAAGTAAGAGGGAGTAAAGAGACTATTCAAAGGGCGGGGGGAATGGAAATGCTCTTCAGAGTACCTGATATACTAATATACACCACCAGGGTGGTGCTAGGGTGCCTTGGGGCTCCCAGATTTTTGCGTCTTTGGTGGAGTTACTCTGACAAAAAAAGGGACTGGCTAGTTGGTAAGTAACTAGAGAGGTTGTGCACATGAAGTGGGGGGCAGCAGCAACACAGAAAGCTGATGCTGGTGTACTCAGGGTTTCCCAGTTTCAGGGGCACCCAGGAGTGAGAAGTTATCCATATCAATTCTTTAAATGAATGAATGAATCTTTATTTGCGTCAGCCTTACAGCTGGGGCTAGACAAAGCCCTGAGCAGTTAAATATACATACCCTGAGTTTCTCTTAGTTGCAAATAGGGGGGATAGATTTTTTTGAGTGAAACAAGAAAGCAGGGTGCATGCTCTGTCTCCCACAAATTTCCTGCGCTCAGGGACAGGAAGGAAATGGAAACCTAACAGACACTTGGGGGCCCTAGTTTATGGGTCTAGCCGGTGGGGCCATTAAAGGGAGGTTTCTTCGGAGCAAAATGCTAGCGGGCGTGTAAAGGGAGAATGTGCTCCGCCGCTCCCAATTTCCTGCGCCTTGATTGGAAAAAGAACATGACTACAGTAGTATCTCGGGTTAAGTACTTAATTCGTTCCGGAGGTCCGTTCTTAACCTGAAACTGTTCTTAACCTGAAGCACCACTTTAGCTAATGGGCCTCCTGCTGCTGCCGGAGGACGATTTCTGTTCTTATCCTGAAGCAAAGTTCTTAACCTGAAGCACTATTTTCGGGTTAGCGTAGTCTATAACCTGAAGTGTATGTAACCTGAAGCGTATGTAACCTGAGGTATCACTGTATTCAGAGCAAAAGCATACATAATCGATGTTGGAGTGCCCAGAAGAGTCCATAGAAGGGGCAACCTTCAGAGGCAAGAGAAGATTTTGGGGGGAGCGTGACGACCACCCCTCCGAATTCCCCTGGCTTACGGAGAGGGGGGCAGGGTAGATACATGGGTGCCCACCTAAGTGAATCCACGAACTGGGGTGGGGCGGGGGCTCTGGGGAGTCGATACCGGGGCGCAGAGCGGGCTTGGCACAATGTCGGGGTCCGCCCGGGGGCCTCCTCCTTCCTGCTCCTCCTCGCCCCCCTCCGGGGGCGCCCCTGCTACTCACTCTCAGTGACGCGGCTGAGCCCCAGGACGTGCTCGGGGCGGACCGCGTCCAGCGCCAGCAGCTCCGCCTCGGTGCGGGGCAACACGGCGGCCCTCAGAGGAGGAGCCACGACCGCGGGCGATGCGTCTCCGGAGCCTCTCCGGCCTCGCAAGCGGCTCAGCGCCCCGCCGGCCCCCGACGCCACCCTGGGCTTCGAGCCGCTCATCGCCCCGTCGGGCCCGCCGCCGCTGCCAAGATGGCTGCCGCCTCCGCCGCCGCCTCCTTTCGTAGCTATGGGAGCGAGGGGGGCGTGGCCAGGAGGACGCCGTTGACGGAGGTCGAGGAGGGCGGAGCCAAAGGAGGCACGTTGGTGGGAGGTAGGGATGGTGGGTGGGGTGAAGTGAAGGACGCCGCGCGCACGCGCACTTCGGAAGGAAGCACCTCGGAGGGGCTGTTGCGGTTTTGGAAGGGGGTCGCGGCGCGAAGCGGTTTGGGGCGCATCTGGACAGGGCAGGCAGGCAAACCTCCGTAAGGCGGATTTTGGGCAGCGAAACCGAAACGTTGCAGGACTTTCCTCCTCCGCAGCTGAATGCTTCATAGGGAAAGATAGCCGCGCGTAGAGGACAGTCCTCTGTTTTGAAAAGCTGCCGGGTCCTTGCCAGAAAAAAGCGGACCAGAAAGGGGCCTTGGAACTACCCGTTCAGTTGCTATTAATTAAATTAATTAGTTTGACTTTTTATTATATTTTCCTCTGTGCTGAAACTCGCCCAGAGTGGCAGGAGAAACCCAGTCAGATGTGCGGAGTATAAATAAGACTATTATTATTATTACTAGCTTTTTTTCTTTTGCTATGGCAAGACGGATTAGGTGTCTTCCCCACTACGATGAGATCTATTTCATTGTGAGTCATTGTTTCTACGTTTGCGTCCACACATGCAAATCATCACGTGCAAACTTCATACACATTTTTGTGTTTTCCACCCGGCTACTCTGCCTGGCAAGGCAACGCGGCACAGCTCAGACAAGGCCAGAGTGGCTTGGAGGGCTGCAAACTCCGGCCAGGCAGGCTGCTTCTGGGCCACCACCAAGAACCCACCAACAGTCATCTACGGCTGCACATAGCAGCAGGTCAGCAGCAGATTTCTCTTCTCCATGTGGTATAATGGCTGAAGTAACAAAACTCTGCACACTATGATACCAGCACTGGCTTTCAGTCACTGCTGACTGGGCACTCACATCTCACCCTCCCTATGACATGGCAGCCAGGGGTGTTTTGGGTTTTTTTTTTTAAAAAAAGAATGTTTCACCTTCCGTCTTTTGCTTTTTCTCTTAAAAATTGAAGCTAGAAATAAAATTATGGTGCTGGTGAAGCCCACTTTAAATCGGGCTCTGTTATGTGACTATTCTACTCTAGTGCATAACAAAATAAATATTTCCAAAGAGGGGATGATGAATCACACATTGATCATGCCCAGGGCCTTGGCACAAGACAGGAGAGAGAATTGGACAAGGCCCAGCCACTGGGCCAATTCAAGATTTAAGGGACAGGTAGGAATGGACTTCTTTGCTTTTCCTAAGCTTGGGGTACTGTCTAATCCATTTCCGAATCTAAGGCGACACAACAGAATTCAGCCAGCTGCAGCTTTATTATCACATACCCTCTACAAAATACATTTCCCCTTTTTAAAAATTGGACCCACTATTTACCAAATGTATGCTTGCACCCATTCACAGAATGGGATTTGATGTGGAGGAATAGGACCCCCAACTCACACATTAGCCACTCAGGATCAGGAAAGTTTAAATGCAGAAGCCACTAGAATAGAGAGAAATGAGATGCCACCACCCATAGGGATGAGCAACAGGACAGTTTTCAGCAGAGGCAGGAGCAGAGTTGCTCGGATGCTGTAATAATTCTGAGTTGTGGTGATGGGGTTTTAAAAACTAAGTCTCTTTGGCAGCCTGCAATAGCTGCTGCAGTGCGGTTTAAGCCTCTGGCTCCATACAGCTGAGCGCTATGAACATTTTCTCTGACATAAAGTCCCTCATATATTTGTTTGTTTGTAAGAAAAACGCCAGTTCCTTTGAGTGACAATATAATTTTGTTTTTATTTATTTTTAAACACACTGCTGGTTAAAACTGCCAGCCAGTAGATTTCTGAACATTTCCCCTCAAACCAGACATCCTGGGAGAAAGAAAAGTAAACCCAAGAAAATTTTATTTGTTAAAAAAACCCAACCAGCTAAATGTATCAGGGGTGAAAATGGGGAGAAGAGAAAAAAAGCAATAATAGTTCACTCATACCTGTTCCACTTCCCCAGGTATTTTTTTGGGGGGTAGTCCTTTTGCAAAGCCAGTACAATCACACACGCACACACACACCTGTGCTTTTTACCCTTTGCCCAAAGTTATTAAAAAACAAAACATACACCAATAAGAAAAACTGCAGATGATTAGACATAGAAAGCAAGAGATGGTTAAAGACACAACCCTCCTTCAAAATCAGGAATTAACTTTGAAGTTACAGAACTACCAGTACAGAAACTGATTCCATAAAGCTTAGGCTTGTAACCTTCAAGCTTACATCTGGCTTGTCCTAAGAGCCCAAGAGATCAGCTGCCTGAAAGCACATCAATGCCTCATAAGTAAGCAGGGGCACAGATCCAAGCTTCATGTGTGGTGTGGGAGAGATTAATAGGATCCCAGCACGGTAAAGCAAGATGGGCCTCAATCATCTGAAAACTGCAGGAGTTCAAAGTTCCCACCTGCTTTAACAGTGATAAAGAGTATAATCTTGCTGAACTGATGGACAGGACAGGGGTCTAACTTTGACCCTACCTGCTTAGGAAGTAAAGGGGAGGGGGAGGACAATGGCCTTTCCTCTGGAGTAACAGAAGGCACTCCCTAAAGGCACCCCAAAGATCACCCCACGTAAATGTGAAAGGCACAGGAGAATCCCATGATGTGTTCAATAAAGGAGGACAAAATAGTCCCTGTCAGAGGCCACTAATCTGCTCCTGGATCTTCACTGCACTCACGACACAAGTTTTTTCCAGTGAAAGAAGGCATGCATAGCCTTTTAAAGCCTCCCCAGCTGGCCCTACAGACTATTAGTCTTCTTTCCTGCTTTTCTCCCCTTCCATCACTCAGTCCTTCAGACACCAGGTTTCCCTGGGCAGTCAGGAAGCTTTGTGGGGGAGCGGGTGATGAACCTCAAGGACTGGGGCAACTCGCCCCACGAGTTCTGGAAAGAGGCTGCGGTTAAGGATGCCTGAAGAATTCTGGGTCTTGAGATGTTCTGTGTTTCTAGACCCGTACAAAGCAGTCAGCCTCTAAGGGAACAGGCTGCAGGCAGACCGTTTCAGTAAAACCTTTCCTTAACTGCAGACAACACTGACACACCCAAAATTTCCTCCTCAAGAGAGAGATCTTTTGCGAGATAGTCAAGGTACCAGAACATAAAAGCATCCATGGGAGGGTGGAAAGCACTTCAGTTTGTTAGAATAAAGCATCTGCCCAAGGCAGGGGGGAAGAAGGGACAGTAATAAAGGGGTGGTGGTAAAGCATTTGATCGACACTGGCCCTTTCTGAACGGACAAAGTATACGCAACACCCCATAAAAGAATCTCATCTCTTCAAAACCATTTCTCTAATGTTTAACTATAAGTATCTCCCCAGCTCTGGCAGAGATCCTTTCTACAACAGCTTACCCAACCTGGTGCCCTCCAGATTTTCAGACTAAAACTTCCATCGGCTTCAAGCTAGCACAGCTGTGCTGATGGGGGATATAGCCCCCAAAATCTGAAGGGCACTAGGTTGGTGAAGACTGCTCTATGCTAATGCCAGCAGCTGCGATCAAGATGAAAATGTTTTGGTGCTGCTGCTGCTGCAATGGTCATGAGTTCCAGTGGCCTTTAAACACACACTCCTTCTTCCTTAAGCTAAGATCAGGAAGTGCCAGACCCCCAAGACAATAGTCTATTGACTAAAACTTCCTCTTGTTCCCCATTGGGTGGGGGGGGGGAGAGAACAACTGGAAGTTCAGACAGTATTTTGACCCTGCAAGCTTATGTTGAACAATCATTACTGAAGAAAGAAGCAATGCTTTAATCTGCATCCAACGCTATCATTGGAAGAAGCTTAGGCTCAGAGGCTCAGTTGATTTTACCCTTGTGGATGTCTTGGGAGACCAAGAACAGATGCATATCATACATTTAAAGGACCTCCAATGCATATTTAAAGCACATGACTTTAAAGGCGCTGGGACTTGTAGCTCTGGGGGGGGGGGGACTAGTTCTCAGGACCCTTTGGAGGAAGTCATGTGCTTCAAATGTACAGGTGTGGATCTGCCCTAGCACTTTTGCGACTGGTTTCTTTCCCAAATCCTGACCCTCGCTTTCTCTTCAGCATATATAAAGCCAGGCTGCCTGATCCAACATCTTCATCTCATTTTCTGGATGCTTTGATTCATGGTGCACTTAAAGAGGATTCTGTTTCAATCCAATCATATGACTGCACCGTGATCTCAGGATGATATGGGAACAACATGCTCCCAACATGCTGTAAGAGATGGTGCCTATCAGGAGGAGTCTCAAACTGCCTCACAACACAGCAAACTCTCATAGCTGTGTCCCAGCACAGGAAAGGGCACTTGCACCAACCTGCTCTACCTGCCAGGAGGGCATGTATTAGTGCTAAGACAATGCAAGGTGCTGGGGAGGAAGTCTTGCCTGCTGTCACAGCATGGAGTGCTAGCAAATCCCAGTGCCTTGTAGAACTGGACATTAACATCAAATCACCTGGGAGGCAGAAGGCTGGCCCCATGCTCCTCTTCTACCAATTTGCTCTAACCCAGTACCTGCAACACAAGAATCCAACATAGGGGTAGAACAATCTGAAAGCCCAACCACTGACAGGCACTGAATATAAATATGCATGCTCTGAACTGATGCCAAGTCCCGGTTGTAGATCAGGATAGTCTCGATCAATGACTGTTTAGATCAGCCTTTCCCAAAGTGATCCTTCTAGGTGTTCTGAACTGTAACTCCCATCAGCCCCAACCAGATTGCCCAATAGTTAGGGATTATATTATGGGAACCTTTGCTAACTGGTGCCCATCAGATGCTTTGGAGCACAAGTTCCCATTGGGGACTGATGCAAGATGTATTTCAACGTGTCTGAAGTGCACCAGGTTGGCGAAGGCTGGACCAGAGGGTTCTACTCAGAAGACATTTGGAATTGCTGAGGAATTAAGCTTTCACTCTACAGTTCAGGTTTAGATGTGCTTTGTGGTACCTGCCAGTTTGCCTCCTCTGAAGCACAACTAAACTTGAAGTGTAAGAATGGAAGCTCTCCCTAGCTCACCAGCATTTCCTGACAATGCATGGAGTAAGATGCACAGAGGCTGAACTTCCCCGCAGTTTTTGCATTTGTAAATGAGGAATGTCTGGTTCACAGGAGACTGCTTTCCCACCCATCTCACACACATTTGTCTGTTTGAAAAAGAGGAAACAGAAGTTCCTTAGAACAGAAGCTTCATTACAAGCAGAACCTGTTGTCATTTCACTACCTGAAAAATAAAGAAGGCACAAAAAAGATGGAGAGACATAAGATTCAACTTTGGCATTCCTTCGGTTTCCACCTGCAACGTCCTCCAAAATAAAAATAAAATAAAATAGTGCCGCTCACTGCTACCTCTTAGATGCCAAACATTAGGAAAGGAAGAAAGTGCCCAAGTTGTCTTGTTGCAACTTAATTCAAAAAGAGCAAGCTTATCAGAGGAGCTCTTTCTCAGATCTCCCAAAGCAAGGGCAGAATTTGGCAAACCCAAACTTTTCATTGCACAGCAACTGGAGCTGAGGGTGTCTTTGTAGGCAAAGTGACCAGATCATTTTTCATATCCCAAGCATGGGCATCTCAAGACAATTCTCAGCCCTCTCACTGAATCTTTTTTTAATGGGACAGCTTTTGAATCAGCCAGTACTCTATTGCCTTTGAGAACCTTCAAGATTATAGGGGAGAGAAACAAAATCACATCATTTCCTCACTGCGTGCAAATGCTCTTGCAGCAAGGACCAATTTCTGACCTCACCACCAAATCCTGCTCAACCGCACTGCATACATTTCAAGTCCTGCCTTACATCAAATGGCCTCTTTCCCTCTTAATGAAACAGATGGGAACACAGACACATTCAGGGAGGCAGTTAGTACCCATCAGTGCCCTCAAAGCAAGAAGGTACAGGGCTGGAAGGAAAGGGGGATGAAAGTGGGCTTGTAAGTTCCTACTGGGTAGTAGAAACTTGGCCCTAAACTGTTGCCCTCCAAATGTTCTGGACTCCCACTTCCATCAGCCTCAGCCATTACGGTCGTAGGATGCTGGGTCTGATGGGAGTGGGGCTCCAAAACATCTGGAGGGAGGGCAATAAGTTGGGGAAGACCAATGCTAGCAATGAGTTACCTGGCAGGCAGAGGACTTGCTGCATGGTCCTCTTCTCCTGTGGCACCATTTTGCTTGAACCCTGTACTAGCTGCAGTTTTTTCTTAAAACTCTAGCCTTGTTATGGGAGGTTAAACCTGCACTTCACCCTGCTTCGACTCTCAGAGGACATAAGATGCCCTGCCTGGGATGGAATCCTGCAATTCTAGAGGAATCAGGCTGCCTTCATGACATGCTAGCAGTTCTGTTTATCTCAGTCCCAAATGGGCCCAGAAATAAGCAGCTGTCAAAAAGGAAGTTAAATATGCAGGATCATAATGCACGAATGGTATGAAGACAAAAGCTCAAGGCCATGTACCTGAGCTCACATCCCACCTTCCTGCTGTGAAGAGATTAAGCCAGCCAGACCTAACTGTGGCTGAGTTCAAATCAATCCCTTTGGAAAAGAGCTGGGATTGAAAAGACACAGCGCTGCTTCCCTGCTCTGTATAGCAAGCTCTAGTGCTGGGAGAAGGGGCAGATGGAAGGAGTAAACAGCAGGATGACAGTGCAATGGGACACCCGGCTTCCAAGCCCAGGGATTATTCCACATCCCTGCCAGTATCTGCAGTTATGTGTTTAGATGAGGCTCAACAACCACGGAGAACAAAAACTGGGCAGACGGGTGGTGGTGAAAGAGAAGAAGCATTCACTGGGGCCAAAGTCGCAGCAGGATGTTGAATCTGGACAGGCTCTCCTTTAAGCCAAGCAGCTAAGGGTTGGGTGGAGGAAAAGAAGTATCTGGTCGAGTTTAATGCATTTATTGGCAATGTGAAACAAAGGCCCCTTTCAGATACAATTTCCCCATCGAGACTGTACCTGGGAGGAAATCAGCAGAGGACCTCAAGGGGCGCATATGCCCCAACTGTTAACACAGGACATCTTATAGTAACAAACTGCAAACTTCTGCACTCTGAAGAAGGGGTGAAGGAAGCTGCTCAGGGCTCAGGGCTCCCAAACTAGGCCAGTCTTGCCAAGGACTGTAGGACAGAGGACACAAAAAAGCTGCCAGCCACATACTAAGACATCCTCAAGTGACTGTGTAAGGAAATGGCAGGAAGTTTATTGTGTGTGTGTTTGGAGCAGAGGGAAATAAGGGTACAGGGAAGGAGCACAATGAAGAGGCGACAGTCTGGATCAGCCACAATGGTCGGTCTAGGCAAGACCACTTCGGCTGGTGACATGAGGAGAAAGATTGCCTGCAAAAAATGGGTGCAAGGGGGGCTCCAGCCTTGCCAGTTGCCAACTAATGCCCAGTTCACAGTTATGCAAGAATCTTCACTGTGCCGAAAGACAAGACAAAAAGCGAAATCTGCTTCTTTAAGCCAACAATTGGAGATGCGCCCTCTGTTTAGTTTCCCCATGAAAAGCCTTTCTCTACGGTGTTTTGTCCCTGAACTGGACTGCCAATTCTCACTCTCTTGTCACAGCAATGGAAAACCAGAAAGCCACAAGAACCCAATGTACAGATTTAAAGTAGGCATCTCTCTTGGTCATATTCTGAAACTGCCTCTCCAAAACGAGGAAAGGAGAAGATGCCTACTTGGCTCATCCTTTCACTGTGCTTCACAACTATTATGGCGGCACAGGATTTGCCACTATACAATCTGCAGTTCTTGGGATGGTACTCCTTTCTTTAAGGGCTATTTCAGACTGTTAATGTTAATCTCCCAGAATTGGGGAGGATGGGGGAAGAGAAACAACCAGAAACTGGTGGCCAGCAAGCCAGTGAAAGTGAGATACACCTGATAATTCAAAAACAAAACACTGGCACTTGGTTTTTCAAGTCCATTTAAAAACACAAATACACAAACATAACACAACTGAAGCATTTCAAGGAGGTCCAGGGGCATGGAGACAAGTTGTGACAGACGTCTCCCTGCGCTGGTGCTCCTAAAAACAAATGAAAAAAATGCCTTCTTCAGCTCAAAAGGTGGCAGGTCTCCTGGAACAAGGGAGATTAAAAGGCCACCAAGGAAATCAAAAAGATCCTAAATCTTTGCCAGAACTCCAATCTTTACGTACCAAGTTCTCATCAGGGACATGCAGAATGGAAAGGGGTCCTGAGTGTCGAAACAGGTGTGTGTGTGTACGCATGTGTGCACGCACGTGCATTAGAATAGAGGGACATTTAAAGCAACAATTGAAGGGGCATTAGAGGAAATCCCCCAAGGACAAGCAAATGGGAAGTGGGAACCATTCAGGGACAAACAAAGGTTTCTGTGTCGAGAAAAGAAACTGCCCTCTGGAGGCTTAAGCCTTTCCAGAGTGGCCGGTCAGATGCTGCAGTGACCATGGAAAAAACATTTCTCCCAGGCAGGGCAGCTGAACAAGACCAACCTGTTCATCCTGCTCCAGTCACCAAAAGCCTTTCTACCCAAACAGCAAGGGCGAGCCCCTCTCTCCTTCAGAAAAGAAAAGAAGTACCATGGGTTGAGTTACAAACATTTCAGCAGGAGTCAAAAAGCCAGCCTATTTTCCCCACCCCCGCAAGCAGTCCTAGCACAAACGTGGATTATTCCAGCCAAGGCTGTGTGATGGCAAAGTCTGCTTCTTCATGCCAACATTTGGAGACGTGCCCCTCCCTGTTCGTTCTCCCCGCTGCTCGCCCTTGCCCCTCCATCCTGCTGTTCTCTGGGAAGATAGTTCATCTGCATCTTAGAGCCAGAACTACCCAGGCTTTGCTTTCAAGATTCTCTGGACCAGAAAGGTGGCGGCTCATGGTGCAGCTGGGTGGCTCAAGGAGGCGGCAGTTGCTGCGAGGGTGGGTAGGTGAAGGCTGCCTTCCTCAAAGAGGATGATGCAAACTTGCCCTTTATTGTACCTGCTGCTCCTTAACAAACCTTTTAAAATTTTCCTTAAATTATGAGAAACCGAAACAGCCTCCGCGCTTGGTCCAACTCCTCCCCTCTGGCCTGCCACTGGCCTTGCAGTCTCGTCCTTCACAACCTGCACAGGCAGAAGAGGGTAGGAATGAAGACACCAAAGGCCACTAATATAGGGAACATGAGGCTGCTGTTGTCCGAGGCATAGGGGTTTGGTGTGCGGGGGCCTGACTGGACCCGGTTCTTATTGGTCTGCTTTTTAGTGCTGGAGCCTTCTTCATACTCCTCTTCGTCTTCCTCCTCTTCTTTCTTCTCCAGGCCGGGGTGGGGCTGTAGCTTTGGGACATCTGTGGGAGGGAAGAGGAGGAGAAATGCCAGGGTCTGTGATGTACGCAGAACAAAGCCAACTGGAGTGTCCTAGAAAAACCTTCCCCGACTTCAGGAAAACCACTCTGTTTCTCAAAATTATTCCAAATTTGGCAAAAACTGAAGTTTTGCCATCCAAACTGGTTAACACTGAACCATATCATTTAATCTTTTCTCTTTTTTGAAGTTTAATACTTTTTTAAACATTAAAAGAACACATAATTAGCAAGAGAGACTTTTGAGACTCTTCATATAGCAAGCTTATTGGGGATTAATTACTACCCGAGACTGACTTTGCATGTAAATCCTGCAAATTAATTAGCGTTCTTTTAATTTTTTCCATTTAAAAACATTTGGTCTTCAGTATATTGCTTGCTTAAAAAAGTCTTTGAAGCAGGAAAAATAAAACCACAAGACAATAAAATAATAATCATAATAATTACAGAAAGATTAAAGGAAAATGAGTGGTGCAAAATATATTCCACAGTAGAATTCAAGGTTCATATTTGTACCAAACATACCAAATATTCATGAATGCTGCCAAATAAATTCACATTTAGTAAGAATGTTGCCACACATCATTTATTCTAAGCAGAGAGATCTGTGTTTGTTGGTGCAACATTTGTCTAATGTGGGTGTCTGTACAAAGATGCACAGATGGAAATTTGTCCAAATCAGAGAATGTCCTGCACGATCCACAAGGATGCAGAAGAGCCATGCTAGACCACATCAAAAGGCCTACCAGATGCCAGACTAATTTCTCCACAATAGCCACCCAGATACCTCTTGGAAAGCCCAATAGCAAAAGCTCTCTCCCACTGTTGCTCCCCAGACACAGATACTCAGAATACTGAGAACCTCTACCAGGGGCAAGTTGAAGCTTTCCTTTGTTCCTATGAGGGTGTCATGGAATGGGGTCTAAGGGAGGAATAGGGTCTTACTTGAGCAAACTTTTTGACTGCAGTAACAGAAAAGGCAACTGGTGACCAGGAGGAGGTTGAAATCAGAGGGGTTATAAGAAATAAGCTTACCGTCCACTGTTCCCCGGAGGACGTATAGTGCACAGACTTTTGGATTATCATAGTACCCCTGTAAAGAAAGAAAGAAGCAGAGATGAGCTTCATTCTCTGTCAGCTACTCTGAAATTGTCTACAATGCTGATTCATATAAACCATACAGGTTTTAGAAATTCTGAATATTGAGTGGTATATAAATACTTGAAATGATTGAATGACTAAATAGATAGAAAAATAGTTTGAAGTCATCAGTTCCTTTAAAAATTAGACCTTTATTTAGAACAAAAACAAAGGTAAGTTTAAAGCCTTTGAAATCTATGGGTCTGAATGGCAAAAAGAGGAGGGGAATCAAAGTTTGAATATTAGGGGAATATTCAAATTTGAGGAAGGCAAAGGTTCCCAAATTCAGTAACACTTCCAATAAAGGCAGCTTAAACCACTGATTTAAAGTACAGTGGTACCTAGGTTTTTGAACAGCTCAGTTCCTGATCAACTTGGAACTCGAATGCTGCAAAACCAGAATTCAGTGTTCTGGTTTGCGAACTTTGCTTCAGAAGCTGAGCGTGCTCCTGAGCTTCCATTTTCTCTGTTGCGCTGCTAATTTGCATCCTTCCCCATTGTAATCAAAGCCTTTTTCCTCCCGTTTTCACTGTTGCACTGCTAATTTGTGTCCCACCCCTTGTAATCAAAGCCTCCCATTTCCAATTGCAGTGTTCTGAGGTGATATTTGGAGCTTATATTTGGTACTTTTGTTTTTGCTTTAAAAAAAATGCGTTTTTGTTTGTGTGGCTTTTTCATTTTTGTGTCTGTGGCTTGTTCTTCATTGATTGATTGATTGATTGATTGTGCCTGCGGAAATGGATAAAAGCCTCCCATCATAACAATGACTATCATCAGGGCTGGTAAGAAAAAGTAATAATTTTAATTTTTATCATGTACAATACTGTACATTGATTATTGTTTTCATTTATTGATCAATGATCTTGTTATATAGTAAAATTCATGTTAAATTGCTGTTTTAGGGATTGTTTTTAAACGTCTGGAACGGATTAATCCGTTTTGCATTACTTTCTATGGGAAAGCGCACCTTGGTTTTGGAATGCTTTGGTTTTGGAACAGACTTCCGGAATGGATTAAGTTTGAGAACCAAGGTACTACTGTAATAAAAAAGCACTAATTTATATCAAGTTTTCAACTTACTCATTCAAAGATTTAACAGACAAATTCATGTGATTACTAGATACACATAAAATGTTTCTATTTGCAGCTATGCAGAACCAAAAACCTCTGGGCATGCAATCCATGTGCCTTCTGTAATATACAGAAGCTTTGGTCAACATGGGTTTACAGGGGGTGGGGGAGACAAGACATCCAAGGAAAGGGATGTGGAGGGGGAAAATAGAGGATGGAGACCAGCTGGACAATGTCAGAACAAAGCGATGAGATGCAGGCAGGCATTTATAGCCAGGCTGATCTCTCCTTGCTGATGGGTGCTGAAAGGGGTGCTGTGGTTCCTGATGGTGCCAGAGGCAAGAGCATGTTTCTCTTCATTTTTGCAATCCAAATATTACAGGCAGTGTTTTCTTTTTGGCAGGGGTGAATGCTGCTTCCCTGGCTAGTGGAATGGAGCCAGAATGGTTGAATTGTTTCCCCCTTGTGATGCTCTATCTAGGAGCCGTGTGTGTGTGTGTGTGTGTGTGTGTGTACACAAAGAACTTTCCAGTAGTCCTAGGCCCCTGTACTGCCTAACAGCTGCAGTCATGGGTTGCTTCTCTTGGCTTCCGCAGCCTCAGGGCAACTATTCGGTTCTCTATGTACATGTAAGGCTCTGAAGAAAGAGCCATGAAGGCTCAGTGCTCAGAAGCTCCTAGACACACAAACTGGCAGTTACTGAGCAGGACAGTCCATTTCCACAACATGGAAGTAAATAGAGTAGCCATTTCATCTGATATCTGCCGTGGCCCAAAATAATTCAGCAAAGTGGAAAGTGGAATATCCAAGAGCAAAACCTGTACACATCTCTGTACCTCTTGCTTGTTTAGTTGTATTTTAAAACACATATTGAAAGCCACCTTGAGAACTCTGGTTAGTAGATGAGCACAAATACTCCAAGCAAACATATGAAGATTTACTTCCATGTCATGCTTGTATTCCATGTAGATATAATTGTAAACCAAGTTATGTAAGGACACTTAATGTCAACACATTTTATTAAGACATTTTACATTTTTTATTTATTTTCTTTTTAATCCATCTGGGAAAGGGGTGAAGCTCCTTAAATCTCTGTTAATCTGGCCCTGGAAGACTATTTTGGATAGTCCAAATGTTGTGGAAATTTGCTTACTCACTGACATCATGCCATTGTCAATAGGATTTCTGATCTTTTAAAAGAGGGATATTTTTCTCTCAGACATAGGAAGGGAAGTATGTCCAGGGAAAGATTGCCCACACAGCTTGGGGGTGCAGTCCTATTGCAGCCCTTGTTTCAAATCCTGCTGGGGGGTTCAACATAGGCATAGACATAGGGGGTTTAACATAGGTTGGCCATTGTGAAAATAGGATGCTGGACTACATGGGCCCTTGGCCTGATTGAGCAGGCTCTTCTTATATTCAGGACCTTTGCCAGCAGAGGCTGCGTCAGATCTGACCTCCCTACAAACATTTCTCCATGTTCAGCACTTAACCTTTCTCAAAAGGCATGAATGGTAGCCCTTTACCTGAATAAAGGGAGGCTGGATCAAGAACGTGACGAAACCCATCATCACTGAGAATCAAACCTGCTCTTGCCTAAGCCTCCTCCTGGGGATAGTTGGGCCAGGGAATGAGTGAACCTTCCTAATCCATACCGTGTGTGTGTGTGTGTGTGTGTGTGTGTGAGAGAGAGAGAGAGAGAGAGAGAGAGAGAGAGAGAGAGAGAGAAGCCACTTGTGGAGACCTGGGAGAAGAGACAGTGGAAGAGGACTGGAAAAGGTTTAAGGACTATCTACAAAAATATTGTAAACTATATGAATGTTAAGAAGATGCAGGCTAGAAAACAACATGGCACCAGTAAACTAGTTGAAAGAAATATGAGAATAAGTGATGTTTAAGAACAAAGATGAAATTTGGATTAATATTATGTCTAAATCAATTATTTAAGTATTTGATAAAAATATCTAAAGCTGGAGATATAATATTTGAAAATTACAAGATAAGAGTTGAAACAAGGTGATAAATTGCTGCTCATAATTTTATAATTGGGAACGCATGAAAGGGAGATGTGAGGAAGTCAGAAAGGTTATGAAAATATGGTTTTTGGACATTTGATTTTGTTGTATCTTTTTCTATTCTGTGTTAATTCTTTTGCTTTTTTTCTTTCTCTCCTTGTTTCTATTATCTTGGTGATGGTATTTTATGTGTTTGGTGATTTACTGTTAAAAACCTTAATAAATATTTCTTAAAAAAAAAAAAAAGAGAAGCCACTTGTGAGCAATGGCCTTTTCTTACCTTGACAAACTCAATGTTGAGTTTCCCTGTGAAAGTTGAGACCTCTCCCTGGACGCTCAGCTTCCCTTTCTTGATGCCAATTGGAATAATCTCATCATGCGCTGTGCTGTGTCCGACTCGGTCGAAAATGTCCAAGTCCTTCACCACCACGTGGCCATTCAAGCGCACATCAAAAACCTTTGGAAAGAAATATGGCAAAGGAATGAGGCCTCTTGCAGAGTAGAAGTCAGATTAGGAGCAAAGATGGGAGGACAACAAGCTATGGATTGGAGGAACGCCGATGCAGAAAAATCATCCTGACCTTGCTACTGTGCAGGGCCAGGAGAGAAGCCTAACTGACATCTTTCAAGGTGTAGCAGCATGCAAGTTTTCAAGTTCACACAAACTTCTTAGGGAGGATGGAAGCAGCTGCCTTTCCATACTGCCCAGTGAAAAATCCTGTGTAACAAAAAAAGCCTACATGTGATGCTACCAATAGTCATTGAACTAAGAGAGATGCTGCCTGGCTGATTTTGTATCTCAGCTGGAGGAGTGTGTTTGTGCCAAGACCTGGAACTCATCTATTGGCAGAAAAGCAATTTCCTTAGCTGGTCAAATAAAGAAGACAAGCAACTTTTGGTTTTGCTTGTAAAATAGGTCTCAATTTTATGGGAAAGGGCCTGAACTCAGTGGTAGGGCCTCTAGCAGCCAGGGGGGTTGGGTGAGAGGGCTGCCCTGGGGTCATGGGTTCAAGTGCCAAAAAGATTCCTGCATTCCAGGGGTTGGACTAGATGATCCTCGTACAGTGGTGCCCCGCAAGACGAATGCCTCGCAAGACGGAAAACTCGCTAGACGAAAGAGTTTTCCGTTTTGGAGGTGCTTCGCAAAACGAATTTCCTATGGGCTTGCTTCGCAAGACGACAATGTCTTGCGAGTTCCTGCTGGTTTTTTTCCCTCCCCCCCCCTTTTATAAGCCGCTAAGCAGCTTATCAGCTGATCCGACCAGCAGATAAGCTGCTAAAAGCCGCTAATAGCGCTAATCCGCTAATCCTTCAATGGGCTTGCTTCGCAAGATGAAAAAACCGCTAGACGAAGAGAATCACAGAACGGATTCTTTTTGTCTTGCGAGGCACCACTGTAGTCCCTTCCAACTCTACAATTCTATAACCACAACCTGTCAATACAACCGACTGGAAAGAGCAGCAGCAAAAACATATTTCAGAGCTGGAAGGACACACGGTTGTCTTTTGATTTCTAGTGCAATGGATGACACTGTATAGGAAGGGTCTTGGCTCAGTGGTAGAGCATCTGCTTTGAATGTAGAAAGTTCCTGGTTCAATCTATGGTGCCTCCAGGGTGGTCTGGGAGAGATCCCTATCTGAAGCTCAGGAGAGCTGTGGCCAGTCAGGGTACATGCTAATGAACTAAATGGCCTGGGTCATAAGAAAGTAACTTCCTATATTCCCATGACAAAGGTCAGTTAACCAACTGGTAACAGTGACTTCCACCAGCAGAAATGGTCTGATAGGTCCTGGTCCGCCCCCCCCCCCCGCGCCGAAAGAGCATCTGTGTGTGTGACTCCAGGATACTTCATTTCGGGGCGGGGGGGGGGACGACGACATGAGTTCTGTTGTATGCTGGAAGAGTGAAGGCAAGCACTCCCATGTCGTGAAAGGTGTGCATGCTTGAGTCCCACATAATCATATGGCAAAAGCAGCAGGCCTCTGGCACTTGACCCAACCACTGATGGGTGTTACTTAAGTGAGTCCTTCCAGAACAAAGTACTTTTTTGTTTTACCTTCTGCTGGGACTGTGCAAAATAGACTTCAGCAAACTTCAGCACAAGAACGTAGTCTCCTTCCTCCTTGATGGGGACCTCATAGCCAAAGGTTTCCTCATTGTAGCGTTCCGTCTGGTAGAGAATCTGATCCTCTGGGTTGGATCGCAAGATCGGCAGTTTCATGCCATAATCGGAGGCTGGATTCCAAAAATAAATGGCAACACTCTCAAAATACTTGCTGGAGTTTACCTCTGTTCCGTAATCCCTCCCCCCTTCCCACACTTCTGGCTACACACCTGTCCCTACCGAGAGCTCCTCACCCAAACTCAGCATTTTAAGGGCAAAGTCCTAGATCAGGGGGCAGATCAGGTGCCTGGAACACTCTGTGAGAAAGACTACAGCAGGGGTGGGGAACCTCAGGCCCATTGGCTAAATGTGGCCCTGTGTCTCTCTGCCTGGCCCTCAGGGCTCTCTCCATGTCCTGCTCTGCACCTTCAGGGTTTTTACCTGTGTGGAATGTATCCTTGTGCTCTAACAATGCCTCTTGCTTACCTGGATATGGAGGTGTAAGTGTGCAGAAACCATTCACTTTTGCATGGATGGAATACAGCCTGCCCACTTTTGCCTCTGGTTCTGCCAGCCACTGGCATACCCCCCCCCCCACGCCAAGTTTGCTCACAAAGAAATTTGGCCCTGGACCATGAAATTTGAAAGAAATCCCCACCCCTGAACTATGACACACATGCACATATATGCCTTAATTTTTCATTTCTAGATGTCACTATCTGAAATGATAGTGATGAACACAAATGAACTCCTTGGGTGGAAGTTCTGACAAACTCTCACATGAAAGAGACACTTGATGCTGCGATCCACAAGTGACAAACACATAGGTGAACCGGTCCTCTTTGGGGACCACTTGCTGAGCTTTCAGTTGGGTCTGAGTCAGCAATGATCATCCCCTCTACATGTTCCTCTTTCAAGAAGATGATCTTTGAGCAGCTTTTGTGTTCCAAGCAGACCTCTGACACAAGACCACAGAGTCACTTCACAGTTTTGCAGGGCACTGGAGTCTTGCTCTACATGCCAGAAGCAACTAGTCTCTCTCACTGAATTTGGGGCAGGGTGTGGGGAGAACCACCAGGAAGTAAAAGCTTTTATGCACAGTGTTACAGGGCCCAAGGTAGCTGTACTTTAGGGGAATTCCATGTATCTTGAAGAAATGATATTGGACTACCCACGTTTTCATGATCAGGTCCCTGGGCCTACGTTACCACGATAAAGCAGAAGCATGAAGTTTGTTAAGCTTCCACAGAAGTCTTTGCAATTTTCATAATCAAATTTAAGGGCTACCAACACACTACCCCTAGAAGTTACTGCTGGGCACCTGCCAGATCAGCTGCTCCAATCTGCTTTCCTTTCTATCAGCCTCTTCTGATGGATGGACCACTCGGCTATATGGGAGTGACTGAACAATCCAAAGATTCCTGAGTGCAGAAACACCACAAACAACTCCTTCAGGGGAGGCTGCCCACTGCACCTCTGCATGAGCTAAGTAACACAGAGCTTGGGCTCTTCTGAGGGTTATGAAAGTGTGTATTGTTTCCTTCTAAAAGTAATGCTTTCCAGGGTGGGGGGGATGCCTCAACTATCAGCAGTTTGAGAAAGGCCTGCTGTGAACTGCAGTGTGCATACAAGCCGAGCAGCTAGAACAGCTGTGGACTCATAGAGAAATACTTCTAGAAGCAGCCAAACATAGCTCTTCCAAAGAAAGCCTGTATGAATGATAGAAAATTAAAACCATCACTACCTCCTTGCTTTTGTTAGCAATGAGTAGCATAGTTTGGGGAGGGGGAAATGGTCAAACTGCAAACGGTGGGGATGAGTGGATCACCCACAAGAAAAACAGGCCAATTCTTCTCTCGACTTTTCTTTCAGAATAAAGACTAGTTAATGTATGAGTTCTGTGTTTCTGCTGGGCTACAGATTTGAGTACAGAGTCAAACCCCTCTCTGCAGCTGTAAATACAGGAGGAAACTGCCACCAGCCCCACCTTTGATGGAGCTTTGAAGGAGGTTTACATGCGGTCTAGCCCTATGCCACTTCAAACACCTGCCTGAGCACAGTGACACCAATGGTCCTGAGTTCACTGACAGTCTGTTCCTTCCTTCCCACCCACCTCAGAGCACTTTGGAAATAGATGTGTTGTTGGTTTGGCTATTTTAGCTACCAGGAAGGCTGTGCTCAGAACCAGTGTGACAAGGTGTGTCTGAACCCACATGGTTGTCCTGCACTTATGTGTACTCCTGCAAACACTACCAAGAGGTTTAGGACCTTTTGCTATAGTTACAATGTGTGTTTGTTATGAATATGTGTTTGCCCATAACCTTATACCCACAAGAAATTATCTGGCAAAAGGAATAGTTTGGCTTATTGCATGAAATGAACGTTGCAGAATATACAGATGCTGCTTCGGACAGCAAAGCTACAATATAAGCAAGCAGCAAATTTTATAGTACATACACACCCTGATCTAAAGAGTAAAAGAAGAGTCCCTATCAAAAGCCTAGAGAGAGAGTGTGCGACATTTGTCACAGACCCACGCTACAAGTTAAGCAAGGGAGTACTTTACTCCGATGAACATAAAGAGTGCCCGGTGGATCAGATCAAAGGTCTACCGAGTTCATCACTCTGTTCCCACATTGGACAAACACATGCCTCCTCTGGAAAGCTCATAATCAGGATATGAGTGCAAGAGCACTCTACCTACATGTGACTTCCAGCAGCACTGGAGGCAGAGCACAGGCATTGTGGCCAGTACACATGGATAGCCTTTGTCGTCCATGACTTTGTCTAAAACCCTTTTAAAGCCATCCAGGTTGGTGGCCATCACTACATCTAGTGAGAGCAAATCCCAGAGTTTAACTATGCACCGTGTGAAGAAGTACTTTCTTTTCTCTGTCCTGAAGCTTTCAACATTCAGCTTCAGTGAATGGCTCTGAGTTCTAGTATTATGAGAGTGAGAGGCAAAGTTATCCTTGTCCACTTTCTCCATACCATGCAAAACTTTTTAATGCCCTCACTATATTTTCTTTCTAAAGTTAATGCTCCAACCAATGTAACCTTCCTCGTGTAGGAGGGGTTGTTCCGGCCTTGATCATTTTGTTTTCTCTTTTCTGAACCTATTCCAGTCCTACAATAACTTTTGAGGTGCAGCAATCAGAATTGCTCTTGCTTGTAAAAGAAATTGTTTTTAGTCCTCATTTCTTGCCGAACAGAGCAATTTGAAAGGGAGGAGGCAGGTTGTACTCGCAGAAAAAATAAATCTTTAGCAACGCTTCAGTGCAGTGACGCTTAACTATTCAAGGTAAGCAATATTTGTACGAACTTGGCATGGCTCTGAGTGAGAAATCTGGATTTTTACTTGGTACAATGGTGCTAAGAATATTTGAAACAAAAAGACAAGAAGCTTCTGCAACATGATTACAAGAAAGGGATATACTTCAAAACCACATCCTAGAACTTTAAATTTGGAAAGTGATTCTAAAGGTAATCTAGACCAACCCCAATACCCAGTACAGGAATCTTACAACACCTCAGAGAACCATCCCACCTCTGCTTACAGAGAGCCTGCCATCTGCCAAGGCAGCCTATTCCATTGTCAAACAGCTCTAATCATTAGCAAGTGTCTCCTAACATTTCATCCAAATGTGCTTCCTTGAAATTTCCACCCTCTGCTAAGCAAGATATTGAGCAAGACTAGAATGCATGGTAGACTAGAAACATGACTGCAGCTTACAACCTGTATTGCACAATCATGGAGTCTGTTAAGACGTTTTCCCCAGCATGCCTCCCCACCCCAACAAGACGGAAGTGTACAACTGTGCACTGCAGTTTTGTGGCAAAGTCCTCTGTACACTTGAAATCTCCTTGCAGAAGTTTGCCTCTCAGCCTAGATTTGGCTGGCTACCTGACAATTAGCAGGCACAGACGCCAGCAGCCAGCGTAAGCCAAGAGTTTGGATTAGATGTAAGAAGAAAAACTGCAGCCAAGCGAGAGAGAAAGCAACACACACATCCACCTTGGTGAAATTAGCCTGGAAGGATAGTGAACTTCTGGGTAAATGACAGCGAACACAAGGGGCTCTCTTTAAGAAGCTGAGCAATGACTTATGCTGTCCTCCAACACCTGAAAGGATCAGCACAGCACAGAAGGAAGGAGAAGGTTAACAGTGAATATGTAAATAAAAAGGAAAAAAATGGTTGGGGCCGTCTTGTAACACAAGCAGCTATGAGTCTGATAATAAGCAGCTTCCGGCTTACAGTAACCACAAACGGTTCCCAAGAAAAGCACCTGGAACCTTTGTGGAACTCATTTTAGCAAGTCAGCAGTCACCCCACCCATCTCTACAGAAACCCACCCCACCCTGCGTCGTGCACCAACCAAAATGGGAACAGACCACATGCTCATTAAGTGTCCAGTTCCCCATGTTTGCTGTTCCCTGTTCATAAGCTAGCTATGCGGATTATAAGGGAAAGGGGGGGACAGCCCCTGAAAGGACAAAGTGCAGCCGCAAGAGAGGCCAATGCAGTGTGCATTTAGAAAGGGATCTGGGTGAAAAGAGGACACAAATGGAGTGGTTGTGTGGAGCAAAAGAGACAGAAGCTGGCTCAGTCCTGGGTGAACGAAGGGAAGCAGGCCATTGCAGCAAACAGGAGGGACAGTGGGAGCAACCTTTCAAGGTCACAGGAGATGGGTTACCCTAAGTATGTGTTCACTCCCTTCATTTTATAGCTCAAGAGAGTGGCAAGGTGGAATAATATTGTGCTGCTTTGAATTTCTACTTCTAAAGAAAGGAGAGTTGACATCATGATGGCATAGGAAATATGGCGGGGTTCTGTGAATGCAAATATGGGTGCAGGAGAAGTGGAATGTGGGCCAAAAAGACAACTTGCCCAGGAGACAAGGCAGGAGCCCAGAGAACAAAAAAAACAAACCCCTGAGGACAGGGATTCTCTCTTTTATAAACTGATTTGTAAGCTGCTCTGAAGGCTTTTTAAAGCTGAAAATTGGGGGATTGGGGGTAAGAATGCTTTCAACAAGTAAAAAAATAAAAGCAGACAATACTTTATTCTAGCATAAAGAAAACTAGAATTTATATGGCAAATAATATGATTTTTTTTGCAATTGACTCTAGTATTTTGGAGTGTTCTAAGCATTTTGCCTACATTCTCTCAGAACCATCAGAACAACGTGCAAGGTAGGCCATTGTCCCAAGTTTGCACCTCAGTGGGTGGGGTAAGAGACTGGCTGTGCATCAGAGAATAGCTTGCCTAAAGCAACCCAGGGAGTTCACTGCTGGGGTAATATTTGAACTGGGGACTTTCCAGGCTACCATCTCAGCTGCTACACCAGCTTCAAACTATTATTAACCACTATTGCATCATACAGTAACGATAGGGTCACATAACCCACTTTAGCCAGAGTTTTGTTGTTAAGAGCAGGGTAGTTTCTTTCTCAGTTAGTGCTTCCAATTCATGTTAGCAGGCATGAACATTCCACATGGCATCTTACTGCTACTAATGACATTAATCCAGCTCAGTCAATCTGGAGCTAAACAAGAGCATGGCTTTATAATTCCAGTGGAAAGGACTCTTAGGAAAGGAAGCAGCAGCAGACTTGCTGGAGTAATAATATAAAGAATTGCCCTGCTGAACCAGACCAAAGCCCCCTTAGTTCAGCATTCTATCTCCAAAGGAGCCACTCGAGTTGCATCACATTCACAGATGTGCTGCCTCTGCATATAGTTCCACGTAGTTAACATGGCAAGCAGCAATTGATAAGATTTATCTTAATCCATGAAGTTGCCTACACAAAACCACCTAGTGGCTGGCTATGCCATGCCTTCTAACAACTGCAAGTTCCATTATAGCAGCCTTCCTCAACCTAGTCGTTTTAAGCTAAAACTTCCACCAGCCTCAGCATCATACATGGATGTGCTGATTGGGACTACAATGCCTATCAACCCCAAAGAACTGGAGGGCACCAAATTGTCATAGTCCACATTATGTGCTATATGAAGAAGTGCTCCTTCTAATCCTGAACCTATCTGCCAATAGCCTCCATTGACAACTCTGAATTCTAGCACCAAACAAGAAAAACAACTATATGCACCATGCATAACTTTATAAGCCTCTACCCTCATCTGTCTTCAACTGGTGGGTTGTGACCCTACCTGGTCACAGCCTGATCCAAGGTGAGTCACAGCAGCAGCACTTCCACCATAGAAATATACTGTAAAAAGTTAAGAAATGGGCCCCCAAACACGTGTCCAGATTAAAGGTGGGTGCAGAGTCAAAAAAAAGGTTGATGACCACCTAGCACCCAGTGTCTGCAACAAATGCTCTAAGAGCTGGTATGCAGGACGCCATAGTTGTTCTCACCGCTACCACATCAGGCATCCTACCCCTGCGCATGAAAGCTGCATTTTACTATTACACCCAACAAGCCACCCCATCTCTCCCGGCTGCTTTTAACAGAAGCCACCTAAGGCAACCTTTTTCCAGGAAAGGGGTGGGTTGGTCCAGATGTTTTGAGCTACAACTCCCCATTTTGGGGCAGTAGTGCAAAACCTATGGGAGAATCCCTTTCCCTGCTATAGTCAGTTGGCTGCCTTAGGTCCTTTTTAAAAAAATTAAAATGTGGGTGCAGAGACTATGATTGCTAAGGACAATCCTTCATGTGTAGGTGTATTATTCCTGGTGGTGGTTATGGGAGATACTGAACTATGCGTCCCCCCTCCCCCCTCAACTCCTGTGGCAGTGAGTTCCACAGGCTGACCAGGCCCGTCTGGACGTTCTCACCTCGTCCCACCCGTCCTTCGAGGGGGTCCTTCCGGAAGTGGATGCCGTGGACGTCCACATGGGCCTCCCCGCCCGCGTTGACCGCCCAGATCACGTTCTCCGTCAGGCCGGCGCCTTCCACGGCGTGAGGCGGCTGCGGCGGGAGCAGCAAGAGCATCAGCGCCGGCAGGAGGACGGAAGCGGCCAGGAGCGGCGGCCCGCTTGAACCCGCCGCTGCCACCGGAACCGCCGCCACCACCGCCATCTCTGGCTCCTTCCTGGCTCCTCAGCTCGGCAACGGTCCCGCCCCGCCGCGGCCTCAGCCGCCGCCGCGGTGCCTCCTGCTCATGCCGCCCGCGCCTCACACCGACACCGCCGCTTCGGCTTCAGCCGCAAGGGGGCACCCTAACCCGCTAGCCTTTGCCGGCTGCCCGCGACGCCGGCCAATCGCCGTGCGGCGTGGCGGGCTCTTTTCTTCCCGTTGGCTGCCGGAGCCCCGCTATTTGCATATCGGCAGAGCGCGCGGGGAGGGAGGAAGAAGAAGAAGCAAGTTGCGTTGAGAGCGCACCAGTCGTGGGAAGTGAAGACGGGCTGGCGGACTGGCAACTCTGGAGGAGCAGGAACGGGCGGTTGGGGTGTACCATTTGCTCAATGACGCGAGGGGGGGGGAGAGAGAAAGCGTTTCAACCGTCACGGCGCGCGCGCTTCCCGCCTTCCATTCTCAGAGTGGGTGGCACGTTCCATGTGGTGTGGTCCATTTTATTAACGCGGTGGAAACAATTCGCTTTCTACTTCGGAATGCCTAAGCTGTTTGTATAAAATTTGTATAAAAATAAACCATGATAGGAGAGGAGGGGAAACGGCATTGCCTTTTTCCTGGCATCCCATTTGGCTTGAACGGTCCCTTAGGAATTCACCCCCCCTTCCTCTGAACGTGTTGGTAAGCCCCGAGATCGACCAATCACAAAGCTACAGCGCGGCCGATGAGCGCAGGTAATGATGGGGATTTAGCGCCAGAAGGAAGCCGGAAGCCGGCGCTTGGGCCCTCGAAGGCCTAGTTGTAGTCATGGCAACCGACTCCACTCCTCCACCAGCCAGTTTTTATAGTCCTGTAGACTCTTGAGTGTTAAGACTCTTGACTGACATGAGTTTGACCAAACTGCGGGAGGCAGTGGAAGACAGGAGTGCCTGGCGTGCTCTGGTCCAGGGGGTCACGAAGAGTCGGACACGACTAAACGATCAAACAACAGATGACAGGACTCTTGGAACTGATCTCAGAAAGTTGAGAGAAAAATTGTTAGAACGATTATACCTTAGAACTATTTTTAAAAGTATACAGACTAAACCAGCTGCAGCCCCTAACTCAATATACCTGGGAATAAACCCGATTGAATTCAATGGGACTTCTGAGCAATGGTGGTTAGAAGTTCATAGGAGGAAGTTTCATTGAACTCAGTGGGGCTTCCATGCACAAAATTGCACTTTTAGGACAGGAGTAAAGCCCGTTGAGACTTCATGTGGGATCAGTGCTCAAAATAGCCAAATAAGTAAAGGTAAAGGACCCCTGGACTGTTAAGTCCAGTCAAAGTTGACTGTGATGTGGTGCTCATCTCACTTGCAGACCGAGGGTGCCGGCATTTGTCCACAGCTTTCTTGGTCATGTGGCCAACAGGACTAAACCGCTTCTGCTGCAATGGGACACCGTGACGGAAACCAGAGCGCACGGAAAAGCTGTTTAACTTCCCATCGCAACAGTACCTATTTATCTACTTGCACTGGTGTGCTTTTGAATTGCTAGGCTGGCAAGAACTGGGACAGACCAATGGGAGCTAACCTCGTTGTGGGGATTCAAATCACTGACCTTCTGATCGGCAAGTCCAAGAGGCTCAGTGGTTTAGACCACAGCACCACCCACATCCCCTAGCCAAATAATGCAGATATGGGATTAGGCCTCCAGAAAGACAGGAATTGAGCTGGTAGCTTGTCTGAAGGCTATTTGCATGTCCCAAGGGAGGTATTTTACAGCATAGGTGTTGCCATGGAAAAGGCCTTGCTGCTAAAATTTTATAACAGCAGGTCCAGAACAGCTTCAGGAGAACAAGAAAGGCCCTGCTGAATGAGGCCAAAGCAGGAAGGGGTTGGGGAGCTAGTCCAGCACCCTGTTCTTATAGTGGCCAACCAGATTCACCAAAGAGAAGCCCACAAGCAGCACCTGAATTATTATGCACCTCTTGCATGCCAAAATGGTTTCTATGCAGTTTAGAAGTATAAAATCCATTATTAATAAATATAGTCCATACATAATTAAAATGCATACTAAAATGCAACTGCCCTCTCCCCACTTGCAATTCCAAGCAATTTGTATGCAGCAGTGTACTCAGAGGAGAACTTTCGGGAATGGAGCAGCTGAACAGGAATGGCTGGTCACTGGCAACACGCAGGAATGTCACAATAGTTTGGTAAATGGGCTGTGCATACTGGAAAGCAGAGCTGCAGGGCAGGTGGAAGTAAATTGAGGAGATGCTGAGAGTGCAAAATGCCAAGATTCTGCCTCAGCTGTGTGTGCATGCCCTAGGCTAGGGACAAGCACTGCCAGTATTTTTGGAGGAGGAGGAGGAGGTACTGTAACAGCTTGTAGGCTAGGTGAAACTCCGAATTCCAAGCTGAGAAGAGCCTGCCTGTTCTGATCTCCATTAACCACATGGATCCACTGATGCAATTCAAAGGGAATGACATGAAGTAGCAAGTAGCAAGACATCAAGAATGGAATTGCAAGAATCATATCCAAGGCAACTCTAGATCTTTCAGTGTGCAGGTAATGCTGCTTAGTAGGACTCAGTGGGGTGGAGAGACACCAATTTCAGTTTGCCCCAGAGCAATAACAACAGAAATCTGAGGGCGGACACAGTGATAGCCTTACACATGCACATTTTCACAACTAGCCTGAGCTCCATGATATTACATACCTGTGATTTGCCTTGAATCCCACCATATTAGATAATTATCAGCCAATTTCCAACATCCCATTTTGGAGCTAGGCACGGTGGCATCTCAGCTTTAGGGGTTTCTCAAGGAGACAGATTATCCAGATTCACTTCAATCTGATTTCAGGCTTTGTTATGAGATGAGACTGCTTTCGTCACCTTGGTGAATGAGGGTGTCCCTGTTGGATCTCTCAGTGGCCTTCAATTCTATTGAGCATTGTGTCCTTCTGGGCCACCTTGCTGGAATGGCACTTGGAGGCACTGTTTTACAGTGGCTCCTTTCCTTCTTGGAGGGGTGAACCCAGAAAATGGTGCTGGGGGACTCCTGTTTGACATCTTGGTAGCTTGCCTGCATCTTGCCTCAGGGTTGTGTTCAGTCCCCCATGCTATTTAACATCCACATGAAACCACTGGGAGAGGTGGTCTGAAGTTTCGGGGTTCGGTGTCACCAGTGCGCTGATGATACCCTGCTCTAAATCCAAGGAAGCTGTCTCAGTTCCAAACCAGTGTTGACTATTAATAATGGCCTGGATGGGAGTAAACAAATTTAAACTTAATCCAGACAAGACGGAGGTGCTCTTGGTCGTTTGGTAGGCAGACCAGGGAATAGGGATTCAGCCTGTGCTAGATGAGGTAGTGTTCCCCCTGAATACACAGGCTTGCAGTTTGGGTGTGCCGGACTCAGTTCGGAGTCTGGATGCCCAGGTCGCTGTGTTGGCCAGGAGTGCATTTGCACAGTTAAAGCTAGTGCGCCAGCTGTGCCTGTTTCTCCAGATGCCTGATTTGGCCACAGTGACACAGATCTTAGTTCCATCGCATTTGGATTGCTGTAATGTGGGGCTGCCTTTAAAAAGTGCTCAGAAACTTCAAATTAGCTCAGAGAGCTGTAGACAGATTGTTGACTGGCACTGGTTACAGCAGCTCCACTGCCTACTGGTCTGTTTTCTGGCACAATTCAAAATGCTGGTTATGACCTGTAAAGCCCTGCATGACTTTGGTCCAAGCTATCTGAATGACCATATTCCTTCATAAAAACATGCTGAGACTCAGAGATTTGGGGGGGAGTCCCTTCTCACATGCACATTTGGTAGGGATGCGGGAGAGAGCCTTCTCTGTGGCTGCTTCCAGACTTGGCAAATCCCTAGAGATGTTAGACTGGCTCCCTCCTTGTTGTCCTCCTTGTTTCCTTCTGCTTTTAATGAGGAGGCTGGTGCCTTGCTGTTTTTGTTGTGATTTTCTGTATGTTTTAAATAGATCTTAAACAGTTTTAATTTTATTAATACTTAATTGTTTTTCAATGATTGTTGCCCCCCCCCACAATATGTTTTAGCTGTTCTTATTTTATCAGTAAAATGCAGGATATAAATAAATATATTCCAATAGTTCTTATTATAGTTCAAACACAGATTTAAGCAAGCTCAGAGGAAAACATAAGCCCCCATTTATGATAGTATTTTTCTCAGGCGACAAAATCATTTCTTTCCACCATCTCTGAATAAGTAGAAAAGCCGTATAACGAATTGACAGGCTGGGTATAGATTTTCCCTGTGTTTCAGTTTGGGTGTTTTTGGTTTGTTCATCACTAGTTAATAGCCAAAGGAAAAAGTATTTGCTACTGTAGCTTCTGACATAAATTTCATAAAAAATTAAATTGCTGGAAAACCGAAACCCTGGAGAGGGACTGGAAAAGCCCCCAACCGATTCACATCAAGGTGATCTGTCTCCTGCCTTTCTTGATAGCTCCACGGCCACTTGGCAGTCTGCAAACTCTTGTTAAAGTAAGATGCCAGTTTGCAGACTTAGTGCAGAAAGCATTGATCTGATGTGTAGATATATTTCCTATTCTGATTAATTCAAGGGGGTTCTGGAAGCTTCTCTGAGAAAGAAACAAGCAGAAGGTTCATGATGTTTGGGTTATTTCATCTGTGCCGCGAATTCGGGGGTGACCGAGCCAGCGAGACACTGAGGCAGCTGGCCGGCTCCGCTCTCCTGCGCACCTGGGACTGGGCAATCGGGGGGGGGGGCGCCAGGCAGATCTTTGCAGTCTGGTTCCACATATTCTTAAGACAGCCCTGGATGGAGCCTCTGTTTTTACAGCTACTAAACAGTGGATAACAGTGGAATGATACTGCAATCCTATACATGTCTACTCAGTGATAAGACCCACCCCCCTATGTTCCTGCCACTGGGAAAAGATCAGAATAAAATATATTGTACATCAAGAGGATTATGATCAATTAACCACCCTTCACCCTAAGGTCCTAGGACTGGTTAGAACATTAAAACACAATTTCAAAAAAGTTTAAAACAACTCACAATAACAAAACTAAGGTGGGTCCTAAAAATATGCACCTCTAGTGCCAAAGGCATATTCAACATCCACTGGATGCTGCATAACGAAGGTGTCAAATGCACCTCCATGAGGAGGGAGTTCCACATTAGGGAAATAGTGCCTTGGGATGTCTTTTTATTTATTTGCACCCCATCTTTCTGCAGCGGAATTCAAGCCAGCCTCACACTGGGTCCCCAGACAGGTCTCCCATCCAGGCACTGATCAGACCCAGGCCTGCTTAGCATCAGCGAAGGTGTTGCTGCGGCAGGTACTTTCAAACTATGCACTTCTCTCCCTGCTTCAGCAGACAAGGTGATCCATAGGCTAACTCAAGCCCAATCAGGCCCTTCTTCCAGTGAACTTATTCGGTTCTTTTGGTGGTGGTGGGCAGCCAATTAAGAGGGAAGGGAAGTTGGGAGGTGAGAGTGGAAAGTGAAGCAGTGCACTTAATGCTTCCTTCAGTGACATTCTGGTTTCAAAGAGGTGTTTGATCTTTGACTTTTCAGACTCTCCAGTAAATTATTCAGCAGCATTTCCAAAGTCTGCGGGGAATGCCCTAAAAGCTGAGTCGCTTTAGTGAAAGGAAGCCTCCACAAGAGCCAAAGCATTTGTAAGGAATGTAGGAGAGCGTTCCCTAATGTACCTTTTCATTCAATTTGGGCAGCCGGTACTCGAAATGCACAGATTGGGTGCTTGGTGGCGCTGTGGAGTTATAAATCCCACTCGATCGCTCCATGCCCTCTGCAGATTTCGGAAGAAAGGCTTTAGCAATCACTTGTTCAAGGCATGTTGTTGTTTTTAATCAAGCAAGCGATCAACCTCCAAAGAAGATGGTCCTAAAGCAGTCTTGCATAGCCTAGTATGTGCAGCAAAACCCATGTCATACTGGCTCAAGTTTGCAGAAGCAAGCCCCTCCAGGTTTGCTCAGATCCTGGTACAAAGTTAGTCAAAGCACACTCATCCCCAGAAGGAGGGAGACCTACAGCGAGACAGATTTCGGACCCCGGTGAAGGTGGCAGAGTTGCAGGCTTTAAAAAAAAAAAGATCTTCCAGGTATCAGGCATTCATTGGTAGAATTCCATGGCCCCACAGCCCAGCCCCTACACAAATGACAGCCCAAATAACAGCATTTTATGGGGACAGCAGCAGACAGACCTGGCAACCAGCACATATTCTGACATAGACACTCAGGAGCTACTACTGGTCACTAGAACATCTTTTAAAATTATTAAAGCAACCAAGAATGTATGCAGGAGCACAGGAGGCTGCTTTTTACTGAATCAGACCTTTTGTTCACCTCGCTCAGTATTGTTACAAAAGTTGGGTGCCTCCCACTCTCTGCCGAGCGGTAGCAAGAGGCCATAGGGGGTTTCAGACAGTCACCCAGGGTCTGTGTTCCTTTGCAGAACTGAGACACAGCGGAGACTGTCGTAGCTTTAAGAAATATGGTTTATTCACCTATTTACACCTTCATTCTTCATGGAGGGAGTCCAGATCTTACAGCATGGTCCTTTCAAGAGGGGCTTGTCTCCTACAGCAGTGCAGCCAGCCTTCAGCCAGCCTGCCCAAGATGGAGCCCAGTCTTTCTTCTTCCTTCTTCTTCCCAGAACGCCCTACTAAGGAACTCTCTTTTCCTGTCACCTCACACTCAGTTACTTACAAACTCCCAGTCTCTGTTCACACCTCAGGGCAAGGGGGTTCCCTGCATTTCCTTGCATTTCCAATGGCTCTCAGTTGCCCTGTATTGTTTCTTAATGACCCTGGCTTGACTAGGTCATTTTGCACATGCAGCTTCTATTTCTCCCTTCACATTCCAAATTCCACATTTATTAATTTATAGGGTTTAGTGGGATCCCACCCCCCAAAAAATCTATAACAGTTTTGTCTACAATAACTGGCAGTGACTCTCCCTCTCTCCTAGGGCTAGAACAGGGGTCTGCAACCCGCGGCTCCGGAGCCGCATGTGGCTCTTTTACACCCTTGCCGCGGCTCCGGGGCAGATACTAGCGAGGGGAGCATTGTGCGCCCCGACACTCTCCACTGTGGCGGGCGCTGTACTGGCTGTGACATCGCATGGGGGCGGTGCGTGCATTAGTCACGCACCATCCTGACGTCACCTTCCCGCCCACCCGCCCGCTACATTGTAAGGGGCATGTACGCTGGTCACTGCATTGAAAGGGGGCATGTACGCTGGTCACTGTTTTGAAGGGGAGTGAAGAACACACGCACACAAAAAGGTAATTTGTTAATTTAACGTTCATTTCTATGAGGAGGAGTAATTCTGAGGGGTCAAACAAAGAAATAATTTTTAAAAAGTGACAAAAAAGTTATGTTTATAATGACGAGTTTTGCGGATCCCAGTTTTTTTCCCCTTCGGAAACGGGTCCAAGTGGCTCTTTTTGTCTTAAGGGTTGCAGACCCCTGGGCTAGAACTTGTGGACATCTAATTACGCTGAATGTTGCAAGATTGACAAAAGGAAGGACTGCTTCACCCTACAGAAGGCAGTGATGGCTACCAACTTGGATGACTCTAAAAAGAGGATTAGACAAATTTATGGAGGAGAAGGCTATCCATGGCTACTAGCCCTGGCGCCTATGTGTTACCTCCATGTTCAGAATCAGTTATGCTTCTGATTTCCAGTTGCTGGAAACCACAGGAGGGGACATTGCTTTTGTGCTCGGATTCTGGTTACTGGTTTACCAGAGGCATCTGATTGGGCACTGTGAGAACAGGATGCTGGACTAGATGATCCAGCAGGCTCTTCCTATGTTCTGCTGCCCCTTTGCCAGTGTTGAAATAAGGCTCAGCTGCCCGTGTCACCAGTTTCTCCGCGTGGAATGAAGGTGGCACCATCTCAGGCAGCAAAAAATCTCAGGCCGGCTGGCCAGAGGCAGGCCTTGTTAGGGCTCATTTGCACTGATTACAGCCAATCCTCACTAATCCCTGAAGATTTCTCAGTTTAAGCTGTGACTAGTCCAGGTCGGCCACGGGGCTTTGAAGCACTTAAACGCGGCTGGGGTGACAGGTCAGTGGAACAAGTTATTAGCTGAGAAAGGGAAATTAAGCCCCAGCGGTCCCCCAGGGTGAAGGAGCAGCTCAAACGTGTGTTATGTAGGACAGTTACTTGATGAATATTTTCGTGCTGTGTTTGTGTTAAATCAGTGATGTGATTCTGGTTGTTCATCCTTTGCAATACCCAAGGCTCTTTAAGTGTGATGCATAAATAAAATTAATATAATAACAGCAGCAGGAACAACTTTGCAGCTGAAACAAAGCTCTTTCACTGCCCTCTCAATAATGGTCCACATTTTGACATAATAGACGCTCTTGGGCAGGTGCCATAGCTCAGTGGTAGAGCATCTGCACTGCAGAAGGTCCCAATTCCCAATGGCAGGTAGGGCTCCTTGCCCAAAATCCCAAAGAACCACTGCCAATCAGCATAGAAAGTACTGAGCTGAATGGACCAGCTGTATAAGGCAGCTTCCTGTGAGGTCTAAAGTATCCAAATTACCTGCCAGCAACTTGGGAGCTGTAAACGGGTTGCCACCTTTTCAGTGGGTCACTGCAGCTGTGCTTTGAACAGCAGCTTAATATGTGGGCATCAGTAATAAGTGATGGTGTTTCTCTCCATTGTTTTTCGATGCCTAAATTGTCTGTGTCCCTGTGAATGGGAGCCAAGCCCATCGCAGCCTATCAGCTTAAGGAAGAGGTGGTGGAACTGATGCTGGGATTCACCAGGAGAGCGACCAAGTCTGCAACAGAGCTTGTCAGCGGTGTAGCCTCCTGCACAGACTACTAGACAATGTGTCCCTGTGCATGCTGCTGGAATACAACACTCATGATCCCTGACCATTGGCCATGCAGGCGGCTGGGGATTCGGGGTACAGCAACCAAACCTGCAGGGTCACGGTGAGTGAGCCAGTGTGGTGTAGTGTTTAAGAGCCGTAGACTCGTAAACTGGTGAACCGGGTTCACTTCCCCGCTCCTCCACATGCAGCCGCTGTGTGACCTTGGGCTAGTCACACTTCTTTGAAGTCTCTCAGCCCCACTCACCTCACAGAGTGTTTGTTGCGGGGGAAGAAGGGAAAGGAGAATGTTAGCTGCTTTGAGACTCCTCCGGGTAGTGATAAAGCAGGATATCAAATCTGAACTCTTCTTCTTCTTCTTCAAATGCTGCCAGTCACTCTGAATGTTGAACTATCAGCACTGCACACTACACAGCACCTCTGTATCCTGTTTATTGCTAACATGCTTAGCCACCGCATCGCCTTAGCTCCTCTGGATTTGTGCTAGTGACCTACAAGTGAAAGGCTCAGAGGCCTCTGTTCCTGATCTTGCACCACTGTGGTTAAATCAGCATGAGTCATAGAATCATAGCTGAAAGCCATCTCAAAAGTTAGCCCTCTACCAGAACTGGACATTTTATTTTGTTTTTTTTAAAAAAATTTATTTGTATTTTGTAATCTATTGTTGGTGTTATAGCTGTTGTTATCTTTATATTTCATATTTCCTGCAAGCAGCTCAAGGTGACAAACGTAGCTCTCTGCCCATTTCTTTACAAGTTGATAGAAGTTTATAAAACCACACATGGCATGCAGAAAGAAGTTAGAGAAAAGTCTTTCTCCTTCTCTCATAACATTAGAACTCACAGGCGTTCAGTGAAGATGAATGATGTGAGATCCAGGACAGATGAGAAAGTTCTTCACAGAGTTAAGCTATGGAATTTGCTCCCACAGGAGGCAGTAAGGACCACCCACATGGATGCCTTTAAAAGAGGACATAGTCATGGAGGAAAAGGCTATCGGCTATCAGTGGTTAGCAGTCACCATGGTTATGCTCTGACTCCATTGTTGGAGACCGTAACGGTTCTGAAAACCAGTTGTGGGAAGCCACAGGAGGGGCAGAGTGCTGATGAGCTCAGTTCCTGCTTATGGGCCTCCCATCAAAGGTGGTTGGGCCAAATGACCTTCAGGGAACCTCCCAACTCTACAGTTCTATGATTCTATTATTGTGGTTTCGTGGTATACACAAGCTTTGCATGAAGAGGGTTCCCCAGTCAGTTATGCTTGGGTCCTCCTTTCTGGTTTTCCTTTGCGGCATCTGCTTGGCCAGTGGGAGAAGAGGATGCTGGTTTATCCTTGAGATAGGTGAGGCTGAGAGAAGGTCACCTACCTAGTGAGATTCATGGCTGAGTGGGGATTTGAACTCTGGTCTGCCAAGCCCTCACCCAGCACCCAAACCACTGCACCATACTGGTTTACACTGCAACAGCATCAAATAAGTGGCCAGCCAACCCCCTAAAAAACCCCTTCTAATGGAGGAGAGTCCACCAGGTTCCCAGGCAGCTTGTTTCACCAGACCAGCCTTGGCCAACCTACTGCTTTCCAGATGCTTTTGACTACAACTCAGCCCAGCCAGCATGCCCTTTAGAAAAGGTCCACTGCTTTGTGTTAACACCGGTAGAAAGAGGTCCGCTGAGAGACAAGGACTGTGGGTACCACGAAGAGCTGCAGCAACAGAAGTCAGATTGAAAGTAATGGATCTAAGTTAACCATGTCCATTCAGTGGGTCTACTCTGAGTTCGACTAACATTGGGTGCAAACCATGGTTTTTATCTTTAAAAATATATTAGCCTTTTCTATAACAAAATGGTGTGAATCCCCAAATAAATGGGTTTAACATCAGGGCAGCAGAACCAAACACCGTCTTACTCCTGCAGTCATGATGGTGAATGAGTTTAAAATGCAATATTGCACATGCTCCAAGAGTATTTCTTTTTATTTTCATCAGGGTTGGCAAACTGCTTTGGGAGGCATCTCTCTCTCTCTCTCTCTGTGTGTGTGTGCGTGTGTGTGTGAGTGAGAGAGAGAGAGAGAGAGAGAGAGAGAGAGAGATAAGGGGAACCACAGGCCTGAGGACCAAATCTGGCCCTCCCGGTTTCTCTATAGGCCTTCAGCACTCTCCACAGCCATAACCAAACCCCTCACTGGCCCTGAGTGGTTTTGCCTAACTAGGTAGACTGTGTCATTGAGCTCTGCTAATACCTCTTGTTTGCCTGAATGGAGGGAGTGAAAATCTGTGTAGGAATCAGCGTTCTCCACAAAGGTAAAATTTACATCCGTTACTCCACCCACTTTTACCTCTGGCCCCACCTGCCACTTGTATATGCCTCCCAGAAGGTTGTTTAGAGCACAATGTGGCCCTTGAGCTAAAAAAAGGTTCCCCACTCCTGCTCTAACCTATCAGGAAAGTAAAAGCAGGCATAAAGTTTGGAATGGCAGCAGGGTGGCAAAAGAAGTGTTTCTTATGTGCATCTCACAACTAATACACACAGCTGTCTGAAGGAGGCACCATCAGGTTGTTAAGACCAGGGTCCAAACTTTCCTGGCTGCACTCCTAGCTGCAGCACATAGCTAAAGGCAGAACCATGGGGGCAAGTCACACTAGTATGGAGACACGGCGCTTGCATGCTGAGCTGCCTAGCTGGGCGGATCCTTGCTCCGCTTGTGTATTGTCTGCAGGGCAGCTTGGAATCTCTCCCAGTGCTGGCCGGGAGATGAAAGCAGAGGAATAATCCCTGCAATGAGATTATTAGATTGAAGGTTTAATCCCTGAACCTGCCTGTACAAGAAAACAGCCTCTCTCCTGCTGAATTTGGCTTCCGGAGACTGAGTTATACAGAGAAGGAAGCCATCCTTTGGTCTGCAGAATGGTAGGGCAACTCTCACACTCTGGCTTATTCCCATTTTGGCTAAGGCTGGTCCAATGATACTTGGGCAGGTACAGGAGGGCTGGGTGGCTGCACCACCAGTGGATGTGAACTGTGCTTTATAATGTATGTTGGAAGTAGAGCGCGTCCTTGAAGGCCAGCAGGCCCAGTGGTATCAGCACCTAAAAGGGTTGCAGCTGAGGACGATACCTGGCTGAGTCAGTCCAAGGAGAGTTGCTGCTGCTCCGAGTAAACCAGCCTTCGCTAGCTTAGTGCCTTCCAGATGTTTTGGACTACAACTCCCATCATCCCTCGCCAGCAACAGTCAGGGATGTGCTTGCTACGGAGGGGGCCTCTTGGTTGCTCCACTGTCCTCAGAATCTTAAGGGCTAGTGGCCCTCTGTGCCACCCCGTTAGTTGTGCAATGCTCTCCCCCCAGAGGTGCATCGGGTGCCTTCAAAGTACAGCTTTTGTCAACAGCTGAAAACAAACCTCTTTCTGCTGGCCTTTCCCACTAGAGAGGTGTATTTTAAGACCCATCCTGTTCTTGTTATTCTGATTTGTTTCAAACTGTTTTTAATATTGCATTTTTATTTGTTGCGACCTGTTGCGGGACCTCGGCGTGAAGGGTGCGTAATAAATCAAAGTAATAATAATAAATACATCTAGAGCGGGGGTTCCCCAAGTGGGCAGTATTTGCATTCCCAGGGAGCGGTGGCGCTACCTAGGGAGGTGATAAGGGAGGTGGCAGCAGAGTTCTGGAGGTGTAAATGGCTTTCAGACTTTGAAAATCACTGGATGAAGTTTGTCAGTTTTGTGGAATTGGATTTTGAATAAATGTGCATTCATTGTTGTTGTTTTGGATATTATGGTGCAATTATCTTCCTTAGTGGGTCATGCCTACTGTTGTTCTGGATAATATTTTTCATAGGGTAAGGTAGAGGCAGTGCTTTTTTTCTGGGGGTACTCAAGGGTACACAGCACTAGCACATCACCCTCCCAATGTTCAAAGCGTGGCATTTACTGTAACAACTTCATGGTGAGTACTGGCGTGTCCCCCTCCCCCAAAAAGAGCACTGAATAGAGGGCACTGGGGATGAGCTTATGGAACCAAGGTGGCAGCGGCTTGAAAAAGCTTGGAAACCACTGCTCTAGCGAGCAGACAATACAAGGTTAGCTGGGCCGATGATCAGCTCCACAAGAAGACAGTTTCATGACATATGTAAGAGCTGCAGGGCATATCTTCAATCAACTCAGTTATGGTTTCCCCACCCCTTTTTCAGTTATTGTACCATCAGAAAGAACGTGGGGTGGGACTCTGCTGCATTTAGAATATTGCAAACTGTTCTGGTAGTTCCTCCTTAACCACAGTTTGTTAGAAAAGGGTAGGAAATATCAGCCAGGAGTTGGAGCCTCTTACCTGCATAACCAGGGATTTCTAGTTTAGAAAGAAAAGGCCCAGGAGCTCCTTGATCCATGTTGGAGGTAGAGGGCTGTCATCTTTTTTGCCCAATAGTTGGGCTGGCATCAAGGCTCAGCATGGTCTAGCACCTGCCAGGAGGGCTTACACCCCAGCAGCAGGACCTGCTGACAGGATCCTGCTCCTCCCCTCCACCCCTCTCAGCCTGCTTGCTTGGTTCATTCACTTCTTACTCTTACTCTGACCCAGACTGCAGCAGTGGTGAAAGAAGGAGGGTCAGAAGATGCCCCTGGTCTGCTTGCTGACTCACTGGGCTCTGCCTGGCAAGCAAGCAAGTAGTACCAATGATGATCAGGAGGAGAAGCAGCAGCAGCAACAACAACTGGTGATTACAACACCCTGAGGAGCGGTTAGGCTCACTTAGCAAAGGGGTCCATGGAAGGTATCTTGCTGACAGGCCCTCTGGAACCTGAAGTGCCTCAGCTTCCTCACACCTGGGACCCACTTTTAGTCCAAACGTTCATTTGAGGACTTGCTTCTTAATTCATTGCTTTTTAAAAACCATATATTTCCATGCGGAGGCTGTGACTGAGCTTAGGTTAAGCTGAGACCCGTCTGTGGGTTCTAATCCACCAGCTGAAAAGATCATTGGCCCAGGGCAGGCATGGGCAGACCTCATGCTTGTCAGATCTACTCAGTGATTGGTTTCCCCCCTACTAGAAACCCAAGATGTACCTTACAGTGTCAGGTGGGAAAGACTTAAAGCACATCTCCCCATGTGTCTCTGCAATAAATCCTGGGAACTATAGTTTATACACTGTAGCTCTGTGTCTGCTTCCCTCCCCCTCACTTTGTTCTGCTGCCACCAAACCCTATGGGGTCTAGAGGTTTACTTAGAGGGCTGGATCAGGCCCCCAGGCTGCTGGTTAGCGACCCCTGCAATAGACAGTTCTTCTAAGGATATATGCTCAGGATTGTGCTGCCTGGTGTGTTGTGACTGCCACTAGAATGGACAAGAGATCAACGTGTGCTAACATGCTTCCTCTTCTATCTGTGGCATCAGGCAAGTGATAGCTGTGACTGCTGGAATTTACTTTGATTATGCCAGGCTCTAAGGCTGCCTTGGAAATGTGACCCCTGGCATCAAGCTTGCTGGTTTCAGACAGAACTTCTGCCCCACCCATTCCTCAGAAACTGTAGTGGAAATAATTCAAAAGAATCCCAGAAACTGTAGTTTAAGGGTGCTTGGAATTGTAGCTCTGTGAGAAGGAAACTACAGTTCCCATGATTTTTTGGGTGTGTGTGTGTGTGTGTGTGTGTGCTTTAAATATATGGTGTGGATGCAGCCAGTGAGGCAAAGGACATGTTAGTACCCTTTCCCCCCATTTTGATGTACAGAAGCCAAGTGGACTAGCAGCTGATTCTCTCTTCGGCACTAGCAAAGCGAGCATCCTCCACGGCACCTAAGGGCTATTGGTTAGTTTGTGCGGCACACACAGCTCTGGGTTTCAACAGAGGGATAAAGAGGAACAGATGGGGAGGGGCTGCCTTTTCCTCATCAGTGGAGCCCTGATGGATCTGGTCAGTGGTCCATGGAGTCCAGCCTCCTGTTCTCGGAGTGGCCAGCCAGATGTCTTGCAAATGGAACCTGAGCAAAACAGCACTCTTCCACCTGGGATTCCCAGGATTAGCATTGGGGGCTTTTACTGCCTCTGACAATGGAGATAGGACAGAGCCAACGAGGCTTTCCTCCTCCTCCTCCTGCTCCTCGCACCTGCTGTCTCAAGCAGTTGTCTAATGGTAGGGCCGGCTCCATCGCTGTCGCCATCCCCACTGCCTCAAGCCACCTCTCCTCCTCCCACAGAAGAGCCAGGCCTACCAAAGTCTTGCTCTTGTTATTTATGTTTTGCATTTCAAAGATATATTTGCTCTCATTAACATAACCGCAGGGAGACACAAGAACATTCCGGGGAGGCTATAAATAACTCAACACAGATGATTAACAACACAAGGAGGCATGAGGCCAATACACAGTCAGTTCACCAAGGAAAAGAGTGCAATCCGTGGCAGGCACCAATCCCAGGTGGCTTTTTGCCATAAGCCACCAGTTTGAGAGAACCCCTTCCTTCTCTTTCACCTTTGCAGTGCTTGCCGGAAGAGTCAAGGCAGGGAAAGAGTTGTCACCTTCGCTTGCAAACGTGGCTGGTCCTGGAGCCCAGCGTCACCCAGGAACGCTTCCAGTTGCTGGAGATTGTCTTTTTTCACAGTGTGGAAGGGTGAAGGAGCATCAGGGCCACTTTGGGTCAGAGAGGCAGGTTGGCGTCTTGCACTGTCTCGAGCGCAGCCAGTGCGTCAGCCTTTGCATAGGAACATTGGGGCTGGGCGCTCCATTCAGGTCCTCGTCTTCCCTCAGCTGCTGATTCATTTTCAGCCCAAGAACCATACTCAGCGGGACATCATCCTGACAAACTCTGCAGGCAAGAAGGAAAGAGAAAAAGGAAAAAAGATCCACATCATACGTTTAAAACACATTAATGTAGCACTTCAACAGTCCTAGCTTTCCCCAGTAATACTGGGAACTGTAGTGCATTCCTCACTAGGATGATGAGATATGTCATCCAAAACTGGTTTGAAGTCCATATTTTGATATCAGTTTCATAATTTTTGACCTGGCAATATATCGCAAATCATGATGTGCATGCATGCTATGCAAAAATCACAGTGTGGGGGAAACTCTGAAGCCAGTCAATGCTTCTCGCGATTCCTGCAGCCCCTGTTAACTCTGCTGGCTCAGTTCTCCCCTGCTTCCTGTAGCAGGCAGCGAATCACAAGAGCAAAAATCACGATGCAGGAAAAACCATGAAGCCTGCCAATGCCTCTACATATCTCCATCTTTATTTCATTCATCATGATATATTGATATATCACAATGTTTAGCTGGTGATAAATCAATGTTGAAAACCAGTTTTCGCCCAGCCCTATCCTTCACAGTGCTACAATTTCCAGCACTCCTAACAAACTACAGTTCCCAGGATTCTCTGGGGGTGTCATTTGCTTTAAACTTATGGTACGGATGTGTCAATAGAGAAGGAAGGTGCGTAGAAAGTGGCCTTATACTGAGTCAGGATGCTGGTCGATTAGGGCAAGTAAGGCACTGCTTTGCTAGTCTCAGTCTGCCCAGACATTCTTCCAGCTGCCTGCCTTCTTGCAACTAAGTCAGGTGGTGACCCTGTTTGTCAGCTTCCTCCTCCTCCTTAGTCTCAGTGTTGCCCCTTGTAAAACAACTAGAATCACTTAACTATCATAGGCTCTGGTGCCACCTACTGTTGGCCCTACCAGTCTCTGGTGCCACCTACTGTTGGGCACCAACCACCACTGCCTACACCAGCCTCCGCCAACCTGGTGCCTCCATATATTTCGGCTACAGCTCCCGTCAGCCTCAGTCAGCACAGTGTGTGCTCTTACCAGCCCCAGCATCAAATGGCCATACTAGGGTCTGATAGGAGTTGCAGTTCAAGACATCTGGAGGGCATCAGGTTGGAGAAGGCAGCTGTAAAGCACTAGATGATCTGAGGGCTGTGCAGGAATAGTGATAATGAATAATCAATCACCTGCTGCTTCAAGCACTGAATATTATTCAGGACATTTAAAAATAAAATAAAAAATATCTTCCTTTGGTCTTCACCAGCTTCCAGATAGCAGCTTCTTAGAAATGTTGACATTATGAACCAACTCAGTTGAGATTGGTCACAGATGCATGAGAGCCAAAAAGCTAAAGGAGGTTCTGTGGAAGAACGGTTTGCCTGACCAGGGAGTGGATTTGGCCCTTTCTGCAGGGGGTTGCATGCCCCCTTAAGGATCAGGTTTACACTGTATGTGTGTTTTATTGTTAGATCCAGGCTTGCTGTTGGAGGTCCAAATGTCCATGGCATGAAACACTTTTCACAAGTTTAGGAGATCCCCAATGGGCAGAGGTCGCCTGGCCACAAATATCCAGGATGTGTTCCTCCAAGCCTCTCTTTCTGGCCCTCAGGACTCTCCCTAAGGCCCTGCTCCGCACCATTATTGAGTGCTTTTGCCTGCCTCCAATGTTTCCTGCAAGGACAATTCCTGACGGGACGTATTGTCAGGTGAGTGCCAGGAGCAGGTCAGTAATAACTCACAGTGAAGCTGACTCTTTATTCAAAGAAACAAATAGCTCAGGAGGCCAGGCTTAACGAGCACAGCAACTCTTCCTGGTAGATCTTGCCCCAATGAGGCAGTTGTGAGGACTGAAGGCCCCTGCCTTCCCATAGATGCCTCAGCCTCCTCATCCCCTGGTTCCTTCTCAAGCAATTTGAGACTCAGTCAACAGGTCTGTCTCTGCTCCACCCTCTTCATGCCTCTTCTGATCCTGGGAAACTGGGGGGGAGGGCAGTTGGTTGCAGTAGGAGGGCATTCCCTTGAGGTTTACCCAGCTGGTGCCTGCTACCACTCCTCTGAGTCCAGCTAGTTCATGACTCACGTTGGGCATGCCCTTCATTGGAACCAGGTGCAGATCTGCTACTTGTCCAGTGGGAAACCCCTCACTCACTCTCTCTCACCTTCAAAATCCACTCGTCCGTCTCCATTCAGGTCGACGTCCCTTATTATATCTTCTATGTCCCGGTGCCCCACTTGCTGCCCGAGCAGCTTCTTCATTGCTTCTCGTAGTTCATTGGTGCTGATCTCTCCATCACCGTTTGTGTCGAACTGCAAGGTAGCAACAGATGTCAGGGACTGTTAGGATGGAACTGGTCAGATTTCTCAGGACCCACCCCTCTCATCTCCACAGTTTCCAATGTCTTTTCTCACCTCTTGAGCCACTCTGGCAAGAACATCACCTGATTGAAACCAGACTGGTATCTCTGCTTTTTGCTTTAAGTTATTTATATCCTGCCTTTTGTGAAAAACACTTTAAAGGTGCATTGCAAAGGTAGGGAGGAACCTGTCCACCCCCACCCTCCCCCAGCTCCCACCAAGCTCTGCTAAATGTTCTGGATGGTGAGAAGTCTAGCAATATCTGGAGGAGGGCACAGAGGAAGATTAAAACTCACATTTTGATTTATATTAGACTGCCCACATGCAATTCAGCTTTATTAGTTGTTCTGAGATGCTTCCCCATTACAGTGGTACCTCGGGTTACAGACGCTTCAGGTTACAGATGCTTCAGGTTACAGACTCCACTAACCCAGAAATAGTATCTCGGGTTAAGAACTTTGCTTCAGGATAAGAACAGAAATCACGCAGCAGCAATGGGAGGCCCCATTAGCTAAAGTGGTGCTTCAGGTTAAGAACAGTTTCAGGTTATGAACTGACCTCCAGAACAAGTTAAGTTCCTAACCCGAGGTACCACTGTACTGCACTTTTGCCATCTGGGATGCACCCTTGCAGTATAGCACAACAAATGTGGGACAAATGCTCCCCAAACATTTGTGGTAAGGAAAGTTACAGGCTTTCAGCAGGAAGTTATAGGACATGCACTGACTGAAAGCAAAGCTATATGTGCATCCTGAAAATTTTGCAAAAGTATTGAGAGTGGGATCACACATAACTGCCCTGATGTCACCAGGAACACAAATCAGGAATGCATACAAAAAAAGGAGTGTCTGGAGGGGTCCTTGGAGAAATCCATGGCTCTCCATGGCCACGAGCCATGATGGCTACGTATGTTGGAGGCAGTGTGCTTCTGAATACCAGTGGCTGAGAATTACAAGTAACTAGGAATTACAAGAGTTCCTGCTGTGCTCGGGTCCTGCTTCTGGATTTCCAGTCAGGGCATCTAGCAGGCCACTGAGATAACAGAATGCTGGACTAGATGAGTCCCATTTGGCCTCATCCCACCTCAGGGATTTACCTTTATTCCCTGCCTGTGAGCTTCCACAAGGCATCTGATTGGCTAGTGTGGGAAGCAGGATGCCTGATCCATTTGCAGGATACAGAGATGGGTTGTGCATATGAGGAGCTAGATGATATTTCAGGTATCCTGATCCCAAGCTGTATACCACCTTGGACTTGTAGATAGTTTGCAACACACTGAAGGGGCTGCACAATCTGGTTCTCACCTCCCTGAAGGCATCGCGTAGCTCCTTGACCCCAATCATGTCTGCCGTCTCTGCCAGAAGCTTTGGTCCCATCAGCTCCACAAAGTCATCGAAATCTACGTGGCCACCCTCTAGGAACACAGAGTGAGGAGGGAGTACAGTAAGATACTGACCACCATTTTAAGAAGAATACAGACAAATTGCAATGGGTTCAGAGGAAGGGCAACGAAGATGGTCAGCTGTATGGAAAACAAGTCCTGTCAGGGCAAGGAGAAAGAGCCAGTTATGTTCACCCTGGAGAGGACTCAGGGGAAACATGTTTTCAAATACTGCCAAGAATCCACAGGAAGGGGTCCCATTCCTGACTGTGAAAAAAGGGAATATTGCATCCACGGCCTGAACCCAACTCAGTCCTACTTACAGTAGACCCACTGAAATGGATGGATGTGACTTACTTGGCTGTGCTGTGCCTCCATGGCCAGAGACAGTAATGCTTCTGAATACCAGTTGCTACAAATCATAGGAGGGGAGAATGCTCTTATGCTCAGGACCTGTTTGTGGGTTTGATGTTTTAAATCAGGCATCCTCAAACTCAGCTGTTTGGGAACTGTAACTCCCATCATCCCTAGCTAACAGGACCAGTGGTCAGGGATGATGGGAACTGTAGTCCCAAAACAGCTGGAGGGCCGAGTTTGGGGGTGCCTGTTTTAAATTGTTAGAAGCTGCCAAGAGTGGCTGGTGCAACCTAGTCAGATGGGCAGCATATAAATAATAAATTGTTGTTGTTGTTACTAGCAGAACTTAGTTTGATACAACCCCAGGTCAACTTTCTACAGATTTCTTTGACAACCCTAGTTGGAATAATCCAGTCTGCAAGTTTGCCAGAGTGTGGAGTACAGCAGCCAAGCATAAGCCTAGTCTAGAAGTGGCCTGGGGAGTTGTGCTTGTGCAGAAAGGCAGCCCAAAGGGAGATGATGAAGAAGAAGAGTTTGGATTTGATATCCCGCTTTATCACTACCCTGAGGAGTCTCAAAGCAGCTAACAATCTCCTTTCCCCTTCCTTCCCCACAACAAACACTTGGTGAGGTGAATGAGGCTGAGAGACTTCAAAGAAGTGTGACTAGCCCAAGGTCACCCAGCAGCTGCATGTGGAGGAGCGGAGACGCGAACCCGGTTCACCAGATTACAAGTCCACTGCTCTTAACCACTACACCACACTGAGGAAGACATTGCCCAGAAGACTGGAAAAGCCTAACCAGGAGTGAGAGTGGCACTGTGGGGGGAGGAGGGATGCCCCCTTGGCAGGTGGCTGGCACTCACGGTTCATGTTGATCTGCTGGGAGAGCTCAATGAGTTCCATTTCCGTTGGCATGTAGCCCATGGTGCGCATGCAGTTGCCCAGGTCTCGGCAGTTGATGTAGCCATCCCTGTCCTTATCAAACTCCTTGAAGGCTTCTCTCAGTTCTGTTGAGGTGAATCCAATCAGAGAACGTGGCTGTCAGTGGAGGTGGCAAGGCATGTTCCTTGCTACGAACATGGCCTGGAATGAACCCACTTTGGAAAAGAAGGGCCACAGGTCATCCGTGGCAGAGCAGCTGCTTGGCATGCAGAGAGGGCCATGTTCAACCCTCAGTGGCATCTCTAGTTAGGGCTAGAAATTTCTCCTTGGTCTGAAATCCTGGAGTCAGTGTTGACAGTGTTCTCAATGTTTTCAACTAAGGGGTGATTTAAATAGGATGCTACCTTATACTGAATCAGACCTTTGGTCCATCTAGTTCAGTACAGTGGTACCTCAGGTTACAAACGCTTCGGGTTACGAACTCCGCTAACCCGTAAGTAGTTGCTCTGGGTTGCAAACTTTGCCCCAGGATGAGAACGGAAATTGTGCGCGGGCGGTGCGCTGGCAGCAGGAGGCCCCATTAGTGAAAGCAAGCCTCAGGTTAAGAATGGACCTCTGGAACAAATTAAGTTTGTAACCTGAGGTACCACTGTAACATCTACACTGACTGGCAGCAGCTCTCAAGGGTTTCAAGAATGGAATCCCCCCCAGTCTGACCTAGAAGTGCCAGGGATTTAACCTGTGACCTTCTGCACGCCACTGAGCTATTTTCCTTACCGCTGGGGTTGACTGTGCCTCAAATTAATGAGTAGGAGGAACATACCCTGTGGATTTTCTGTCACAGGCCCTGGGCCTGTTGTTGTCTAGGTCCTACTGCAATTGAGGCTAAGCTGTGTGAGGTGTCCACAAAATGGACCGTGCCGTATGATTTGACATGTTGCTGGCATGGAGACAGAAAGGCGTGTGTGAAAGGTCTGTGGCAACAGAGTATTTTAGCATTGCCTTCCCCAGCCGGGTGCCTTCCAGGTGTTTTGTACTCCAGCTCTCATCAGTCCCAGCCCAGTGCTACCATGTGTCTGATCCACATGGAAGGAAAGGGGAGGCCAGGAGTTCCAAGCAGACAGGAAGGTGAGGCACCAAGATCAGCACCTTGGAGAGGGACATATAGGTGAGTTTCAGGAACATGGTCAGTAATCCTACAGCTGAGACACAACACACAAGTTGTTTCAGCAGTGTCCTGGAGCAACTAGGAGATCTTTATAGCCTGTGCTAGGTATTCATTGGCCAGAAGCCTTACTCCCTGTACGCTGCATCTGGCCAGTAAAGGGCTACTACTTTCTGCTTCTAGGTCCTGGGGTTTCAAGCTGTGGGATATCTTCTCAGGGCTCTCCTGACGCTAGAGGAGACTTTAGACCAGGCTTCCTCATACATGGCCCTCCAGATGTTTTGAGACTACAATTCCCTGACCACTGGTCCTGCTAGCTAGGGATCATGGGAGTTGTAGGCCAAAAACATCTGGAGTTTGAGGACGCCTGCTTTAGACCAATCCTCGGCCCCTCCTCTCTTCTTATGGTTCTTTGAACTGGAAGTAAACTGGACAGTCCTTGAAACAGAAATAATGCCTTCAAATACCAAGGCTGTGCTTCTCATAGTACAGGAGTGGGGAACTTCAGGCCCAGGAGCTACATATGGCCCTCTAAACCTTTCTATCCAGCTCCTGGGACTCTCTCCCTGAACCACACACCCTCACTAGCCACACCTCTCAATGACTCCAGGTCACAGTCTCTGAGAGTGTTTTCACCTGACTGGAATGCATTTCATGACCTGCTGCCCCAGCTAAGGAAGGCACACATCTGATAGCTGTCTCTTTATTGACAAGTGAAGCACCTACAGCAGCTCCCCCAGTGCTCCAGATATACACATGCACCCATAATTTTAGCCTCTGGGCAGCTGTCCACAGATCTGGACCCTGCGAAGCAGTTGCAGAAATAGTGGGCCCACTCCCCTCCTTTGGCTTATATGCCCTCCTCTGATGGATTGTGTGCCCGCAAACTGAGATTTCTCCTACATGGAAGTCATTGCTGCTCTTCCCTCTTCAAGAGCCTCTTGATTCTAGATGGCGAGTTGACCGGCTGTTCCCTTGTCTGAATAGTTTCATCTTCCTCTACCACATCCTGCTTGCCTTCCTCTGTCTCAGACTGCCCTGACTCTTCCTCCTCCCATGGGCTTGGCTCCTGCCTTGTGGGTGGCACCTGACCCCATTAATTGCTGGTCCCCTCTCCTGAGTTGCACTCCTAGCCCCCGGCCTTTGCCACACACTCTTCGGACCCCTGCCAGTCTCTGACAATGCGCCCTGGAACTCTTGCTAGTCTGGATGGAGAAGAGAGGTGTTTTGTTTGTTCCCCATAAAGAAATGTGAACTTTAGTCTGAAGAAGGTTCCCCACCTCTGGTGCAGTAGGATACATAGCTACCCTAGTTTAAATAAAAACATGCACCTCCAGATGGATAGTGAGACAATGCAACTTCTTACACTTCCTCAATTTCAAGGAGGCTAGGACTATCAGTGGCTACTAGGCAGGATAGCTGTGCTCTGCCTCCACAGTCAGAGGCAGTAATGATTCCAAATACAGCCATACCTTGAAAGTCAAATGGAATCCGTCCAGAAGTCTGTTCGACTTCCAAAACGTTCAGAAACCAAAGCACAGCTTCTGATTGGCTGCAGGAAGCTCCTGCAGCCAATCGGAAGCCATGGAAACCCCATCGGACGTTTGGCTTCCCAAAGAACATTCGAAAACTGGAACACTCACTTCCGGGTTTTGATCGTTTGGGAGCCAATTTGTTTGGGAGCCAAGGCGTTCGGGATCCAAGGTACGAGTGTTTGTAGGAATCCCAGGAGAGGAGAGGGCTCTTGTGCTCAGGTCCTGCTTGCATGTTTCCCACAGGCATCTGGTTGGCCACTGTGAGAACAGGATACTAAGCTAAAGGGGCCATTGACCTGATATTACAGGCTCTTCTTATGTTCTTAAATAATTTGTGAATTATCATTCAGGTCGGTACAAAACCAGGAAGTGAGGGTGGCTGGCATCTCGTTGTTGGAAACCCCAGAAAGCCAGCAGTGCTGTTTCAGCAAAAGCAGCATATGAGCATCAGAGCTGCCCTGCAGCCGAATCAGGCTAAAGCTGTGATTCCTAGGCTGCAAGGGGTTGGACTAAATGACCCTTTGGATCCACCTTGCGACTCTGAAGTTCTGTGATTCTAAAGGCGCATGTAGTCCAGCCTCTCACGGGGACTACTAGATGCCACTTGCAGCTGCCCTGCTCCCACTCTTGTAGCCTTGTAGCTGGCATTCAGCTGGCCTGCTGCCTCTCATCTGGAGGTATCATATAGCCTAGCTGTCACAGTCTTAATCCACTATGAATTTATGTACTCCATTTTTATAGGTATAAAGAAGACAATCAAGAACCTTACCATCTATTTCTTCTGGCCGTAGCTCTCTGTCCTGCAAGGGAACAACATCAGGGATTAAAGCCAGCTCCTTCAGATGAAATCAGGGTTAAGGCAGGAGCCTCTGAGCATATGTCATCCCATTGGTCCATCAAAGCCAGAGTATTGTCTCCTGCAGGCTTCACCAACTTGGTGCCCTCCAGATGCTTTGGACTCCTCCTCGCTACAGCCATATTTTCTCCTCCAGCACAGCCATGCTTGCAGGGGCTGATGGGAATGATAGTCCAAAATATCTGGAAGGCATCAGGTTGGCCAGGTTGGTCTACTCTGACCAGCAGCAAATCTTCAAGATCCCAGGTGGGGACATAGGGTTCTTTTCTGGCCCTGGTTCCAGAGAGAGCATGTTGAGTGGAGATGTTGCCAGGAATTGACCCTGGGACCTTCTGCATGCAGAGCAGGTGCTCTGCCAGTGGCCTACTGTCTCTCTCCCAAGGCAAAAAGGCACATGGAAGAATTAAAACCCCATGACATTATCCTTCCCAGCAAGTGAACCTGAGAAAGAGCTGCCTTTCTGAAGCCTATCCCACTAGCCATGTTCTTCCACATCTCAGATTTACACCAGCTCATTAGAGATGCTCATGCCAGAGAGCCAAGATTGCCTTGTTTCCAGGAACAGAAAGTGGAAGGCAGAATTAGGCTGTTGGCCATGATGAGCTCTGCCTGGAAGAGCTGGGAGCTGCTGGTACCTCCCTCCCAGCAGCCGGCTAAACTGGTGGAAACATCTCGTGCCAGTTGAGCCCCTCCCATGTTGCCCTGAGATCTCAAAAAACAAACAAACCCTGGCTAGTAGGAAAAAACTGGGGCTCTGGAAGCTGTAGGCACCATCTCAGGAGACCTAGGCAGCTGCCTTCTACTGGGTCAGACCATTGGGTCCATCTAGTTCACAGTTTATCTACCCTGACTGGCAGTGGAGAGCCACGTCTGCTCCAGGGTTTCAGACTCAGAAGTCTCCCCCAGGCCTACCTGGAGATGCTGCTGGGGATTGGACCTGGGACCATCTGCATGCAAAACAGATGCTCTACCACTAAGCTATGGCCCCATCCATTCCTCAGATGCCTAGGGCAGAAAGGCAGCTCCTGAGAGAGACTGGAGCATCTGCAGACAAAGGTAACATGAGACAATGATTCAGCCCAGGCAGGAAGTACTTGCAAACGCCCAACATTTTGTTTTCAAGGGTAGATGGGATGGGTGGAGAAAGCTGCAGCAAGAGAAAGGAAAGCCCAGGCTGGAAATGCACTGCTGGCTGCCCAGGAAGAAGGGGCAACATCTCCAGATCTCCAGGCAATTGAGGGCAGAGGAAGGTGGGCAGACCACTCCCAGTTCTCAGTCTCTACCTCCTTGCCCCCATCAAGCTGCTCTAGGCCCACAGCAGGTTCCCACAAAAGGGTGTCCTCCATTTCCTGGGTCTCAAGCCCACAAAGCTAGTTCCCCACTGACTCCTGTGCTTGTGAAAGAACAGCAGGTGCTCAGAGTCTCCTTGCAGTGGGGCAAGCCCACTGGGTTGCAGAGGGGTGGGCCAGAGATAGGGCTGGGGAAATCCCTCCATTTCGGTTTCTCTCAGTTGCTCATCTGTCCATTCCGAAGTTCAGTTCTCTGCATTTCCACATCAGTTTGTGATTGTTATTTAAGAAAACAAAAGCCCTAATGAAAATTTATCAGCAATTTAATGTAAATTTCTCCTAATCAACTCATTATTGTATGCAGTTTTGCCTAATGTAGCACATTTTTGCAATTCAGCATTCCCCTTACATAATGCATTTTTTAATGTTACAATATGTGCATTTTTCTGGACTCGCATAAGCATTTTTCACGTGTTGCTTAGCTGGAGAACTGCACTGCAAAATTAAGAGAGATGTGGATTTTTCAAAGGACAGCCGTGTTTTGGTTTGTATGTTGTTTGGGAATGTGCAAATTAGGTAGGATTCACTCTTCAAGGAGAAATTAATCACATTCCTGCCCGCTCCCTAGCCAAAGCAAAGATTCCTCTCTCCTTGTCGGAGGAGGATCTCTTGAGCTGAAAATCTCCCTCACCAAGCCAGCAATTTCAAAGTGTGCCATTATCCAATTTCTCCTGCTGCTTTTATTTAGGCTGATCGGAAGGGGTGGCGGCAGTAAACCTTAGTGGCAGTTTGCCTGGTTCTCTCTCTCTAAGGATTCCCCTCCCCATGACATAGGAAGGGCCAAAGTAAGGGTTATTCTCATTGACAAACCTGGAGCAATAGATGTCCAACTTTACCCCATAAAACAGGGTTGGGGACCCTTTTTCAGACCGAGGGCCACATTCCCTGCTGGGAAAGCTTCAGAGGGCCACATGCCAGTGGTGGGCAGGGCCAGAGACAACAGTGGGGGAGCAACACTTGTAAATGTTACCTTTGTACAGTCAGCCAGTTTCTACACTCACAGCCTTTCTATATACCCTCCTTCCAGGGAAGCAAGAGCCATGAGCAGAGATCAGTGACACATTCCAGCCAGCCAAAAACCCTTTGGAGACGGGCAATGAGGGGTGTTGCCTGGGGAGAGTTCTGAGAGACAGCTAGGGATGTTGGGGGGGACATTTGACCCCTGGGCCTGAGGTTCCTCACCACTGCTGTAAGGTGTCTCAGGAATCATAGATCTGTAGAGTTGGAAGGGACCCCCAGGGTCATCTAGTCCAACCCCCTGCAACACAGGTATCTCAGCTAAAGCACCCATGACAGATTGACCGATGTAATGATTCAAAGTTGGCTCTGTTGATGTGGCAAAGTGAAGGGACAGGTTTTGGATGCTACTTAGCTGGCCCTACCATTAGGACTGGCCCTACCACGAGCCAGAATGAGGCAGTTGCCTCGAGCAGCTGATTTTGGGTGTTGTGAAAGGGCTGCACGTTTGCTTTATTAGCATTGTGTTTTATTGAACCACGAGTACGAGAGGAGAAGCAATTGTTGGATGTAGTGCCGACCATTTCTCCCCCCATTCCCCACACCCCAACCATTCCGTGCTGGGAAGGAGGTGATGGGGATCTCTTGAGACCCAGATGGCGACATGCTTTTTTTTTGCTTTCAATCCACAGGAGGGCGAGGGCACATGATTCCACACACCCTCTGGGCTCTGCAGTGTTTGCCTTGCCCGTCCGGGTGCAACTTACGTACTGGCTGCCTGTTCTCTGCGAATCCCTTCCTGAGGAAGATACACGCCGGCCCCAGGATGTTGTGCATCACAGCGCAGTTCTGGGCCAGCACCATGAGTGGGCCTTGGTACTCCCCGGCTGTTGACCCCTCCTCGCTCGTCTGGACAGCTGTATAGCATGTCTTGTCCTCATGGTGGATCTTCTCCGCCAAACCAGCAGCAAGCAAATGATACAATAGAGGAAGTTACCTCCCGGTTCCTCCCAGGTCTGCTCCAATGCTTTCAGTGAGCAGAGAGGCCAGCCTAGCCCTCGGCTAACCTTTTGCCCATCAAGGTGTTTTGGACCACAACTCCCATCAGCCCCAGCCAGCATGGCCAGGCCGGGGCTGATGGGAGTTGTGATCAAAAACGCCTTGGAGGGCACATGGTTGGCGAAGGCTAGTCCAGACTTAAGGGGAAGACAGACGTAACCATCCGAACAGAGGCTCTTTTCCTGCCACAGGAACCTGGCGTCACCATTTGCAGCGCAAGCAGAAACTGTGGACTGACTCTTTGAGCTTCCCTTGTGCTTTTAAGGAATATCGAAATGTTTTAAGTATCACATTCCCCCCCCCTTCCCCACACCACCTCCACCCACCCCTAAATAACACTCTAAAACTACTGAAAACTGTAAAGCTGTTGAAAATGTACCACAGGGATTTGTGCAAGGGGAAATATGCTGGCGACATTCGGATACTAGCCAGTAGGTGCTCGGCACCTACTCCTGTCTCCTCCCCTGCAAGGACTTGCTAAGAAGTTGCAGAACCTTTCTCCCCTCCCCGGAGAGGTATATGTGGACAGCAAAGATGTGTATAAACCATTTCCACCTTGCTTAGTAAGTTACGTCTGTCTCCCCCACCCCCTACCCCTCATCTTTCAATACATACCACTTCACACATACACACCCCTTCTGTTTGTTACAGCTCTGAGCAGCCAGAGACTAGAATTCACTTTCAGCGGCCAACAAAGGTCGTCCCCCCACCCCACACACTTTGGAAATGACATCAAAAGCCCTCTGTGCACTGCAGACATCCTTCCAGCAACAGACTATAAAGAGGGCAGAGAAGAAGAAAGGGTTTCTCTGATCTCGTCTGCTGCCTGGACCAAAACAATTGGAGGTGAAATGCCTAGCCTGCAAGGCACAGGCGTAGCTCTTTGTGAGTTCAAAAGAAGGCTGATAACAGAAGCGTCTCTTGGGGCTCCTGCTGAACATGAATTGGGCGGCCCGTACATCCTGGCAAGACACTTGGAGCAGCTGCATATTAGTAACCACAGCGCTTCCCATGTGTACCAATATAAGTTTGCTTACAATACCCAGGGCAGCCTGGTATTCCCAAGGTGACACCACTGGAATGTCGGAACTGCATACGGAACTGAGTTCCCTGAGAACGTTGGTGGGCATTTTTAAAAAAGGGAAGGATTTCCAAAGTTGCTAGTCTCTATGAAGCCTGAGAAAGAGCAGGATGCTGGAGAGGCCTCAGGCCCAAATTGGGCATTGGAAGGGCAGGTGCCACCCACCTGCGTCTCTCCAATCTGTGTCTACTCTCGGTGAAACCTAGGAAAAGATATTGTGTGGAACACCAGCATCGCAGCTGGATTTCCCTGCTCCATTTCAACAGCTGTCTGTATGCAGGAGACGTAAGGACAGACTTAAGTGGTCTGTTCAGAAGAGCCAGTGAATAAACTGGTGTTCTAGTGGGGCCATAATCCCACCTTTATCTCCATGCATTCAATATACACTATTTGGTCATTTGATCAGGAGTTAGGTCTGGCCATATGGGAACAGGCACAAAATGGGCAATGGCCACAGAGGTAAGTGTCCTGCGACTCAGGTTTTTTAAAAAGTAAGTTTCTAGTCCTTAAAGTTACCTACATGTTATTTGTGCATTTCAGGTTGTTCTATCCTTGTTTTTAATGTTCTTTTTTTAAAGATGCTTTGGGTTTCGTTTTTGAAAATAGTGAAATAAACAAACAAACAAACAAACAAACAAACAAACAAATGTAAAGAAAGATAGCAGAAGGGCAGTGCCTGTTGAAATTCCAGAAGTGACTGTCTGTGCATTTATATGATCAGGAGTTCAAAGAGCAGGGCTTCAATGCCGAGCGTATTTCTTTTTAGCAAAATATCAAGTATTACAGAATCAGTGGCAAAGGGCACAGTGGGCCTTTGGTCATTCAGTCAAACCTAGTGCAGGCCTGTTCGGCTCCCTCACCATCAGAAATCCCGCTCAGCCTCCACCACCCTCTTCTGTTCCACATTACATGGGGTGCTGTCTTGTTTTGTTTTCACAAGAGGCACCTCCCAGCAGCATTCTGGGACCCCGGAGTGGAATCTGGTCTTGAGAGTTCCTGGCCCCACTGGAGAAGCAACGGCTGCCTTATATAGCAATGCATCGGCCTGGGCTCTGGCAGAAACGTTTCATCCTGACATTCTCATGCAGCTATAAAAAGCTAGCCGTCTTCCCTTCACAGGGACCTTTGGATCGTACGCAGTAAACATTAACAACCCCATCGTTGTTTTCATGGGAGACAGGGAAAGGGAGCTTGTTTCTTCATGGTGCTGCTGGCAGCTTTGGGCAATCTCCTTCCAAAAATTAAAAAAGGCAGTGCTGCAAAGCATTGCACCCTCCTTTTGGCAGGGCTGAGAACACGGACACAGATGCTCACAGATTTGCATGCACGGCTGTGTTTAGAGGCCACGTGTGTTTGTTGCACGACACACATATCCAGCTTGATGGGAGCTGGCATTTTTCTTTTTTTAACAAAAACACACAGCCCTGAGTCAATCTGCCAAGGTATGATGCTATTGGCATCACAGCGCAAGAATAGCATCAAGGCCAGAATCCACAACAACACATATGTAAGAGAAAGCAAAGTACACGGCTCGGAACAGAAGTGTCCTCGTGACCACACAGCAGAAGGGATGTCCCTCAGTTTGCTACATGGGACAGAGAACAAAGTTTTCCAGAGAGGGAAGCATGGATGGCATCGTGCTCCATGCCGAACAAACAGGTGTGTGTGTGTGTGTTTTTCTATGTTGTCTCTGGTGAAACCCAAAACAGGCTCTCGAAACAATGCAAAAGTTATTTCATCATAGGCATTGGTGGGATAACCTGAATGTCAGTTGGCCCTACCATTAGGCAGAGGACCGGCCCTACCATTAGATAGGTGAGTGTACACACACTAAGAGAGAGCACTTCCTCCTTTCATTGGCTTGAAACTTCTGGAAAGAGAATTTCATCGGCCCTGACCTTAGAATCCTATGTCAGAGATTCGGAAAATTATTAGTAAGATGTATCTGGCCAGTAGGATGTCAGCATTTTATATCTGACCTGCCCCACAAACAATTAATGGGTTAAATACATTTGGATAGTACCAGGGGTGCCTCTTGGAGATACTAAAGGAAGCACAAGACAGCACACGGCATGTCAAAACAAAGGCTCTGTTCATTGGAACATGGGATAGTTTGCTTCTTCTTTTTTTGTTATCTAGGAAGACATGCCTGCCCTGAACAAAAGCACTTCAACCATTAGTAAAAATTGGCTCCATCAACCAGTCAGTCAACTAAAACTTTACTTTGATTAATCTATCAATTAAGCCTTGTGAGTCGGTTCAATATCCATTTGCTAGGACTCTCAGCAAGCAAATTTAGGAAGCATTTTGACCAGAAGTTTATTCTGAAGTTTGCAATGGTGGGGAATCAGCTCCATTGCCAGCTCAGCAGCCACCCATGTTAGCGCTACACTGCTACTGCTACTGCTGCTGCTGTGTCCACAAACTATTCTGAGCACTTCAACGTAAAGCAGTCCACTGGCTGAATGCCAACACTCACACAAACCACCTGGGAGAGGGAGGGATCTGAAACACAGACATTTACATACCAGGAGCACATATGTGGGGGAAGCTTAAACACATGCCAGGACAGACATGTGTTCATAGAGGAGAAGGCTACCCCACAGAGATAGGTGTGGGGCATAGATGGGAGCATCTGTCCATATGTGTGGCTACATCACTGTGCATAACTGGATCAATGTGCGCACAGATACATGCAGAGGAGCACAGACGTTCATCCCAAGCGCCATCTGCACAATCCCACAAACTCACACCCTTTTGAACCTGCGCAAATATCTGCATCTGCTTACAGGGTGGGCTCACTTCACTTATTCCTTCTGTTTCAATAATCCCTTGCTCCACTTGTCCTTAAGAACACAGGAAGCTGCTTTATACAGAGATCAGTATTGTCCTTGCTGGGAGCAATGGCTCTCTAGGGTTTTTAGGCAGGAAACCTTTCCTGGCCCTACCTAGAGATGCTGCCAGGAATTGAACCTGGGATTTTCTGCATGCAAAGTGGGTGCTCTGCCATAGAGCTATGGCCCTTCCCTGTATCACCAGCATCATCCAATTACTAATAGATGGCTACTGTTCACGCACTGCCACTGATGCCACAAGTTGGAAGTGCCTGGTTGTATTATTGGGCAAATGTGTGCCCACATTCCAGGTTGAACTCCATTCACAGTTCAGTCGCAGGGTGTGTGTGTTACTTATTTCCACGAATATACCTTTTTGCCAGAGCATAGAAATGGAAGGGGAAGCGGGGAATCAGTAAATGCTATGTGGGTGCTCTGCTGTATTGCTGGTTGTATTTATAAAGCCTATCTGTTGCATTCTCTGCCAAAAGTTACTTGAAGTGATTACAGCAGAAAATCACAGGAAGATTCAATAAGAATGTATGGGGGGAGAGAGAGAAGAACCTTGAGCACAACTGATCACGCAGCTAAAATCCAAACACTTCGCTATAGACGAAAACACCCACTGAAACCCTCAGCCGAGTTATAAACACAGAACTTAACAGCAGCATCAACAGCCAGTTATGATTAACTACTCAAAAACGCGTTTTTAAAAAAGCATCGACAGTGTGCTGAAATTAACGTTATGGCTTTCCCCCAACAAATAATTCCAAAGGGTACAAAGTATCCCAGAAAAGGCCCAGCAACTTACCCTCATGGATGGGGGAGACAGGACAAGGCCTCAGAGAAAAGGGGGTGTGAAGCAGCACATAGGAAAATGTGCACTCTAAACGATGCAAAATCCAGTCCATTTCATGCTTTAAAGGTCATTGTTGTTTACCATGGAAGTGATTCTTCCAGGGTAAATGAGGACTGGCACATAACTGCCGGAAGGGCTGACCTACATTAATGCAGAAGGTGGGGCTGAAGAAACAGCGGCTGGACCCACCTCCCAACAGAAAACTGGGGAAGGGCAGAGGGGGATTTGGGAAGGAAGTCACATCTTCCCCTGTCCCAGAGTGCAGTAGCTGCTAGCAATACCCTAAAATCTTTGTTTCAACAGGGATGACAAATCACAGACCCTCATGGAAGCACGGGGGACAACCTAGCCAGGATATGTGCTTGTGGCTCAAACAAAATGCACCGCAAACTCGACACCCTTTAGTTGTGTCCCTAATGAAGAATATGCACTAATGGATTTGCACTCTGCACATCTATGCACAAAGCCACTCCCATAGAAAGATGCTTCAGTTGGTAGCTTTGTACAAAACATGTGTTATGCTAGTATGTTTAGGTACGGAAACATGAACACACTTGTAATCAACCAACAAGGGGCACAACCAGTGCTTTTTTCTTTAAAAATGTTTAGGGATACTCTCATTTTCCTACTAGTATTGAAATACTGTCCCTCAATGAGGCCAAACTTAGATTCACAAAACGTTTAGGGGTATGCGTCCCCCCAGAAAAAAGGCACTGGGCACAACAATCCCGAAAGGATCTCCTGCACAATTCTCAAGGCAATTAATGGCACCTATACCAAGAGGAGCATCTCCTGATCATTTATATGCAGCTTGTGCTGGAGTGCTTCCTAGTGCCTCATGCCCCATGTTTTGCAAACAGGTGCCCACAACTGCACATACCTCTGTGTCGACACACAACTGCACATGGACGGGATCATGCTTTCATGCACACAAACACCCACAAGTGACCGTTCTCAGCCTCTGCACTGCCCGACCGATGACCAACTTTAGGTGGGGAGTTTGGGAGACACATCTCCACCTGCTTCCCACCAGCCCTCCCTACCTGTTTAAAGTTACACCAAGTGGTCACCCTGTCCCAAAGATGCTGGGATGGCGACCGAAGCAGCGCACATCTAAGCAGTAGGGGGAAACGTACCTTTTTTGAGAGGTTTCTCAGTGGAGACTTCACACAGTTGCCCATAATATGCTGAAGCTGCCTTTCCGGGAGACAGGCTTAGAAAGGGAAGCGGGCAATTGGTTCCATGAAAGGCAGTCCTTAGGAGCAAAGGGAGAGAGGCGGCAGCAGTCAAATCTAGAGCTCCACTGGGCACAAGTGGCAGGGCGCCTCTCTTCTGAGAGCTCTCTTCTTCTTCCCTTCCTTCACTCATTCATCTCCTTCCTTCCTTCCCTCCCTCTCTTTCTTTCTGCTTGTTAACTTTATGCTCACTTCTTTGAAGAGATGAAGGAGGAAGGGAAGGGAAAGGAAAGGAGGGGAGCAGCAGCAGAGAGGGAAGGAGGGAGAAAGGGAAAGAAAGAGGACGAGAAGGAGGGAGGGGGTGGATGGATATAATCTATATCAGATTAAAGTTCTGATCCCTCCCACCACTCAGGATAGGAGGAGGAGGAGGAGGAGGAATCTGGTTTGACTCATTGGAGGGAGGATGAAGAGCAAAGAAGCCCCCACAAGAAGTCAGTTTCTACCTTTGCCCTCAGTGCTCAGAGACTGCCACAGTGCTCTGCTCTATCCCCTCAAACACTGAGCATTTCGATGCCCAGAGAAGACAGCTGGGAGGAGCGCAATCCACTTAGAGGCGCTAAGAAGGGCCTGAGCAAATTGAGTGCAAGAAAACAGATGAACAGAACACATCCACCACCAGTGCAGGGCTTCTTGAGAGGTTTGGCAAAACTCTCTCCTTGAGCAGGGCCTGCATCACACAGATACGGACAGGTGTGGAATGACCCTAACCCTCCAACTTTTGGGGGATTCATTCCCCACCCTCTCTCTCTCTCTCTCTCTCTCTCTCTCTCTCTCTCTCTCTCACACACACACACACACACTGTAAGGGGGACGGACAAAGCCAATATTTTACACTAGGCTTTGAACAGTTTCACCAGCAGGTTAATCAACTTAATTTTTTTGTTGATTAATTGGTAGTGGCTGAGGGTGATGTAAGCTAAAGGTTTGCATTTGGGGGCTCTTTGGGTTTTGGTGAAAGGGAATAGAATATGCCAGTATGAAGGATGCCCTTCCCCTCTAGTAATACACGGCAGCTTTTGCTTATACAACATCATCATTTATCTCACAAATCCTCTAGTAGTTGAAAACAGAGCCTATATGGGTGTTTAAATGTGCAAATTGATGTGAATTTAATCAGTTCATGAATCTGCTGAAAAGCAGAGGATTACTCAACAAAATTAGACTTTCTATCTTTGGGGATTCTTTCTGTATCACAGAAACCTACAAAGCTGCCTTATACCAAGTAAGAACACTGGGGTCCATTTTCTCTACACTGACTGGCAGCAGCTATCCAGGGTTTCAGGCAGGTGTCTTTCCCAGTCCTATCTGGAGACACCAGGGGCTGAACCAAGGACCTTCTGCACACAGAACAGATGCTCTACCACTGAGCTATGGCTCTTCCCCTTGCTTTCTCCCAGCTCTATACTTGAAATTGAGAGCCATCTGTAATTGACCCTGGAACCCAAAGCTTTGCATACACCATGAAGCCAGAACTAAGTGGCTGAAGTATTTATATATGGGGCTGCCAAAAAAGTTTGAGTCTAAGTTCCTAGAGCCTGAGAACCTTGTATAAGAACACGAGAAGAGCCTGCCAGATCATGCTAGTAGCCCATCTAATCCAGCATCCTTTTCTCACAGTGGCAAACTAGACCCCTCAATGGGAAGCCTATAAGCAGGACCTGAGCTCCCCAGCACTCTCCCCTCCTGTGGCTTCCAGCAACCAGCATTCGGAGGCATTTAGTGGCTCTCACAGTAGAGGTAGAACAATAGCCTCCATGGCTAGTAGCCATCAAGATGAATTTGTCTAACCCCCTTTTAAAGCCATTCAGGTTTGTGGCCATCACTGCCTCCTCTTTAAGCAAATTCCACAACTGAACTATGCACCGTGTCAAGAAGTCCTTCCTCTTGCCTCTCCTACATCTCCCAACATTTGTAACTGGAGCTGCAGCCCACGTGCTCTGCGACGGAGCCACATCCACCCACAGCATTTGCCAGCCTGAGATGGCGTTTCCTTTCCTACTTCATGTAAGTGGTTTCCTATCTTATCACAGCACCGACAAGAAAATGGGCCTGGGAGAAGAGAGAAGGGCAAAAGAGAAAGAGGGAGAGATAGCATACCCTCAGACCTCTGGGGCACAAGAGTCCCTGAAGGCAGATCTGGAATGGTTGGTGCCACCATGGCATTGCTGGCACGAGTGCTTCCTCTGAACTGGTGCCCATAAGGATGAGAGAAATGGATGGTGGCTGACGGAAGCAGATGCTCAGATCCTGACTTGTAGAAATGTGTGCACAGAACATGAGGAGGAGCAGCAGCAAGGCCTCTAGCCGTATGAGTCATTTTAAGCAGTAGCTGAGAATCTGAACTAATTACAAAGGGGTTTGCTCCGGGTCTCAGTTTGGCTACCTTCTCAGGTCTGGAGATCATGTAGCAGAAGAAACCTCTGTGTGTATCTTGTAACAGGCTTGCAGAAGCCAAATTCAGCTGCCACCACTGCCACCACACACTCTCTTCTGTAACAGTGTGCCTTTGGTTATTTTATTTCAGTTTTTCTACCCTATTTTCCCAAAGAGACTCATGGCAGCTAAGAGACACTCATAATAATAAACCAAGCAAAACAAACATAACCCCTTTAAAATGTTTTTAAGCTCCACCTAGGCTTTAATTTTATTTTTTTTATTTCATTCATAATATTATACATAATAAAAACATAGATGTTTTAAAGCAAAATCAGAAGCTTTACAGAAGATAGCAATTGCTCCCTTTTAATTTATTTACAGAAATCAGAAGCTTTACAGAAGAAAGCAATTGCTTCCTTTTCATTTCTTTGCCAAAAAAAGAGAGAGAAAATATGAGGACAAGATACGCACTGAGATGTCAACACGTTGCAGCTCCAAGGCTCCTATTTAAGTTAACATTATCCAACCTGTTTAACAAATTGCAGCGGCACGAAAATAACACTGAGCGGAACCAGAAAAAAATGACACAATTAACTGAAAGTTTCTCAGTGGCAATGGGGCCTGACAGACCTCACCTGGGAAAGCATTCCATAGGGTAGGAGCTGCAGCAGACAAAGCTCTGCCCATAGTTGACTCCACCCTTGCCTGCTGAGGGATTTGAAGCCGGGCCTCAGATGTCAATCAGAGCGTGCAAGGAAAAGGCAGCTCCCAAGGTACCCAGATCTCTAGCCTTCTGCAAATTATGTAGAACTGGTGTGATAAAATCAAATTTCCAAGCCATGAGGCCAGTTGCAGCTGTAGTGGCCGGCAGACACTGTTCAGCTTCCTGAGTCACCCGTAAACATAGGAAACTGCCTTCCACCAAATCATTGGTCAGTCTACCTCAGGACTGTCTGATCTGACTGGCTTCCCGGAGTTCATGCAGGCAGGTATTTCCCAGCCCTGCTAACTGGAGTAACTGGGAATAAAACCTGGGACCTTCTGCGTGCGTAACATGTGCTCTGCCACACAGCCACCAGTGATTTCTGGTAGATTCAGTGCATCTTGGTAAAGTTGTGAATAAGCAATCAGAGAGGGAGGCAGTGCAGTCCAGAAGGACAAGAAGGCAGCAACTCTGCTTGGGAGTTCTATTAAGGACCAGTGCCTCTGAGGATGCCAAAAGGGGCAACTGATGACTCTCTGCTGGTTTATTCTGGGACTTCAGTGCGTCAGCCTGTGGCGGCCAGTGCCCTGGTAGAGCAGAAGGCATGGAGTCCAACAGTAGATGGAGCCAGAGCCAATGGCAGACAGAGGCAGAGTCAATGACTGGTGGAACCAGCTAAAGCCACATTCACACCATATATTTAAAGCACTATGATACACTTTAGACAGGCATGGCTTCCCCCAAATAATTATGGGAGCTGTAATTCAGGGTGATGAGGGTTCTATGGAGAAAATGACAATAAAGATTATTGTATCGTATCGTATCGTATCGTATCAGCACATTTGCTACTATGGAATCCATATTTCATGGCTCACTAGAGGAAATTGCTGTCCTCCTTCGGGTTTTAATGCTCCCGTTGTTTTGTGTTTCCTTGCTCTGCTGATTTATTGCGACCCAGCGGCTGCTACTTGGGCTGGGTCACTCCGTTCTTTCCAATCTTGTCTGAGCTCTGCCTGGAGAATGTGACTCATTGGCCACCATTTCTTGCCTTCTGAGGCTGTCTGATCAGTCCACCCCCCCTTATCAAAGAATCTGAACATCTGCACTCCCTACGTCATGCCTCTGACAAAGTGGGCTCTGGTCCACAAAAAGCTGATGCCGTAATAAACTTGCTAGTCTTTAAAACAAGCCTTTTGGGGAAGGCTCCCAGCTCAGTGGAAGAGCATCTTCTTTGCATGCAGAAGGTCTCAGGCTCCATCCCTCTGTCCTCTGCATCTCCAAGTAGGGTTGTGAAAGGGTGTTTGCTTGAAACTCTGGAAAGCTGATGCCAGTCAGTGTAGAACAGGGCTGAGGAACCTTTTTCAGCCCAAGGGCCACATTCACTCCTAGGCAACCTCCCAGGGGGCCACATGCCAGTGGCGGGTGGAGTCAGAGGCAAAAGTGGGTGGAGCAACTGATGCAAATTTTACCTTTGTACAATAAGCTAGTTCTCTCTCTCTCTCTCTCTCTCTCTCTCTCTCTCTCTGTCACACACACACACACACACACACAGAGCACCTCCCTTTCCTCCATCCAGGCAGACAAAAAAACCCCATTTATATGCTTTTACACATGTTCTAGTGGTTTTATACTGTATTTTTATTCTATGTTTATACTTTTTGTGTTGTGCTTTTTAAATATTAAGTGGTTTGTAAATGTTTTTAAATAAATAAATAGAATTCAAGGAAACATTCCATCAGAGGACTTAGTAGGCTAGCAAGCCCTGTGCCGCAGCTGACCTCAAGAAGAAGGCTCATTGATCAGTGGTACGGCATCTGCTTTGGATGCAGAAGGTCTCAGGTTCAATCCCCAGGTAGGGCTGAGAACGTCCCCTGCCAATCACTGTAGACAATCCTGAGCTAGATGGACGAAATGTCCAACTCAGTAGAAGGCAGATTCCTATAGCACAGCACCTGTTTTACATGAAGGCCTCAGGTTCAGTGCCCGTTGGGCTAGGAGACACCCAACCTGAAATCCTTGATCACTGCTGCTAGTTGTTGTAGGCAATTTGAACTGGATGGAGTAAGCTTTTGACATTGTGTAAGGTTTACATTCCTATGACCCACTTCCTTGGGGAGCTCTTTGTGCCATGTGTAGGAGACCTTATCTGTTTCTGCAGACATAAGAAGAGCCTTCTGGATCCAGCCAATGATCCATCTAGTTCAGGTATCCTGTTCTCTCACTGGCCAAGCAGATAAGCCAAAGGGAACTCTGCAAGCAGGACCTGGACACAAGAGCCCCCTCCTCTCCTGCGGTTTCCAGCGACTGATATTCAGAAACATTACTGCCTCCAACTGTGGAGGCAGAGCATAGCCATTGTGGCTAGTAGCCACTGATAGCCTTGTCCACCATGAATTTGTCTAATCCTCTTTTAAGGCCACCTAAGTTGGTGGCCATCACTACCTCCTTTGTGAGCGAGTTCCATAGTTCAACTGTGGGCTGACCTCTGCACCATAGCAGGTGTGGAAATACCTCCCAAGTCTGAGAAAGGCAGAAGAGCTCCCTCCTCAGGTCAGGGGGACCAAGGGGGAAGCACTGAGGATCATCCTCTGAATGCAGCAGCCTTGTTTCATTGCCGCCTGAATCTTCCACAAAGGGGCCAAATCTCAGAGACATGACAGAGTTTTTCTTCTTCTCAATGTTATGGCAATGGCATAGCAAAGATCCCCCACACTGCTGCTGCTGGGAAGTGCAATCTGACCCCAAAGGCAGATTGAAGCACATTTGATTCTTTGCAGAACACTGGAGCACTTTCTGCAAGGATCTGGCGTCAGCAGCCAACAGCATTTCCAGTCCATCTGGAGCAGCTGTTGATGTTATGACCAACAGGCTGGCTTCACATCACGCTGTGCATTGTGTGTTTTTTAAAAGGTCCCTGGCTTCAAAGAGATTTGGGGGAGACATAAAGCAGTCTGCTCAAACCACACTGGAATTCCTCATTTGCAAAGGAATTAATTATTTACACACACACGAACACACACACATCCCCTTTTTCCAGAGACGTCAAGCGCTCTCTGCATCTGGCATTTTTATGAAGTTCTGTGAGCCTGATGAGGGATGTTGGAAATGTAGTGAGCAAAGTCATCTTCATAGGCATGGCTTTTACCATTTAACCATCTTTGCCAATTATTGAGGCCACATCCTTGTTTAGATAGCAATTAAAACCTTTCTATTCTGAGTACAAAGTTCAGTTCATAAGTTTATTGTTCTAGAGACAAAGGCCATGACAAACTTGTATTAAGCAATAGTATTAATAAAATAATTCAGAACATACAGGCAAAACATTAAAAAAATGGTAAGATTCTGAGCATTAAAACACAGCTTCTCTTGTGCATCTCTGACAGCTCCAATTCTAATACTATTTTGCCTTTTTAAAATGCAATTTGCCAACATCCATGGTGTAAGAGAGAGAAGTTACCAGAGACACCAACAAACTCAAATCCAGCTTGATGTCAAATTAAATCTCTGAATCACCACATCAACGTATATATTTTTTATCTAACTCCTTTTGCCATGGTTGTTTCGTTTTGCCTGCATTTTTGTTTTGTTTTTTTGCAGCCAATGCATAGAGGGCCACTCTTGTGTGTTACAAACCTATTATTGCCACTCAAAAGAAATTGAACCATTTCTTCCGGGCTCTGCCTGCTTGCTTGTGTGCACAAAGGTTTCAGAAAGCAATCTCTGGAGTCTTTATTTAAGGCTAACAGATAATGAGTGAAGTCTTCCACCTGCGGTTGACCACAAATACAAAGGCTGTCTGCTTATGGGACCTTGCTGTAGTAGCCTTCCAAGAATGCAGTGGTCATCACTTGGAAACACAGTGCAATAAATGCAGTTCTTAAGGAAACTGGTCAGAGTTTGGTCATATAACAAGCTCTAAAATGCTCTCTTCTCAAAAGTGGATGCCAAGGGGGAAATCTGGTGTTTCCAGTTTAGTTGTAGGTCCCTCCTGGATTCTGTCCAGAAAAGCCAATTCCTTAACTGACACTTATTCAATGTCAAAGCAAAGCTCATTTCTAAAACACCTTGACAAGCTGCTTTCCAGAGCTGGCTATCACCCAAGTCCATACAGCACAGGAAAACTCTCAATAGGCATAGTAGCAAATTTTAAAATATACTTTAAAGGAGCACTGTCCGCTCTTGCCTTAATTGTTGGCCATGAGGATTATGTATGAAGAAGAGCTTCTGATATTCCTGATGGTAGAGTATAGTTAGTTAGTTAGATATAATATATTCTGCACAGTTTCTGAAACTTTACTGGAGTTCAAATCAGAGCCCCAGACTGCAAAACCTTAGAGCATTTGAATAAGCACTTTCCTACCAAATACCTTTATGGCAGGTTCAATCAACTGCCCTCCTTTATTGTAAAAGAACTTCATCAATGCCCCATGGTTTTCTATGCTTTAACTTTCACTGCTTCCATATGATACTTCCAAGAATGGCTTTCACTAAAGTGTACAACCAGGTATCTAAATGAGTAAGTTTGTTCAATAGCTCGCTGATCTAAAACATCATTTATACCTAGGACTGTCTTTGCCAAAAATCATAATCTTGGTCTTAAGAGTAATTTATAGATAGGATTTCCTGTTTACAGTATGTGCTAAACACCCCTCAAGAGATTTTTGAGGCCCAATCAAGAAAGAGAGAGGAGAACTAATTCATCTGCATACATCAACAAGGAGATCTATCTGTTCCTAATTACTGGAAAGGTGGAGCTTGCATTGGCTAAATATTTCCCCAAATCATTGCTATAAAAGTTAAAAAGAGTGGGAGCCAGAATGCAACCTTGCTTCACTCCTTATGACATTTTAAAAGCATCAGTCATGCCATCATTTAAACCTCTTTTTTGTATTGCTGTATAGTTCGTGGATGAACAGCAGAATTCTGTAGTCAATGTTAGCAATTCGAAATTTCTCCCTGTCTATTTCAATTAGTAGTCGAATGCTGCAGAAAACTCAATAAAGGCTACATAAAGATAATTCTTAATGTTCTTAGTATATTTCCTTATGGTTAAGAGTAAAACATCGATCATTGATGTTGTGCCCTCCTCTGAATCCCACTTGTTCTTCACGAATAATGTTGCTATTTTGCAACTAGTTTGATAATTTTGAAGGAGATACCATGCCTATAGCTTTGACGAAGTGTCTAACCAGCTAATTGGCTGATAGTTTTCTGGATTCTTCCTATCTCCTTTCTTATAAATCAGGAAAATAATACTCAATTTTCACCCAGAGGACATTTGGCCTGTGTGGTTGATGGTGGTAAATAAGCCAGCCAGGATAGACTTCCAAGATTCCATGTATTCTTTATAGAGCTCAGGTGGAAGAATATCTTCTCCAGGTTGCCAATCAGGTAGGTTTGAGAAATACTTAAACACTGCTGGTACATATGTTTGCCCAGATTTTGTTGTTGTTGTTGCTGTTTAGTCATTTAGTCGTGTCCGACTCTTCGTGGCCCCATGGACCAGAGCACACCAGGCACTTCTGTCTTCCAGCTTGGTCAAACTCATGTTCGTAGCTTCGAGAACACTGTCCAACCATCTCATCCTCTGTTGTCTCCTTCTCCTTGTGCCCTCAATCTTTCCCAACATCAGGGTCTTTTCCAGGGAGTCTTCTCTTCTCATGAGGTGGCCAAATATTGGCCACCAAATATGTTGGAGAAACATTTAACACAATTAAAGGGAGGAATTGAGGCTTCTTGTAATGATCTCACTTCATTTAAACTCTGGGCCACCAGTTCCCAGAATCTGTCTTCCTTATTTTCCATTACTGCTAGTCCCAGTTCCTGCCACTGGGTTTTCATATATTCAGCTTTCTTGCTTTTGAGCAGAGTCTTGTATTCCAATCTACGTTTGATCACATTTTCTGTGGAAGTCTCTGATGAATTCTTATGCAAATCCCTAATTGCTTTAACCAGAACTTTCTTAGCTACTTTGCACCGACCATCAAACCAGTCAAGGCGTGTTGTCTTTGCGTTGTTATTAATTATATAAGCTATCAAATAGGGCCTGGGTTCTGTGACAATTTGATGGAAGACATCAACAAAATTTGGAGATTTGCTCACAAAAAGTTGATTCAAGTTTGTCATGCCCTGGTAGCTAGTATGTTTTCTGTTAAAGGACATAGGATCACTGATATTGGAAAGCAGTTGCTTTCTGTTTGTTCTAGCACTTCAAAAGTGTTCACAAAAGTGAATAAAAATGTAAAGGTAAAGGTAAAAGACCCCTGGAGGGTTAAGTCCAGTCAAAGGCAACTATGGAGTTCCAGCACTCATCTCGCTTTCAGGCCAAGGGAGCTGGCGTTTGTCCACAGACAGATTTCCAGGTTATGTGGCCAGCATGACTAAACCGCTTCTGGTGCATGGAGGACCGTGACAAGTGCCAGAGGGCACGGAAACACCATTTACCTTCCCACTGAAGTGGTACCTATTTATCTACTTGCATTGGCATGCTTTTGAACTGCTAGGTTGACAGGAGCTGGGACAGAGCAACGGGAGCTCACTCCGTCGTGGGGATTCGAACCGCCAGCCTTCCAATTGGCAAGCCCAAGAGGCTCAGTGGTTTAGACCACAGCGCCACCCCTGTCCCCTACAAAAGTGAATACCGGTAATGAAGGAGAGACTATAATGTGATTGATAGCACTTCCAGCATGCTTGTTCAAATAAGCATATTGACCCTTAGATATGTCTAGAGGACTCTTGTGAAGAACATATAAATTATGTTGGAATACAAATTGCAACAGTTTCAGGCTCTGTGCGTGCATCATCTTGTCCAAAGAACAATGTGAGGTTAGGAAAATATCTTCTGAGTCTAAGCGTAAAAGTACCAAGAGACCCTCTGCAGTTGCTGCAACTGAGGCATTAAAATCTCCACTAAAAAGTACAAATGCTGTGGGGAATTTATGGCTGATCTGCTCTAGTAGGCATGTTCAACCTGACTAAACATTGGTGGTCAGTGACATACTATTAGTAGGAGGGAGTTAGATATTTATTTATACAGAAAAGAAATGCTCCTAATTCAATTTTGATTTCTACTGACATAAGATAGTTATTTTGAATTCGAAACTCTGCTATCAAAACTTCCCCTCCTAAATCAAGTGATAAAAAGTAGTCAGGCCCCCACTTCCTCGGCCCTTTTTAAATTACGATTAAGAATATAGCCTTCCATAATAATTAATTGTTGTATGTTTTTAACTCTATGGTTTTATGTTTTTAGTGCTGTAAACAGATTTCATCTACTATGAATATATTTTGTATATTTCATATACAAATATATTTTATAAACAAGCAAAAAACAAATTTCTATAAAACAAAATCACCACAATAGTTGGCAATTCAGCTGTCCACAGGAAGTGCCCCCTTTGGACCTTGGTGCTGGGAATCAACAAATTTGTAGATTTTTGTGTCTCCAACGTGCTCCAACGTGCTTATTTTTAAATCTTAGATTCAGTTCTCCACATATCCACATCAGCTTGAGATTTATTTATTTTTTAAGTTGCTCATGAAAATTCACCAGCATTTTAGTTTCAATTTCTCTTAATATACACATTTTCAAAGTAGCTTCCCAGGATATAATGCATTTTTTAATGCAATTTCCCCTAATATATGCAATTATATGCATACTTTATGCCAGTATATGCATTTTTGCTCACATCACTTGGCTGGAGAACTGCACTGTGACATGTGGAGAAGTAAAGGTTTTAAAGGGTGGCTGTGTTTCGATTTGTGTATTATTTCAGAAAATACAAATTAGGATCAAGCAAATGGCTCATCTAGTCCAGCATTCTTATGGTGGCCAGCCAGATGCCCCTATTCAAAAGCCCCCTAGCAGGACTCATGGACAAGAGCATTCTCCCCTCCTGTGGATTCCAGCAACTGGTGTTCAGAACATCACTGCCTAGGCCTCCAAAGCGGGGCCTGTGACAGACATTTCCCAGTGGATTGCACCCCATCAGTCAGATTGGCCCATCTCTTGATACACCCCAAACCTGGGAACCAGCAGCTTCACTTTAGCTCCTGTGAGGGCCACTTCAGCTTGCTGTGCACGTCTCACATATCATAATGCCAGCATCTGGGTCCACCTCCACCAAGGCCCTTTGCTAATATTAAGCAATTATGCTCCACCACACCCACATCCTAACCTGTCATTAGCCTAATGCGACACTGCGGCTGGTGCTCAGGCACAATGACAGAGCATCTGTTTCCCCCCCACCTCCCCCCTGGTATTGCTCCGCTGCAAAGAGAGAGAGAGAGAGCTGTGCCAGGACTGTCAGCTTGGCCAAGCGTCTCAGAAAGCCCATTATTGAGACAACCACTGCAGCACTGATGAGATGCCTCGCTCTGTCTCCTGTTGCCTGCACTGTGAGCCTCTTCTTTTCTCCTTGGGACGCCCTCTTCTCCAGCTCAGGGACACTTCGCACTGTTTCGATAGCACACTGTGTGAAGTCACCCCTCCAGCTTGGGGCGTTCCACTCAATGGCTGTACATACTGTTGCAGAACTAACAGGAGGAGCTGGGCTCCCTCCTCTCCTCAGATGGGGAGAGGTACACTATCGGGCTGTGATGTATTTTGATGCTAAGAGTAGCAGGACTTATGTGTGCTTCAAGGAGTTCTTTTCTGCAGAGCTTTTATAGAAAGGAAGAAACCGCCCATTTTGCTCACTAAGAGTCATCTGCGTGATCAGGGGCACAGCATCTGCTCTGCATACAGAAGACCCCCCAGGTTCAATCCTCATGTAGGGCTAGGAGAGACGCCCTATCTGAAGGGCTGCTGGTCACTATAGGCCAAATGTTAGGAAACTGTAGCCATCCAGATGTTGCTAGACTACAGATCCCCTCATCCCTGACCATCCCTGATGGATGGGTCCATAATTAAGACCATGTTCATCCACCAGTCTAGACTAGGGGTTCAAGGGTGAGGGTGAGGCTTGCTATTGTCCAACTCCTTTCCCAGAAAACTTCTTGATCTTGGACTTAGAGCAGCGGTTCTCAATCTGTGGGTCCCCAGATGTCGTTGGACTACAACTCCCATCATCCCTGAGCTCTGGCATTGCTAGCTAGGGGTGATGGGAGTTGTAGTTCAACAACATTTGGGGATCCACAGGTTGAGAAAGGCTGACTTAGAGGGTCTTAGAGAGACCACTTGGGTATGCTCCTGGTCTATTTATTGCCCTGTTGCCCAGCAGTATCCCTGATTGGGCTGTCCAAGGTAGTCTCTGGGGTATTGTTGGATTTCAGGATGATTGTCTTGAGTGACCTCAATATCCATGTGGAGGGAATCAGTTACAATGGGTCCAATCCTAACTCCAGGACCAAATCAAGAGACTAGCATTAGGTGAATGCTTCTCACCCCCTGGGTAGTTACGTTAATGGGGTGCCGCAGAGCACTATCTTATCTCCAATGCTATTTAATATCTATATGAAGCCACTGGGAGTGGTCATTAGGAGTCTTGGGGCAAGGTGCCATCAGCTCTATTTCTCCATAACATCTGAACTGGGAGAGGCTGTGCAGCCCTCTGGACCAGTGCCTGGATGCAGTGGTTAGATGGATGAGGACAAACAAAATGAGCTTGAATCTTGGCGAGATGGGGACACTGTGGATGTGTGGTTCCTGTGTCTGAGAAACTGGTCAACTGCCTACCTCTGAAGGAGAAGGTTCGGAGTCTGGGGGTGATTCTAGACCGATCTTTGTTACTGAAAGCCCAGGTAGCCTCAGTGGCTAGAAGTGCCTTTTACCAGCTCCAACTGGTATGGCAGCTACAATCATTCCTGGACTGGGAAAGCTTGGCCGCAGTAGTTCATGTACAGTGGTGCCCCGCAAGACGAACGCCTCGTGAGACGAAAAACTCGCAAAACGAAAGGTTTTTTCATTTTCGAGTTGCCTCGCAAGACGAATTTCCCTATGGGCTTGCTTCGCAAAACGAAGCTTGCCCCGCAAGCTCCGGGGACAGCGGGAAGCGCAGCGCGTCTTCCCCGCTGTCCCCGGACCTGGGGCTGCGGGGAGAAGATTGCTTCTCCCCGCCGCCCCTTGCTTCAAAAGAGGTCTGGGGACAGCGCTGCGCTTCCCGCTGTCCCCGGACCTGGGGCTGCGGGGAGAAGATCGCTTCTCCCCGCCGCCCCTTGCTTCCCGCTGTCCCCGGACTTCTTTTGAAGCAAGGGGCGGCGGGGAGAAGAGATCTTCTCCCCGCAGCCCCAGGTCTGGGGACAGCGGGAAGCGCTGTGCTTCCCGCTGTCCCCGGACTTCTTTTGAAGCAAGGGGTGGTGGGGAGAAGCGATCTTCTCCCCGCAGCCCCTTGCTTCAAAAGAGGGGACAGAGCGGCGCTTCCCCTCTGTCCCCGGACGGTCTCCATAGGAACGCATTGATTGATTTTCAATGCATTCCTATGGGAAACCGTGCTTCGCAAGACGAAAAACTCGCAAGAAGAAAAAACTTGCGGAACGAATTAATTTCGTCTTGCGAGGCACCACTGTACTGGTTACTTTAAGATTAGATTACAGTGGTACCTCCAGTTACGAATTTAATTCGTTCCAGAGGTCCATTCTTAACCCGAAACCATTTTTAACATGAGGCGTGCTTTCACTAATGGGGCCTCCCACTGCCGCCGCACCATCAGCACGTGACTTCTGCTTGCATCCCGGGACAAAGTTTGCAACCAGGAGCATCTACTTTCGGGTTAGCGGAACTCGTTACCCAAAGCGTTCGTAAGGAGGACAGTACGTAACCCGAGGTTCTACTGAACTGCAATGTGCTCTAAGTGGGGCTTGCTTTGCATTTGATCTGGAAGCTGCAGTTGGTGCAGAATGGTGCAGCACGACTGCTGTCAGGAGACCCTGTCAACATATTAACATTTGTGCTCAGAGATCTGCACTGGTTGCTGATTTGCTACCAGGCCAAGTTCAAGACACTTAACAACTTGGGACCAGGACTATGAGATAACCTTTCCCCACATGTGGCCTCTCATCCACTTTAATCAGCAGAATGAGCATTACTATGGGTGCCGTATGATACCCATTCTGCATTTGTAAGAACTCCATCATTTCATATGGCAGCGCTTACCCTTTGGAACTCCGTGCCTATTGACACGAGGCAGGTGCCTTCACTGTACTCTTTCTGTGCCTGCTAAAAGCTAAAATTGTTTAGACAATTTTTTGTTTAGTCAAAGCCTATCCAAAAGATGTAGTGTGATGGCCTGGGATTCCGAGTCTGAGTGTGAACCAGAGGAATCCCAGCCGGCACAGGAGTCCCCGCCTCCAGGGCCGGCTGGACTGGGGCAAGGCCTAGATGCTGAGGAGCCTGCACCTGTGCCAGATCCTCAGGGGCAGGCACCAGGGGAGACCATTCTGGCCCCAGAGGTGCTGGAAGACTCAGTGGCTACAGGTGAGCCTCCCCCGGGGCCCAGTAACCCTTCGGCCTCTCCTGAACTGCAGAGGCTTAGGGCAGAGAGGCGAAGGGAACTGGTCTCTCCCAGGAGGAGTGCTCGCCTTAAGGCCAGGAGAGGAGGGGCTCCTGGGGGCCGGGACCGCCCCCGGCCTTAGAAGAAGATAAAGGTCAGGCAGCCCGGTCCCAGGTTGCGGGAGCAACGTCGTTGTGGAGTACCTGCTTTACCCAGACCTAGATCTGCACTCCCGGTATGCCTGTTCCTCGCCCGGCTCCCTGCTCCTGACTCTCCGGTGTTCCTGTTCCTCGCCCGGATGCCCGCTGCTGACCCACCAGTGTTCCTGTTCCCCGCCTGGCTCCCTGCTTCTGCTCTACCAGTGTTCCTGTTACCCACCTGGCTTCCTGCTGCTGCCCTACCAGCGTTCCTGCTCCCCCGCCCGGCTCCCTGTTTCGGACCTCGCGTCTCATCTAGTGATCGTCTACCCTGCTAGTGACTCTGAACTGAACTTCGGATACGGTATTAGTACCTTTCCCCCCCGGGACCAGCACATGTAGAATGTTGACATGTGCTTTAGCCTGGTTTTTAGCTTATCACTGATTTTAATTATTTTTGAATTATTTTTTTTACTAACAATTTCATTGTTTTGTTCTCTTTGCAAAGTGCTTTGAGGACTTTTTACAACCAAGCAGTATTTCAATCTAGTGAAACGAAACAAAAAAGCAATGCTGACTGGAGCGGATGGGAGTCTAGCAATACCTGGAGGGTCACAGGTTCCCTACCTCTGAGGCAGGCAAGGCATTACTGAGCTGAGTGAACCAGTACACAGTGATATAAGACAGCTTCCTATCTTCCTACAAGACTGATGCAGGGAGGGGGACCAGTTTGCCAGCTGGTATGGTTTCTCTCCTTGACATAACACATGTAATAAGAGGAGACTGGCACTCTGCAATCCTGATCATTAAGGCGCCCCCTGAGGTGCTCAGTACTCCTCTCCGCAAACTCCTCCAGGCAACCATTTCACATCTCCATAACTCTGTGTATGGGGGAAGTGCATGCGGATGGACAGTTAACCACCCTACTTGCTCCAGTTCTGCCGTCATGAACCTGCTGGTTCCTCCTGTGTTAGGGTTGCTAGGGGGTTGCATGGGCCCTGGGTGTTTTCTCCTGGGCCCCTGATCTTCTTCCCCTCTGCTTTAAAAAAAACTTAGTTCTGTTGTGTTTTTTTAACTTTGCTTAGTGATAAACATAAGGAGGATAAGGCTCCAAATGGCTATAAACCTTGATGGTTATGTTCTGCCTTCACTGTCAGAGGCAGTAATGCTTCTGAATACCAGTTGCTGAAAACCACAGAGGGGAGAGGGCTGTTGCGCTCAGGTTCCCCTCCTAGGCTTTCCTTTGGGGGCATCTGGTTGGCCACTGGTAGAACAGGATGCTGGACTAGAGTAGGGGCAGACTTTGGTAATCTTTCGTAATACAGTGCCCTGTGTGAGGCCAACATTTGGTGCCCCCGAATGGATCCCAGTTTTGCATCTCTTTGGCCCTGTGCAGGGGAACAGCTCACACAACCCTAAATCCAGCACTGGGCAGATGGGCCACTGGCCTGATCCAGCATACTCTTCTGGTGGTCTTATGCTCTTGGGAAGTCCACAAGTAAGGTCTGAACAGCCTCCCCAATTGCTTGCCTCCAGAATCTCGTCACTAAAACCCTACCTAGATATGCCAGGGATTAAACCTGGGACATTCTGCATGCACAGCAGATGCTCCACCATCAAGCTACAGTTCCCCCTAGTTTGTCTGAAAAAATGGTGTCCTGCCTTTCCACCAAATGGTACGCCGAAGAGCACACTTCAAGGAGAGCGCATAGATTGGGAAAACTGCTCCTGCAGACATTACCGCACACACATGCCAATCTAATGTATGAGGCGCTTCCCCAAAGAAGACAAACTGTGTCACACAGAGCTTTAGATGCACTTACTCTGCATCTCCCTGGAGACACCCCCAACTCCTAGTTTGTCATCTCCTCTTCCCAGTCCCCAGCTGCATGAGAAATACAGGTTGGGCTTGTGATACAATGCACCGTTGGAGAGCCAAATCCCTCTCTCCTTGCATTTCAAAAATCCTCACTTTGGTTTCATGGACTGCTTGTGCTAGGACAGTGTGTTGTCTGGGGCTGATGGGAGCTGTAGTCCAAAATGTCTGAAGAGCACCAAGTCAGGACTGGTTGGTTAAAAGTTACACACTGTAGCCCCACCAAGATTGAGATAGGTTGACAGAGGTTGTATGAAGCTTGAGCAGAACAGTTGGGGGTGTTAATGCTTCTCTCTCTCCCCGGAGGGGAGCCAGTGTTGGCATACTGGTTACATTGTTGAACTAGGACCTGGAAGACCAGGGTTCAGATCCCCACGCAGCCAGCAAACTCCCAGGGTGACCTTGGGCCAGTTACCATCTCTCAGCCTAACCTCACTCATGGAGTTCTTGTGAGGATATGTTGGGGAGGAAGAGAACTCTTGAGCTCCTTGGAGAAAACGTGGGATATAAATGTGATAGATAAATAAACAAACCGTAAAATTAATTTTCTTTCTTATTGTGAAGGAAAGAAATTAACTCCTCCTTCCACCTCCCTCTTTTTCAGAGTTTTCAGGAATTTAATTTGGACCTGCCTTTGCCATCCTAAGGACCTCCAGATGTTTCAGACTACAACTCCCAGCTGTGCTGGCTTGGGCTGATGGAGGTTGTAGTCCAAAACATCTGAAGAGCAGCCAGTTGGTGAAGAGCTTGCTAGAATACTTCTGGGAGGGAGCATCTTATGGAGCAGTCTTTCTGCCCCTTCCTGCTCCATCCCTACAGGTAGGCTGCAGAAAGGGACAGGTTAGAGACAATCCCTCTCTCTTTAGCCTCTCCATAACATACGGAGGATTCATTCCCAGCAAGAACACTTGGATGCCATCAACTTGACACAACAGCATCAAGAGCCAGCCTAACATATCTCACAGGGTTGTTAGGAGCATAAAATGAAGAGGAGGAGAACAGTGTATGTCACCCTGACCTCCTTGAAAGAAATCTAACAATAAATAACTAACAATAAACAAACAAACAAACAAACAAACCATTCTACGCATCCTGCTCAGTTTAAAATCCTGCCTGTCTGAAGATTTCAGACCTGGATAAAAAGGACTTTTTAAAAAATACTCATGCAGAGAAAGCTGTTATCAATCAAATGTTTTGCGAGTGGCAGTGCGGGATTGGACCCAGAGCACAATTTAGCAACTGAAGCAAACACTCCCTGTCCCGCTCTCTCCACCATGTCTAATTCAGGTGCTCTTTTATTTGGCTGACGCATCAAAATAAAAATGCATGTTTAAAAAGGGTCAGTTAAATGGCTGGAATTGGCATTTGTCACTCCCGTAAACTTAAATGTCAAACCTTTCTGGGTGGAAAGATACAGGGGCCACCTGCAGGGAGAAGATTATCAGCACTATTAAAAGGTGCCAGAGAAAGAGATAGAGATGATGGAAGTTGCTGAGGTTCTCTTGCACAAGCATCCCCTGTTCATTTCAACGGGACTTGTGCAAGAGACCTTCCTGTTCAACTGGGCCTCCTCTTACTTTGCCAACGGGGCATCCTCCAGATGTTTAGGACTACAACTCCCATCAGTATGTCCATACTGGCTGGAGCTCACAGGAGTTGTCATCCAAAACATGTGAAGAGCACCAGGTTGGCGAAGCCTTGCATAGCTTGCATAGGTCTCATCCTGTGCCGCTGGCACCCAACCCAGACTTGGTCCTGAGACAGTTTTCACAAGTGGAACACCCAGAAAAAAGAAGCAAGGGAGGTTTTCTCACCTTCAAGGTGCATCTATGCAAAAATGGTCACCAGTGGACGTGAACAGAGCAGTGTTAAAATCAAACCCAATATTCGAAGGTCAGCTACAGGAGCTCAAAAGACAAATAAAGGGATAGGCAACCCATCCTTAGGTTTGCTTAGTGTCTATTGCATATTTTTTAAAATGTATTATTTTTAACTGTTTCACTAATTCACCGTCTTTGCACTTACAGTCTTTCCAACCTTCAGCCCGCCCCAGCAACACAGAGGACTGAAGCATAAGCGGTGTCCCTCCTCTCACTCAGAAAGAAAGGTTCACTTGACCCCAAAGCTTCGGGGCCGATACCCAACACACAGGGGTGCGCTCAGGCACAATTCGCACACACACACACACACCAAACCGCTGAGCACGACCCCTTCCCGCTTGCTGCGTTCTTTTGCTCTTCACCAGCTTCTTTTCCACGGGGATTGCTTTAGGTGGCTTGTTGGTCCCTGCCAATGTCTGCCCGACCCACTTCCTTTCCCTGGCGACTCCTGAGGACTAGCTGCTTAGCCCTGCCTCACTTTACCGGTGCTCTCCCGCGCGCAAACCTCTGACCCGGCGGTTGCCTTGCATCACTTTACCGGTGCTCTCGCGCACGCACACTTCTGACCCGGCGGTTGCTTCCTCCTGAGAACCTGGGGAAAGGTGCACAGGGAGGACTCCAGGAGAATTTGGAGTGGGGGCTTTGCAGGGAGGAGGAAGAGAAGCAGCTCCAGCGTCTGTTTTCGCCCCCTCTCGCCTCCTCCTTCCCTTCCAGCATAGCTCCGCTGGAGTTTCCTGCCAGGCAGCCCCGAAGCAGCGCATTTCCAGCCAGAAGTTTCCGAGCTCTCTCCTCCCCAACCCCGCATCCCGTCCCAAAAGGAAGAGCAGGAAAGAGAGGAGTGGCAAGGAGGGGGCAGCGGAGTTAGAGGAGGGACGAAGGGCCCCTTACCTGGCCAAAGACCGAGCTGAGGATGGGGTGGAGCTGGTGGAAGAGTGGGTCGACTTCCGCACCGGGTTTGGAGGCGGCGGAGCTCTTGCTGCTGCCGCCGCCGGAGGTGCCTTTGGGGGACGCTCCGTCGGGCAGCTGGAGGGACTCTCGGCTGGCTCGTTTGCCGCCCAAGTCCTGCCCCCGACCCGCCGTCGCTACCCCGTCGCTCTCCGCCTCCTGGCTGGCACTCCGAGAGGAGCCGCGCGCCCGGCCGCTCCCGCGTCTCCGCGGAGCCGCCTCCGCCTCGTCGGGCTCCCCCAGGCGATTCTGCTGCTGCTGGTGCCTCTTCAAGCTGCCGTTGGAGGAGACTGTGGCGCCGGCTCCTGGGTGGCACAGGGGCCTCCTGGCGCTGGGCTCGGGGCTGCCTTCCGTGCGGCCCCCGGAGCTGCGCGGCTGCGGCTCGCTGGGCGCCCGCCTGCCGCTCCCGCCGCCGCCCGTCCGCAGTAAGGACGTCTTGGACTCGCTCTTGCGCACCGAGGAGGAACTCATGGTCGGCGCCGCCGCCGCTCAGCGGACCAGCATCTCTTAAGCCGCCAGGAGGAGGAGGAAGCCGGGAGGGAGGGGGTAGAGAGGAGGAGGAGGAGGAGGTGGGGGGGACGCGTCTTTATATCTTCTTTCCCCCCCCCCACCGCCCCACGCCTGGGGAAGCTCCTGAGCTGGAGGCGACTGCCGCCGCCGCACTTCAGCACCACAGCCCTCGGACAGCGCCCGGAGCAGCAGCAGTAATAGTAGCAGAGGCGCCGCCAGGCACAACCACCGCCGCAGGTGAAGCGCCTGCAAAGCTGCCGCCGCCGCACTTCAGCACCACCGCCCGCGGACAGCGCCAGCAGCAGCAACAGCAGCCGTGAATGGAGAGAAGAGGCTACGCCAGGCAGAGCCGCAGGTGAAGCTCCTCGCCCCGCAGAGCCGCCGCCGCAGTAGCCGCAGCCTCCCTCCCTCCCTCCGACCGCCGCATCGGCTCCCCGAACCCCGCGGGAGCCCCGGCAGTGGGTGGGAAGCGCCGCGCCGGCGGCGGGATGAAGGCGCAGCGCTGGCCTTGGGAAGGAAAGAGGCGAGGAGGGAGGGAGGGAGGAAGGAAGGCGACCCTCACTTCCCAAACAGGAGTAGTGCGGGGGGTGGGGAGACCTTCGCCAAAAGATGCACCAAAGCTTCCCCCCCACTCCCCGCCTTAGCAGACACCGGATCCCCTCCCTCCTCCCCCCTCTCCTCGCTTCCTCACCTGTGGAGTCAGCCAACTTTCAACGCCAGGCTCACCCTGGACCAGAGCATGAACTCGTAGATGGAGAATGAAGGCAGAGAGGCACTTTGGAGAGCTCCAGCAGAGGAGGAGGAGAAGGAGGAGGAGAATGGCAGCAGCAACAGCGCCCTGATGGAGGGGGGGCTGTCGCTTGGCACGGCCAGATTTAAAGGGTCCCAAGAATGGCACCCTTGTCACAAGACCATTCTATTGTTCTAGGAGAGATAAATAAGTACTCTTGGCATCCACAGGGGTGAGGTGTATCCTGAAGCCTGCCTGTCCTGCTTCCCTATGGTCAGCTCAGGAAACAGAATGTGGATGTCACAGAGGGCATCAGGGTGGGAGGCCTCAGAGCCCTGGGTCAAAACTGAGTGGGACATCCTCAGGCACAAGCCCCACCGGTGTGACTGCCACCCTGTTCTGTGAGCACCCCCCACATTCAGTCCAAAGGGGGCCTGCACTGACATTCATTTATGACAGTCATCATGGAGCTCAAGGTGAGGCACAGGAGCTTTTGCCAACCTGGTTCCCCCCCCCCCATGGGAGTTGTAGTCCAAAACATCTAGAGGGGACTGGGTTGGCAAGTACAGGTTTTCAAATCCAGTCCTAGGCTGGAAATAGCTGAGAACCTCCTCGTGATTGATAAGGACAGCCTAGACAACCAGTGGTGATCTGAGCTAGCAACAAAATCAGGCAGAGCAACAGACACGGCTGTTATCTTTGCACACTTGGCCACATTCCAGTCAAGCAAAAGTCAAAAGTTCTTTACATCCATTCCCTCCCCTCCACACACATCTCTTCATCCTCCAACTGGTTATGCAACCCCCTGAGCTCTGGGCCCTATTCAAAGTGTTCACATTAGTGCTTTGTGCTCTAAATAACTTTGGCAACAAATATCTGAGAGACTGCCTCCTTCTGTGGAGAAATCCTCTTAGAAGTTAAGATCAACAGAGGAGGCCTTCTTGGTAGTTCAACCATCCTCAGAAGTTAAGAGGGTGTTGGCTCGGAAGAGGACATTCTCTGTGGCAGCCCCTAAGTTGTAAAACTCCCTTCTCCCCACAGAGGTGCATTTGGCACCTTCACTTTACGGCTTTTTGGGGATGCTGAAGAGGCACCTCTTTACTCTAGCCTTTGACACCTGAGAGGTGTGTTTTCAGGACAGCCTCTGTTTCTGTGCCTGTAACTTCTTTTACCTGTTCTAAATTCTTGAAATTATTGTAAACTGCCCTGGGATCTTAGAATGAAGGGTGGGTGAAAAATGAAATTAATAGTAAAAATAATTAGCAACAATCACACAAGCAGGAGGCATTATTGCACTTCATGGAGGCCACATCCCCATCAAGGAAAGGCATTCTAGGAGGGTGCAGAACAGGGACAATGTTGGTGTAACCCAGGGGCAGGGGATGTGGTTTGGAGGGAATCCTGAGAGCCAGCTAGAGGAGACTGGAGGGTAATATTTGGCCCATGGGCTGGATGTTCCCCACCCTTCCTGTAGCTATTCTGCAACGGTGTCTACTTGTAAATTCATTAGGTCAGGTGATCTGGCTCAGATCCATTGTGAAGCCCAAGATGCCTGACTGGGAACATCTCATCAAGTTCTCAAGTTCTGTAGTGTAATCAATATTGGGTTAACTATCTCTCAGGGGTTGGGGAAAGGGTATTAACATGTAATTGGATTCTCTTGTGCAAAAGTAAATGTGGAAACTGTCCAGGTAGATACCCAATATCAGCAGTCAAAGGTCACACCCTTTTCCACCCTTGTCATTCTCATGTACCTTATTGACAAACATCCAGGCAGATAATCTCTCCCTGGTGGAGTTAGCTTCCCTGCCAGCTATTTCTATGTCAGGGGAACCATCTGAGACTCAAATTGAGTGTAGGTCCTTTGGACCATACACCACACCACCAGGAAGCCCTCCAGCATGATATGAAAATGACCTCCTTTCCAGGCTTTTTGCTTCTGATGCCCAGACTTCAGAAACACAGACTGCCTCTGAAGAGAGAGGTTCCATTTTGCTGTTGAAGTTATCATCAAAGCTGGTGGCTATTCCCACATCTTACATGGTAGGTGAGGTCCAGCGATATAACATAGTCTGGCCTCCCCTAACCTGGGGCCCACCATAGGTTTTAAACTACAATTCCCATCAGCCCCAGCATCATAGATCCATGCAGGCTGGGGCTGCTGGGAGTTGTCATCCAAGGTACGTGGAGGACACCAAGTTGGGGAAGGCTGATGCAGTCAGTGCCAAGCTAGATCTAGCAATGTTTCAGATTCCAAGTAGTAATTGCTTCAAGGAAGCTTTACTTTCCAGCTGGAAACCTCATCAGGGTTGAAAGCAGTTGCCTTATTAATAGAGAGGAAATCACTGAGGCAGAAATAGGAACGAGACATTGGCTTTGGAAAGCCCTCTGGGGATCAATACAGCAAAAAGTTCCACTGGCAGCAGATGGGCAACACTCCTTCCCAGGAGGAAGGATACATCAAGGAGGCCTTGGTAGATTAACCAACCCACTGATACTTTATCACAGGGCTGGGACACCTGCTACCCTGCACATGTTGCTGAACTCCTCCTGTGACCCTGACTATTGGTCATGTTGGCTGGGCTAATGGCATACAAAGCACATGCTCTGCCACTAGAACATAAGAGCCCTGCTGGATCAGGCCAAAGGTTCATCAAGTCCATAGAATCAAGGAACCATAGAGCTAGAAGGGACCACAAGGGTCTAACCATAGGGACCATCTAGTCCAACCCTCTGCAATGCAGGAATCTTTTGTTCAACATGGGGCTCAGACCCACAATTCTGAGATTAAGAGTCTCATGTTCTACTAACTGAGCTATCACAATGGGCAACCAGATGCCTCTTCTAGGAAGACTACAAACAAGATCTGAGCACAACAGCAATCCTCGCTTCCTGTGAACTCCAGCAACTGATATTCAGAAGTGTTTTTGCCTGTGACCATGGAGGCAGAGCACAACCATCAGTTTGGGGGCACCTGCTGTGTTCTATTATACTCCAGGTTATGATCACAGTCTCTTTGACAGCACAAGGCCCAGGTCCAGCCCAGGCACAAGGAATGTCTCCTGCAACGACTTCCGTGGGAGGGATTTTAATGGGCCTGCTGTAACCTGGTCCAAAACAGGTCATAAATGGGAGTCAAACTTCCCATGTTGGCTCATTTACTTTTTATGTTCCCAGCTTCTCTCCTCCTGAAGACCGTGTTTAATTTCAGATCGGCACATAACAGGAGAAGGACATTATACTTTTGGAATGCAAAAGAGGTGGCTGGCTGGCTGGATTGAACCAGACCAAGGAACAAGCCCAAGGAGGAAAAGAAACTAACACTGCTAAACTGCTCTCTGCAAGAACCGCCTCTCCAGAGGGAGTATGGATTATTTGCCATCTGGCTGGACAGAATTGTCAAGACACTTAATATCTTACATAATACGCTTATTCGCTGCTTGCTTCCCAAGGTGGAACAAACATTTCATTAAGTAACGTCATACAAAGTCAGAGGCAAGACCTACCCTTGATGCCGCTAAGGTGGGGTTGCAAGTCATGGCATCCAGATGCTAGTGCAGCAAAACAGGACAAGGCATCATTGGTACAGCAACTTAGGACAGCATTACATCACTCACACAGAGGGCAATGTAAAGAGGGGCTGCAGAGCATCTGCTTTGTATGCAGAAACTTCCCAGGTTTAATCCCTGGCATCTCCAGGTAGGGCTGGGAGAGACCCCTGTCTGAAATCCTGGAAAGCTGCTGCCAGTCAGTGTGGCCAATACTCAGCTACATGGAGCAATGACATACCATGTTGTAAGGCAGCTTCCAATATTCCTGTGTAGTGCAAGATTGTGGCAAGGGCTGTTCTAGGGGCTGGAAATTTCTTAGCTTCAATGTGGTTCATATTCAGATAGTACCTTCCCTATCTGGCTAATTCACACAGGGTAAAATCTCCACCACAAACCTCATTGAATTGAATGGGACTTGAATGAAAGCAGAAGGGTGCAGTAGCCATTTATTTCAATGCAGCGAACTTCCCCTGCAATTTGGCCCATTTTAATTACCCAGAGGCAGGATGGGCCGTTTGAATTTTCCACCTCATGTGGGCACCAAAATATCCTGCGTGCAGATTCCAAGGAAGGATCATTTCACCTTGATTTATGCACATGACCTCCTTTTCATCTGAACTGCAAAAAAGTCAAACCTCTTGACTTAATGAACCAGTGAGAAAACCGATGGTGGGGGAAAAGGAATAGAATCACAGCAGAGTTGGAAGGGGCCCCAAAGGTCGTCTAATCCAACCCCCTGCAATGCAGGAATTACAGTTAAATCTGCCTTTGTGTTGTCTGCAATGGTGGCATTCAGCTGCTGCTGGGAGAGAGGAAAACAACCTCAGTGGCAGAGCATCCCCAGCCTAAAACCCTGGAGTGCTGCTGTCAGTCAGTGTAGACCAATTGAACTAGAGGGACCAATGGTCTGAGTTGGTCCAAGGCAGTTTCCTGTGTTGCTATGTCATTCAGCTCAGCACACAATACCCTTTTAGCTGTCTTCTCAAACTTTTAATTTCCTAGGTACTGAGTGCTTGAAAGGGCCCTGAGACTGACTGTAGGTCCACAGAGAAAAATGTTCCTTGAAACAGATTGTCTGGAGGGTGCTAAAGATCATTACTTGATTGGAATGCTTTGAGAGTGCTCAGAAACAGGGAGATTTGCTTTATGGAATAAATTCTGCTGGTTAACCAATGAATATGCTATATGAGTGTCACAGCAAGAATGTGTTGTGCTAGCTAGATATTGGAACACTGGAGGAAAGCTCAAATTCCTGTCCTAACAGAATGGGAAGGGAAATTGTACAAATAGGCACTTATTGCAAAGCTATTAAGAGTCAATTGAGGAAAGTCCCTTCCAGCTCTACAATTCTGTGTTTAGATAGAACTGGAAAGTGTTTACCGAATGCTGTCTTTAACCAAGCACATTCTCCACAAGATCCAAAATATTTATTTGAGATGATATAATACACCCCCTTCTCTCTCTCTCTCTCTCTCTCTCTCTCTCTCTCTCTCTCTCTCACACACACACACACACACACACACACCCAGATGAGAACCCTCCCACAGAAAGACAGAAAAACTTTTGTGCACACACTCACACACTTCAGTTTTCCAAAGGATCTCGGTAAGTCAGATCCAGTAGAATTAATCAGCACCTTGAAAATTACATAGAGATGAAAGAGGAAGTGAGAAAGAATGTCATTTTTCTAACTTCCTCCTTCAGCTGTAGGTACATTTCAAGGGACAAAAAGGTGACTACACTCATCAACTCATGACCATGGAGGTAGAGTGAGAGAGGGCTCAGAGCCTCCAGAGGAGGACCTCAAGAGTGATATAGTTATATTATAATGCCTACCAAATAGTTGATGCAATCCTTTCATATTTTTCTATTTCTTTTTGTTTGTTGCCTTTTTTCCAGATAAGTATGTTTGTTTTATAAAACTGAGCAGAAATGCTAAATTGAAAATAAAACCTGTAAAGGAGTGTGCAAACTTTAAATGTGAATGGGATGCTATTTGGCATAATCGTTCAGAAAGAGAAGAGACATTTGGTTTTGATGCTGTTCATTGGGATCACTTATTGTACAGACAGGAAAGGAGACCGTGGGCAATGAAAATTTCAGTTGGGTTTTGTCCTGGCAATCTCTTGGATGCTAAAGGTGCTTGTTACAGTAAAGGCAGAAAATACCATCCTCTCCAGGGCAAAACAGTGCCATCAAATCTGATTAATAAGAAATTAGCTGCTGCAGCAATGACTCGAAGTTTACTTGGACGTACAGCCAATTTGCATATGCATGGAATTTGGGCCATTTCCCAAGGAACACCATCTCACACAAATAGTGTTTGCATAAAGTTTAAGTAACTGTTTTGGGTAGAGGCGGCAGCTTCAATTTTGTTCTGCTCAGCATAGGATTAGAGGGCCTCGTAATGGCTACCAGGCATCCTTGTTCTGTTTTTGTTTGCTTCCTTACTACTCCTGCTCTTGGGCCTTTAACAGCAGCCTGATCTGCACAATGATGCTTTTCCTAGCATTCTGGGATATGTGTGTGTGTTTGTGTGTGTGTGTAGATGTACCTACTGTACATTTCTGTCTCATGGTAGGGCTGGCCTGGATATTTCTGTGCAGGGCTGGCCCTACCATGAGGCAGAGTAAGGGAGCTGTCTCAGGGGGCAGATGGCAGGGGCAGCAGCTGTCCCTCCACTGCCCCCCACTCAAGTCATTTAAGCCTCCTCTCTACCTTTTGAGCTAGTCTACTGCCCCCAAGTACAGAGGAGGACATCGCTCCACAGCCTTGAAGTCAGATTCAGCCACCAGCCAAGTAGAATTTTGTATGTGAAATGGGAGCATCAGCTCATATAGAGATGTGGGAGAAATCTGATTCTGTTCACATGTATAAGCAATCTTACCTTACCCATTTTGTGCTTTCTAAAACAATATTAGAATATCCCAAGCTTCAAATTGTGCACTTCTCTGAATTTTGTGGCGCAGTACTCTGGCAAAGTAATGTGTGCAAAAATTCATAGTTTAGTGGAAAGAACATACCAAAGTTGCTTTGCAAAAATGTGTATATTGGGAAAAATTGCATACAAACATGGGACAATTTCACACTAAAAGACTGGTGAATTTTTACGACGGCTGAAACAAAACTGGGAAATGTGGAGAACTAAACTTAAAAAGCAGAAATTAGAAACTGAGAGACACTGAAATTGACAGATTCACCCATCCTGAAGCTTTGCCTTCACTGTAGGCAGCAGAATGATTTGGGATGGCCCTGGTGCTGTGTGTTGTACTCCCAACATACAACACTTGGTAGCTATGTCATTGACTATTATGAAGAACCCTAAACATCACCTCCCCAAAAGGCAGTTTTTTAAGGCTGCTTGGCAGTGCCTCTCACTTGGGGTGGCCTGGCCAGTATTGGTTAATTTTTGTTTTTATTTCCATTAAGTGTTGTTTGTTCTCATTTTACATTTTTATGCTGTGAATTAGCCCGTGATCTTCAGCTGAAGGACGATATACAAATTTAATAAATGAATTAAAAAAATCATAAAAAATATTTTAGGGTAAGGCTGCCCTGGATGCTTGAAGGGTGTCCCTCAAATCTTAATGTGACTGTTCATACGGTGATGCACGTAAAGTCTGAAACATTTTCTAGGCCTCGTTTTGTTCCTGCATTGGTGGAGCATGAGGACAGATACTATTTTATATCAGGCCTACCTTTCTCATCTGAATGATGGAATGATCACAGAAGCTGCACTCACAGAAATTCTCCCTTCTAAATGCAGAGGAGCCCTATTAGGAAGGAACGCTTTTACTTTAGCAACAACAGTAACAGGATTCTGTGCCTGTGAAAAGCTGGACACTGCAACCTGTTATCAACTGATGTGCAAGATGAGCAGGTTTGTATTAATAATACAGTGTGCACCTTACCTGACCGTTTTTGCCACAGTGTTTCATCATGGAACTCTTTGTCATCTAAGTGCTAGAAACCTGTTCTCCTTAAATAAATGGAAGTAGAGTTGCGAGGAAATGACAGCCAGTGTCCAGTGCTGCATCTGTGGGGCCATAAAGTACACAGTCAGTACTGGACCTTTTAATATTTGGCAGGGGGGAAGAAGGGGTGTCAAAGATGAATTCAGCTGGGCAAGCTCTGCCATGGATGTAGCCTTATACTAGGTTGGATTTGCTCATCTAGTTCAGTATGTATATATTTATTTTTCATTCTGGCAGATGCTCTCTGAAGCAAATTCTGAGGTCTTTCTTAACTTCCCTTCCCACTCCGCCTGAAATCCTTTTCATTGGAGATGCCCAGGATTGAACCCCAAACCTTCTGCATTCACAGGAATGCTCTCCCACTGAACGATAATGAGGGGCAGGGAGGAGGCTGAAGTGCAGCCCATTTACAGCTGGAGAGTTATTTGCTGCTGCCCAGCACATCAGGCTTCGCTTCACAGGAGAATAATCCCAACAGCAAAGAAGACTTGGGGGCTTTTGTGTGTGTGCTGGCTTTAATCCCCGCACAAATTGTGATTTACACTGGTAGAGTGCCTGAGAGCAGCCAAGGGCTCACTGTACCCAGCCAGTGGGGAAGGTTGGCTGGAGACATTGTGAGGATCAGAGCTTAGGGCGGTCTACCTGAACCAATGGATTTGAGTTAGAAGAAAGGAGATTCTGACTAAACCTTAGGAAGAGCTTTTTGACAGCAATAGCTATTGAACAATGGAATGAACTCCCTTGGAAGGTGGTTGATTCTCCTTCCCTCCCTGGAGATTTTTCCCTGCATTGCCATCTGTCAGGGATTTTTTAGCTGTGATTCCTGCATTGCAGGGGGTTGGACTACAGCAGTGTTCCCCAACCTTGGGCCTCCAGCTGTTTTTGGACTACAATTCCCATCATCCTTGACCACTGGTCTTGCTAGTGAGGGATGATGGGAGTTGTAGTCCAAAAACAGCTGGAGGCCCAAGATTGGGGAACACTGGACTAGAGGACCCTTCAGGTCCCTTCCAACTCTACAATTCTGATCTGGGGCAGATCTACCATGAAAGTTTAAGCTTCAGGGCCCCTAATCCAGGAGGGACCCCAGAAGAGACTTTAGTCCACATTGCTTTCTTAAAAATTGCTTTTAAAAAGGCATCATGCATGTATATTTTCCTAAAGGCATAGGATTGCTGGTTGCCCCCACATCAGTTCAAGTTTCAGAGCTCCCCAAAATATAGGTCTGCCACTGATGCTGCCAGATACCTTTCAGATACCCTTTGAGGGGGTCGCATAGCCACCGCGTCCCCCCCCCAGAACCCCTCAAGCAGCTGCATTTACCGTGGAGCCTCCACGAAGCACACCCGTCTCGGGAGATGATGAAACTGGACTCCCCACAACATACTTTTAATTACATGGCTTCCCCCAAAGAATCCTAGGAACTGTAGTTTACCTTTCATGGAGCTACTGTTCCCAGCACCTTTAATAAACCACAGTTCACAGGATCCTTTTGGAAGAAGCCATGTGGTTTAAAAGAAGGGATATCCTCTTGGTCTATGGCCAAGAGCCAATGATAGCATGGAAATAGTAAGGCCTGTTATGCATTGCAGAAAAAAAAAGAGACCAGTTTGCATAAAAAAGTGCCCATGGTGGTTTATATCTATAGATGCACATTGAGAAATAAAGGATTGTGTTGTGGGCTAGACCTACTCAGGTCTATTCATTCCAATGGGTCTACTCTGAGTACGACTAGCATTTGGATACAACCCAGTTGCTCTAATTTAAATAGAAGTATGACACATCTCAACATAGCGGGGAAGAAACCAGGTGAGTGACTTGTGTGCCTGCTTAGCCTGATGACCAGGCGCTGCTCTGCTGTCTCAGAGGTAAGCAACATGGTGCCCTCCTGGTGCTGTTGGATTACAACTCCCGTTGTCTCAGTCTGCGAGCATTGCTGGCTGAGGCTGATGGGAGATGAAGTCTAGCAACTCGCTCCTACGGGAGGCAGTGACAGGCACCAACTAGCCACAATGGCTATGCTCTGCCTCTACCATCGGAGGCAGTAAATGCTTCTGAATACCAGTTGCTGGAAACGACAGGAAGAGGAAAAGCTCTTGTGTTTGGGTCATGCTTGCAAGCATCTGGGTAGCTACTGTGAGAACAGGATGCTGGACTAGATTGGCCCTCTTGGCCTGTTCCAGCAGGCTCTTCTGATTTTCTTAACATCTGGAGGGCAATATGTTAGCTGCCCCTGGGCTGTATTTTTCAAATAAAACATTTTATTGCTTTCCAACCAAATACAAACAAAACATTAAGTTTCCCCCAGTTCTACCCATCTCCCCCTCCCCAGAGCAGAATATTAAGATTTTGCCTTAAGCCTGTGGTGCCAGTCATCAGAGTATTCATTTGAATATTTTATAAGGGGTACCATATTCCGAAAAAAATCATCCCCCCATTGCTGTGGATGGGCTCCAGTTCACAAAACTCCACATTTCATTGGGCTCTGATTCCGCTGCATGGACTGGTGGTCCCTCCATACTTAGTCACAGCCAGAGGCACCCTTGGGGATGGCATGCAAAACCACTAGGCAGCATGGAAACTGGGGCAATCTTCTGTTCCTCAATGAGCTACGGTTGCATTTGCAATGCAAAGGAGATGGCCAAAACCAGACTCTGCATCAGAGGAAGGGATTTGGCCTTTAAATACAAATTGAAACAGGCTCAAGCACTTAACACTTGCACACTTTTCATGGCTTTATGCGAAAGAGCAAGCCAGGACGCACAAACTCAAAACCGTTCCTGGGCACTTCAGATCTGACAAGCTGAGTGTGCATAAGGAGGTTATATAAGATACCCCTTTCCGGATATCACTGAAATCTAAGACAATTAAAACAGAATGTTAATAAATGTCTTACGCATGAGAGGGAGAGAAATCCTTCCAGCTATTAAATGGATTAAACTTTGGGATCAGTGGCAGGGTTTGAGGCTGAGTGTCAGAATTGTTTTCCTGTTTCTGAGCAAAAGCAGGAATACAGACACAGCCAATATTATCTGACTAAAGATGAGGTATGTGATCCTGGGACAAGCCCCGAGAGTGTGAGGAACCCAACAGGTTTTTAAGGGTGCTTGTGACATCATAGATGCCCCCCCAAGGACAGGAACATAAGGAAAGCCCTGCTAGGTTAGACCAAGAGTTCATCTGAGGACTCATCAATCAGTTTTTTTGTGCATTGATGTTTGTTCTGTTTCAGCAGTAAATTGTGGGTTTTCCAGGGGAAAGTGGCAGGACAAAAGAAAAACCTCTCGGACCCACACCTAGAAATCAAGAGAAGTGTGGATGAGCCCTAAGTTAGCGCTTCTTAGCAGTGGAGGTAACAATCTGGGAAAACTTGCAAGCAGAGCATCTGTGTCTTTGTTCATCCACAATAGTGAGACCCCCCCAGCAGGGGCATACCTAGGGATTGTCCAGGTTGGCCCTCACCAAGAGCATAGGCCCAGGGGGTGGGTGCCACAAAAATTGTGTCTCTCCACTCTGGCTTGGAGTGGCTAGAAGCCAACCTGCATGCTCCCTGGGCTGCTCTTCTGGGCAGCTGGGCAAGACACAAGCTCCTATGGTTGCCTCAGTGGAAGAATCTGATTGCTGGCATGATTGATGTGGTGGAGGGCAGCAGCACCAGAAGAGAAGCTCAGGAACTCAGGCTAGGTGCTCCCCTAAGAAAAGGTCAAGAAGTTCCTGCACCTCTTTTTCTAGAAAAAGTGGGGCTTGGAGGTAGCATGAGAGTTGATGGAAGAAGAAAAGGGAAGGGAGGGAGGAAGGAGGCAGAAGGGAAAACAGCCAGTGGAGCAGAGCTTTCCAAACTGTTCTTGTTAGTAACACACTTTTTAGACATGCATCATTTCGCGACACAGTAATTCAGTTTTACTAGCAAACCAGAGGTTAAATTAACCCCTTTCCAGCCCCGGGAGGAGCGCAGGGAGCGTTTGCACAACACACCTACATACTGCAGCCGACACACTAACATGTCACGACACACAGTTCAGAAAATTCTGCAGTGGAGGGAGGGAAGGAGGAAGGCTAAAGGGCAGAAAGATGCACCAATGGAGGAGGAGGAGGAGGGGAGGCAGAACAAAGCAGACCCAACCCTGATGGCTGTGAAGAAAGTCACTGGCAGAGTGCGAAAGGAAACAAATAGCAAACTTTTTGATTTTCTGGTCCATGGTCTTTCCTGGCTTCGGAGGTGCTGACACAGTTCTTTGCTAAGGGCGCAAGGGAGCCTAGGTACACATCTGCTTCCCAGATCCACTCCTCTGAACCTGAAGGCTCCATTGGGATCTAATGACAAAGAGCTGTTCCTGGACCAATTTTCCCCAGCCTGGTACTCTCTAGATGTGTTGAACCACAACTCTCATTAACCCCAGTTAGCAGGCTAGAGCTAGTGGGAATTGTAGTCCAACATACCTGGAGGGCACCAGATTGGTAAAGAAGGCTGTGCTAGCATGCCCCACAAATGTGGCTAATCAACCTTTAAAGAGAGTCACCATACATGACTGCTGGCAGGCACACTCAACTTCATGCGTCACCTAGGTCCAGGCCTAGCTCAGCTGGTGCAGGCTGCTCCATTAGGGTTAAAGCAGCACTGCTCCACACCAGCCTCAGACTGCCCTCAACTAGCCTAGACCTGCCTGCCTTCTAACAACCAGTCCAAGGGGATACAGCTTCCTTCTTTTTATCAGTGTTGCCCTTGTTGAACTCAGTAGGGAGGAGGGCTAGGATGGGGCAACACCAGAATTAGTTGTCTCTGCCTGCCACCTGTTATGGCCCTGCCTACTGTCGAACTCCCTTCCTTCCTCACCATCAAACCCTATAAGCACCAGCCACCAATGCTCAGGGCATTGATATATCTGGCTTCCTAGCCATTTTCTGGGGCAAACCATCCAAAGTGCAACACCTGACATGCAGAGAGCAGCACAAGTAGCCCCTGTGTTCAAAATGAGAACAAAATATAAGCTTGCTGGATCAGGCCAGTGGCCCATCTAGTCCAGTGGTCAACCAGATGTCTGTGGGAAACTGGCAAGCAGAATTTGTGCACAGCAACCCCCCCCCCCAGCCCTGTGGCTTCCACTTCCATCAACTGGTTTTCAGAGCCATTTGCTGGCTCTGAGAGCAAAGGCAGAACATAGTCACTGTGGCTACTAGCTGTTGATAGCCTCCTCTTCCATGAATTAGTCTGATCCTCTTTTAAAGCTGTCCAAGCTGATGGAGAGATCCTGAGAAGTCCTGGGACCCCAAGGCAGGAGTAAGAAAGGGGGACTGTCATCAAGAAGGAGCTCTGGAGACAAGTTACAGAGTGCAATTCCCTTGGAGAGGGGAGATTATCAGAGAATGTCATGCAAACAAGACCTCCCTCCTCCCGGCTGCCTGACCCTTGCATGCATGCACACACACGCACACACGGCTTTTGCAAAGCCATGGAACGGAAATAATTTAGGTTGAATCCATCAAGCATTAAAATCCTTTAGCTGAGGGATTCAAGTGAAAAAATGAGCTGTAGACAGGAATTAGAAGTTCTCTGCCTGGGCTGTCAAAAGGGATTTCCCCCCAGTGACAGAGAAAAAAAAGGAGCAAGGCTGGAATGGCAGGGAGCAAATCCTTCCTGAGTCTCTGATAGGGTTCAGAAGCTCCTTCAGGCTCCAGGTTATGGTGGTGGCCCTGACTGGTGATTCAATCCTCAGCCAAATTGTGCAGGTCGCTCAACACAAGAGTCTTGTTTACTCAACGCAGAGGAACGGTTTGCATGAACCTCAATGCATCCACAAGTGGAATGGACAAATCTGTCCATTCTCTCTCACTTAATGCATTTGAAAGTTGTTTTCATGGGTAAATGTAGTTTTATCTCCATTTGCCCCAGACATCTGCAGTCTGGTATGCATCATTATTTTTTGGGGTTGCAGAACCGCAATGAGAAGTACATTTTGGTTCTTGTATTGGTTTAAGAAGTGCAAATTGGGTAGGCTGCAAATCCTCCCCCCACCTCTAGACCCCCAAAGAGAGGAATGAAAAAGCAAACGTAGTGATGGCAACCAACATGACTGGCTTTAAAAGAGGATTAGACAAACTCATGGAGGAGGAGGAGGTTATCAATGGCTAGGTTCTACTTCCACCATCAGTGAACACCTCTGAATTCCAGATTCTGGGAATCACAGGGAGAGAGAATGCTGCTATTGCTCTCAGGTCCTGCTTATGGGCTTCACATTGAGGCATTTTCTGAAGGCAACTTCAGGCATTTTCTGAGGACGTCGTATCATGAGGCAAAGTGAGACAGTGGAGTTTGGGCAGCTGAGTGGGGCAAATAGACAAGACACCAACTTTGGGGATTTTTTCCCTGCAACTGCCTACCAAAGAGGAATGAAAGGAGCATCATAGTGATGTCACAGGAGGCTGCCTTACACAAAATCAGAGCATGCTTCAACTAGCTCAGGGTGCTCCCAGGCTGCCACCATACTGGACATACTGGACAAATCAGTTTGTTGGGAGCCCTTGCACAACAAACTTGCTTTCTTAGTAAAAACGTCCCTTTTTGTGCCAAAGAGAGTGATGAGAAAATACCCTGGAAAGTATGAAGTAACACTTGTTTTGATGCAATCACACACCTTACATGTAAAACACACGGCTCCCCCCACCAAAGAATCATGGGAATTGTAGTTTTTCAAGGGTGCTGCTAATTGCTACTCCAGGAAGAGTAAACTACAGTTCCCAATATTATTTTAGGGAAGCCTTGTGCATAAAATCTAGGGTGTGGATGTGACCCCCTAATCCCTCTGCAAACAAATCAGAATGAATGCTCATTATGTAGTCAGGCTAGCCTATTTTACCTGAAAACCAATCAGGATGAGTGCCCAATAAACAAGCCTGGAAGTGCTCTTAGAGTTGCAGGTGTGAAGAGTGAATAGAAAACCGATCAGGATCTCCTCCTGCATTCCTTCAGTAGGCAATATATTCCTATGAACATTACATAGCACTCAGGTAAGTTAGGGAGCTGCCTGTGTGCCAAGATTTCTGGGGCTTGCCTCTGCTGTCTGGAAAATACCCTGCAGACAAGCACTGCCTGTACATTTAGAGGTGGTACCCTGGGGCATCATGATGACAGCTTGTGGGTGAAACCCAGAATTCCAGGGGACTGGACTGAGAAGAGTTTTCCTGGCCTCATCTCCACTTGCCACCTGGCACACTGATGCAATTCAAAGAGGAGGTGAAGAAGCAAGGGATAACATAAATGGAATTGTGACAATCACATCGCAGGCAACTCTTGATCAGCTGCTATCATCCTGCTCATTAGCATAGGATAAGATAGGCGGGAGGAAAGATTATAATTTGCTCAGGGCATCTAAAAAAGAAAATAAAAACCTTTAGTGGGTCCTGCTTGGATGAGTCATCCAGCTGACTGGCAAGATGTTCCCAAGTAACAAAAGGGAGCCCTCCTTCACACAATGCTTAATTAATTTAAGGAATCTGCTGTCATAAAGTGTGCTGATGGCCAGATGCTGAGATAGCCTCCTCCTGTTCTTGCTTCTGAATCTAGGAGGCATTAGAGAAGAAGGATGGAGGGGACAAGGGAGCAGATTGCCCAGAGGAACACAAGCACTGTGAGATCATAGCTAAATAGTTGCTTCCTCAAGTAGACAATCATTTTATGCACAAAGGATTCAAGGACAGAAGTTCCTGTTACAAGAATACATGCAGATGCCTTGCTCTTTTGTTTGATCTTTGATTGAAAACAAACTAACATTACTTAGCGTTTGTACAGGGCTTTCAAGTGTTCAAAGGACTTCACATGTGTTATCTGGCTGTGCTCCTTTACAAGAGGGGTGGCCCTCAAAGAATTCTTTTGGACTTCAACTCCCATCAGCCCCAGCCAGTGCAGCCAATGGTCAGGGATGATGGGAGTTGTAGTGTAGCAACATATGGAGGCCCAAAGGCTAGTCACACGCCAGTAAATTAAGCCAGAATTATTATTCCTCATATTGCCAGGGTGGAATGGGTAGGAACTGACACTGAGTTGGCTGTATGTTTGCCCATCTGGTATGGCGAAGGGGCTGAATATTCCACCTTCTTATTATTTTTGGCTGCAAAACAAATCTTCTGGACTTGAAGACACCCCTTCGTCTTCTCTTTTATAATTTAGTTTTCAAATATACCCCCCAATAATAGCCAAATTATAACAATAACAACACTGGGCAACAATTTTTTTACTTTTTGAATGTTGTCTAGATTTCTACAACTGATTTAGGGTATTTTTGCTCTGCTGAATCAGGAAATGGCATCCGTTTCTCTCCATCAGGTCAGGTTTACTGTAAACTGAATGGTGGGCATTGATAAAGGTAAGTACACGTAAATTGCATGTTGCTTCACCATTTTTCAAACTTCAGGGCTTGAACTTCCGTTTCTTGGAACTCCAGGAATGCTCAGTGGCAGGGAGGTCTCTCTTCGGAGTCCAACAGTAGTCAGCCATCATGACTGCGTCCCAGCAACCCTGATACCTGGTCTCCATCTCTTTCATGTCCTGATGGAATCTCCCCCCCCCCCCTGCTCGTAACTCATTGAACCCAGGTTCTCAGGAAACCGGTCCATATGTGAAAATAGGTAGTGCATCTTGATGCTCATGTTGCAGCCCAAGTTTCTGAAAGCAGTCAGCTTGTTGTTCTGCGTAGTTTCTGGCCTTATTGTTGCCAAGAAAGTTCTTCACTACCAGAACAAATGCCTTCCACGCTTCCAGTTCCACTTCGTTCATTGAGTTTCCGAACTCTGGATCTCTGATGAGCTGACGGATCTGAGGACCGTCAAAGATGCCAGCTTTCAACTTCTCCATGGTCAATCCTGGAAAAGCCTGGCACAAGTAAGTGAAGCAGTCACCATCCTTGTCCAGAGCCTTGGTGAACTGCTTGATTAAGCCGAGCTTGATGTGCAGTGGTGGGAAGAGTATTCTGTCTCTGTCCACCAGAGGGTCGTTGATGACGTTCCTTTTTCTGCAAGGCACCAATTCCTCCCGCACAGGCCAGTCCTTCTTCGTGTAATGCTGAGAACGGTCCCTACTATCCCACATGCACAGAAAACATGGGTACTTGGTGAAGCCAGACTGTTGTCCCAACAAAAAGTTCACCATCTTCAGGTCAACACAAATAAACCACTTATGCTGATCATAACCAATTTTCTCCAGCACATACTTCACTGCTTCATAGTTCTCCTTCAGTGTACTCGAGTGAGCCAGGGGTATAGAGGCAAACTGGTTGCAGTTGTGTAGCAGAACACATTTCAGTGATCGCTTGCTGCTGTCAATGAACAGTCTCCAATCTTTGGGTTCATACTGTGGCACTCCAAGCTTGAGCAGAAGCTGCGCAATATCTGCACAGTACACCAAGTACTTCTCTCCTGAGAAAAAACGGAGGTACTCTTGATGCCTGTTGCGGAAGAAGCTGATGCGAGCACTGTCAGAGAGGAGGTTTTTTTCCTTCAATCTGGATGCCATAAGTTGGCGCATACACGGGTGGAGTTTCCTATACACTTTGTGGGGCGGCTGCCCCATTAACTTAGTTTTGATCCCCCAACTTTATGCTTTGCAGCACCAATTTATGGAATTTCGAGGTTTTATGACTTCAAACTGATCCCTTTTCAACATAATCACCCAGAACTATCGGACCTGAATACTTCTTGTCATTAAAATAATCATTTCCAATCAAAACAATTATTCGACGTGGCATTTTACCCCCACCAACTTCTTCTAAAATGCTCCACACAAGCGTACATGTGAACAAAAATGTAAAAAAAGGACATGTGGTTATAACTCAAAAACTTGACCTGATTGAGCAAAACCAATGTGATTTTTGGATTCGGTGCATCAGATTTGTCCTAAATCAACTGAAAAAACGCAGACAACAAATTTGTTGTTGACCAGTGCAATTAATTCCCAAATTATACAATTATCTTTTCTTTTTTTAATTTTTATTAGTTTCAATTCATTATACAACACCAAACATTAAGATAACAGAAAAGACAGAACAAAAAAAAGAGAAAAACAACAACAAAGGAAAAAGAAACATTGCATAACATAAAACACCAACAGATTAAACTTACAATAACTAAATAACTAGTTATACAATTATCAAAGTGCCAGTCCACTTCCAATTAATGCATTTTTGTTAAAGTGGCTCCCTACATGATGGTTTGGATGCATTTCTGATCTTATATCACTGTGTTCCATCATCTTAATTAACGTCAGTTATATATCAGTTATAATAATAATCCCTTAGTCAACAGCTACATAATTAATGATTTCCATTAGTGATGTTACAATATATAAATTTATAAAACTTTATGTGAGGAACTCAAACTATTATCTTTATTCTGCACTGTATGTGAAAACTGTTATATCCATGGAGATTCCTATTGTCCATATATGGTGGTGTCTCTTTCACTTCCCAGCTGCTGTTTTCTCCCATTGTGGCTTGGGGCAGAAATGAATCTCAAAGTTTCTCAGAGGTCTTATCTCTCCGTCCCTTGCTTCGGTGTCTCAGAACAGGTGACAGTCTGCTAGAAACCATTCTGTCTCACTAGTAAAATATGTCACAGATCTTCCCTCAGCCTAGAAAAAGGTGGGCAGTTTTCGAATGCACTGAAGATTTAATACTCCTTTCCAGCTCCCAGAATCTCTGCAGCGTTCTTATCACAGCCCCAAAATTCTTTTCCTTCCAACAAGAGATTTATGGCCCAATTAAACTTTATCTTAGATTACATTCCGCCAATAGCACACACAACTCTCAATCTCTTTTTACTGGTCTGTTGCGAGTAAAGCCCATTTCTCCTGTCCCTGGAGGGAATTTGCAAGGATGATTTACCCTCTGTCATCCTTGTTTTTGTTCACCAACAATCCCCCGCTTTCGTGGGGGCTGCCTCCATTAAGGCAGGTGGGACCGGAAGCTGCCCTTGTTCTTCTTTTTAAGCATCAAACCTGAAAGGCCTGATTATAAATAGATTCTTCCTGCAGCTCCCAAATGAGCCGTTGAGATAGAATGAGTCAGTTTTGCCAACTCCGTGGCGCTCCCCAAACCACTGGGCCAAAAATATGGCTCTTCTCCCAATAGCAGTGGCCTGGCCCAACAAGGTGTGTGGGGGGGAAGCTCCATTAATAAGACACCCTCTGTCCACAAATTCTTGGGGTGAAACCCAAAATGGATTCAAAATATATTCATGACATTGGTTGTAGAAGGCTTTAGGTCAGGGTACGGAACCTTTTTCAGCTTGAGGGCCACATTGCTTTCTGGGCAACCTTCTGGGGGCCACATGCCAGTGGTGGGCAGGGCCAGAGGCAAAAGTGGGTGGAGCAATGGATGCAATTCTTACCTTTTTACAGAATGAAAAATTCTAAAGACACTCTCACACACCTCTGTTCTTCATCCATGCAAGCAAAAGGCATTATCACATTTCACACAGTCCAAACTGGCAAAAACATTCCAGCTGCACAAAACGTTTTTAGGCTTTTCAGGGCCTTCAAAGAAAATTATCCTACTTGCTTCTTACTGAGAACATCAGTGTGATTGCAAGTAAACAGCTTATGAATTGCCTGCTGGAACTACCTCTCTCTGAATTGCCTTAGCTTCAGTTTCTCTTCCTGTGTATAAGAAGGCTTTAATTATTTATTTCCTCCCATTTCTTTTCTTTTCTTTTTAAAGCACAATTTCAATATGAAAAGTGACTATTTCATTAAAACCTCCTCACATGCAGGAACACAAACTGACATTGGGGACAATTCTGAGAGAGAGGCTGTTCCAGGGGGGCAAATAATCACTAATCCCCTAGCAGGGATAAATAGGGAGAAATAAAGCAGACCGAACCTGCAAACAACAAGCTTTTAATTAAAGTTGCCCTGGACCTTTGCTAAACAGGTTTTATCTATAAGTAAACGCTATAAGAGGATGTGGCCACAGGGAAAGGCGCTGCTGCTGCTGCTGCAGCATTATGGCATGACATTAAACTTCTGTGTCTTTGGAATTTCTATTGCAATTCCATTTCCAGCTATTGTGGCAAAGCAATGCCCCAGTGCTAAAGTGTGTAAACAACTAAAGGGGCCTGAGGGAACCCAGATTACTGGAAGGGCTGCAGCTCAGGAGAAGAGCATCCACTTTGCACATATAAGGTCCCAGGTTCAATCCCTGGTAGCATCTTCAGATAGAACTGGGAATGTCCCCTGCCTTGGAGTCAGTGTAGAAAATACTCAGTTCCAAAGTGAGCTCTGGAATGAGGTCCAATTACCACCTATAGGAGGTTGCAAAGGACCTGGAATCTGTCTGAATTTGGGGTTTTGAGACTGACTCCCACATTTTTCAACCAAGGAATTGAGACCCTAAACACAATTCTCCCAGGCTTTGGAGTTGGCAGGATTTGATGGGAGTTTGTGCTCCCTGTGATTGGATCTCTTACTTTGCATGACAATCCCACCCCATTTTAAATGGAACTTCCAGTTTCCAGAGTGAATAGCGTTCTGCTAGCATGCCTAGTCAGATGCAGTAAATCTTCTGAATACCAGTTTCTGGAAACCACAGGAAGGGAGGGAGTTATTGTGCTCAGGTCCCGTTTGCGGGTTTCCTGCAGGCATCTGGACGGCCACTGTGAGAACAGGATACCGAACCAGATGGATCATTGGCCTGATTCAGCAGGCTGCTATTATGCTCTTATGTGTGAGCTGCCCCCTCCCTGACAAAAAGCAGCCGAGAGAAACTGAAGCTGGGGGTGGCAGTGGTGGTACTATTAATAAATGTTTGCAGTAATTTAATCATTTTGCTAAATTGCCCTCCTATTCCTGATGGCCCCCAGAGCCTCTTTGCTGCTGCTGCCTGCTCCTCCTCCTCCTCCTCCTCCTCCCTAGCGGCCTCCTCATGCTCAGACATGTGAGGGAGAGCAAAATAGCAAGGAAATGCTCATCCCACTGGGCTGCTGCAAACTAGGAGGGAAATTAGTCTTGACAGGTGACTCCCTTCCCCCATATCTTCCATTTAGGAACAAGCCAGCAGCCCATTAATGCTACTTGCCACGGCTGTCATTCATTCAGAACGCTAGCAGGTCTTGCTCCTTTGCACCCAGTTGCTGACCCACAGGAAGGGATCGCCCTATCTCTCCAACATCTATGGGGAAAGGGCCATAGCTTGGTGGTGGAGCTTCTGCTTTACATGCAGAGGGTCCCATGTTCAATCCCCAGCACCTTCAGGAACGCCTGGGACAGACTCCTGGCCTGAAATCCTGGAGAGCCACTTCTGCTCTGTGTATAAGACAGCTTCCTATTTAAAGCATCCCTTTATTCAGAAGCTTGAGTGCTAGAATCTTACTTTGTTTTTAAGGGAAGGACCATAGTTCAGTGGCTGAGCATCTGCTCTGCATGCAGAAGGTCCCAGATTCAATCCCCAGTGGTATCTTCAGGTAAGGCTGGGAATGCACCTTGCCTGAAATCCTGGAGACATTCTGGTGCACAAAAACAGATTACATAAGAGATGAATGCAAACTTTTACTTTAATGATGGATATGCTGAAAAGCACTGCAGATTGTGCATTTAATATTTTTTAAAGTGCATCTTTTATGTTAGGGGCATGGACAAGGTATGTGCAATTTAAATGCAGAATATTTCTGCAACCTTTCAAAAAGTCTGAACTAAACAAGGAGCTACCGAGTGCTGGTGAGATTGAAATGGGAAGCAATTAGGCCTTTTCTCCTGAAACCTAGGTTGGGCTGGGAGTGTCTAGAATCCCTGCTGCCAGGCATTGTTTGAGAATACTGAGCTACAGTGGTCTTAGATGGCATTTGGGCATGTAAGTGGTACACAAACAAACAAACAAACAAACAAACAAACAAACAAACAAACTGTAAAGGTCTTCAAAAGTAAGCACCGATAGTTTAAAATGTGCTTGGAAACTGACCAGGAGTCACCAACGGAGCTCTGTAAGTGGCATGGTGGTCCCCAAGACCTGTCCCAGTTCAGCAATTGTGACAGTTTCTGGGCAGTCATCAAGGACAGCCATTACAGCAATCTAGCCTGGGCGGGTTGCCATATGACAGGCAACTCTGATTACCTCTGTCTGTCCAAAAAAGGGTTTCAGCTGGCAATGGTATGAAATGGCAGCACATACACGATGCTGAAATCCTTTCAGCCACTGCACCAGCAACTGTAATATTTTTGTTGGTGGTGGCAGGGTTTAAAAGACAGCTGCTCTGGCCAGAGGCACACTGTATCACAACAATGTGGTGCTACATGATTACATTGGCCACCACACCAAAAGGCAATGCAGGGGAATGTGGCAACAGGAATTGGTGGCGGCACACCACTCTCTGAGCCTTTGCCAACCTGGTGCCCTCCAGATGTGTTGGACAGATGTATAGCTCCCACCAGACCAGTGTTATTTCTACTCCAGCACGACTATGCTGGTGGGAGCATTAGGCTGTATACAGACTCACATTTATGCTGCATCTAGTGCACTCCCACCATTGGTTTGGGAAATGGTATAGACACCACATTAGGACGCGGGTGGCGCTGTGGGTAAAAGCCTCAGCGCCTAGGGCTTGCCGATCGAAAGGTCGGCGGTTCGAATCCCCGCGGCGGGGTGCGCTCCCGCTGCTCAGTCCCAGCGCCTGCCAACCTAGCAGTTCGAAAGCACCCCCGGGTGCAAGTAGATAAATAGGTACCGCTTACCAGCGGGAAGGTAAACGGCGTTCCGTGTGCTGCGCTGGCTCGCCAGATGCAGCTTTGTCACACTGGCCACGTGACCCGGAAGTGTCTCCGGACAGCGCTGGCCCCCGGCCTATAGATGTGAGATGGGCGCACAAACCCCAGAGTCTGTCAAGACTGGCCCGTTCGGGCAGGGGTACCTTTACCTTTACCTTTATAGACACCACATTAGCAACAATATAGATCTATCTTGCCATTTCTTATGGAATACTGTGTTTTGATGCATTTCCCCAGCAAACGAGCAGCAAAGGAACAGCCTAGCTGCGGTTTAAGTCAGTAAAGTGTACATAGCTACTGTCCATCAACATCTGGAGGTCACCCTGGTGGCTACCCCTGCTCTATAGCCAAATTGGCACAAGTCTGTCTCTGCACCACCACCATGCAGGCTCCTTCCTACCAGCCTCCCTGCTGGGAATTTTGATGTACCCTTTGTTGTATTATCCAAGCATCACATGCAAATTCAGCCATGGTGGCATTTAGCTTAATCCTTCATCTGCTTCTTCTCTGTCCCTCCCTGGACAGCATTTTCTTTCATCTTAGCTGTGCAGGGACTTGATTTGAGGTTCCTTTTTTTAAAAAATAAAAAAGCAAGGGGGGGAAGCAAGTGCACAGCTTATATAATGTCCCTTCCTTATTGCTTATTAATGATTTTGGGAAACAAATCTGCTTTGCATTGTGGGAATTATGCAAAAGCAAGGCTGAAAGGCGCTCTTGCCGTTACTTATGCAGGAACCTTAATGCGCCAGGAAGAGGAGGAGGATTAGCGTGTCCTGAGAGGCGCAGAAGCTTCTGACAGGACGGCCTTACATCCTTGAGCTGACTAGAAGACATGACAGACAAGGTGTCCCATTTTGGGGTAATTAGGCACAAGTGCTTTTCTGGAGACCAAAGGCTCAAGGCAAAATTACTTCAGCTACTTAGAAAGTTTGATAATCCTCTCCCCCCCCCCCCCGATGAAAAACCGTGAAGAGGTTGATTGCTATTAAGAAGAGAAGCTTATGAGTCATAGGAAAGAGCACATCAGACTGGATTTGGGAAGTAATGGTGTTATAACATCATCAGCCAGGGGAAAGAGTGCAAGTTGTTACTAGATATCCAGAGCAATGCTTATTCCAACATTTATATCTGGGCCTGGGGTGGGGAACCTTAGGCCCATGGACCTAATGTGCACCTCCAGGCCTTTCTATCTGACCCTTGACGTCTCCCAAAGCAACACTTCTCACTGGCCCTGCTCTGGCATTCTTGAGTGCTTTTGTCATTGGAGTGCATCCTTGAACTCTGATATGCCTCCTGCTTGTCTGGATGGAAGATGGCGAGATGAGGGTGGGAGGTATAGAAAACTGACTTTATTGGGAACATATCAGGGATGCGGGTGGCCAGGGACAAGGGTGGCACTGTGGTCTAAAGCACTGAGCCTCTTGGGCTTGCCAATCAGAAGGTCGGTGGTTTGAATCCCCGTGACTGGGTGAGCTCCCGTTGCTCTGTCCCAGCTCCTGCCAACCTAGCAGTTCAAAAGCACGCCCAAAAGTGCAAGTAGATAAATAGGGACCGCTCCAGTGGGACCGCTCCGGCGGGAAGGTAAACAGTGTTTCCGTGCGCTGCTCTGGTTTTGGTGTTCCATTGCGCCAGAAGCAGCTTAGTCATGCTGACCACATGACCTGGAAAAACTGTCTGTGGACAAGACCAGCTCCCTTGGCCTGTAAAGTGAGATGAGAGTCGTCTGTGACTGGACTTAACTGTCAGGGGTCCTTTACTTTTACCTATCTGTACAGAAGGTAATAATCACATCCCTTGCCCCTCCCACCTTTGCTTCTGGTCACACCTACCCCTGGCACGCGACCCCTGCAAGGCTGCGCATAAGAGAGATTCCCTGCCTCTGCTAGATATTCACTTTTATCTTTACCTTTACCTTATTTACTTCCAAAATGGCCAACTTTACCAAATGGGGGGAATGGAGAGAGCACCAGGATGCTGCAAGGACTCTTTGCTCTTCTCTGCAACCCATCTAGATGTAGGCCATATCCTGCCCCACATCAGAGGCAGGAGGGCAATAGCATCCCAGAAATCATACAGTGTGCTATGGGAGCAGTCTATGTTGGCTTGGGCTGATGGGAAATATAGTTAGGGATGGGTGAAATTGTCAATTTCACTCCAATATCTCATTTTCAAGTTTAGTTTTTAACATTTCTATATCAGTTTGCAATTATTATTTTTCAAAAGCCTTCACAATGATTCAACAGCATTTTAGTGCAAGTTTCTCCTAATACACACATTTTTGTGTGTGCTATTTTCACCAATACATTTTTTTATTATTATTATTATCACCCACCATTCACCCGAAGATCCCAAGGCAGGCTGCAACATTAAAACACAATATTAAAAACAGTTTAAAGCAACTTACATGTCCTTTCTTATAAGTCTACAACCTATACGCTCTCTCTCTTGCACACTTCCTTTCTGATATATGCATTTTTGTATACATTAATCGAATCACAGAATCAAGGAATTGTAGAGATAGAAGAATCCAAAGGGCTATCTAGTCGAATCCCCTGCAATGCCGGAATCATAGCTAAAGAATGCAGGAATCACAGCAGGAATTGTAGGTGTAGGAATTTGGTTGGAGAACTGCCTCTCAAAATTCGGAGAAATGTGGATTTAAGTGTAAATTTGATAGAGTCACATCTAAATGTGAATTGAGCCAAGGTGTTCTCCCCATCCTTAGTTCCGGTCTAAAACCTCTGAAAGGCACTCGGTTTGGGAGTGCTGGGACATACAACTGATTTAAAGTGAACAAAGAAAATGATTCTTTGGCTTCTCTAATGCCAGAATGACATCTCTGGTTATCAGCACATGATGGGCGGGGGGGGGGAATACAGCAGGAAAGGGGGATGTTTTGAGGCGGATAGAAGGTAAACCCAGACAGTACAGATAGTGTTGGAAGCAGAAGACGGAACTTGTGCTTCAGGCAACCTAGAAGATGTTGGAGAACACAGGGCCCAAATCATCTCCCATTAAAATAGCTGGGTTCATTCCAAGAAGGAACGCAGTGTTCGCTTCTAGGGCATCCCCATTGGTTGGGTATCAGGAGTTCATGCGATATAACATCAACTGCTTGGATGCAGAGCCAGCTATTCTAGAGGGTGCCATCCAAGGGGCAGCAGGTCGGCACCTCCAGTCCAGTGCCTGAGTTAAGTACTAGAGTGATGAACTACATCCAGCTCCTCAAGGGGCCCAGCAGCCTTAGCGTGTGACCTGCCGATAGCAAGCACAAATCATCCTTGATGCCATTGCAAGCTCCCATCCCTCTAGGGCTGCTGGTGGAGTCCATCAACCGAAGGCTACAAGATAGATTTGGGGTTTTTAAAAATAAAATATATATTTCTTTGTCCGATGCCATTGCTTTTTCCTGGATGAAGAGCTGACTTAGAAAAAGTGACAGCTCTTTCCAGCTCCTTTGACTCAAGTGCAAACATGTCTTGAAAGGGCTGAGAATATTAAACATATTTTTTAAAGCAAACCTCCCCCCCCCCCAAAGTGGATTGGGTGCCTCTGAGGCTCAATGTCTTCTTTGGCCTAATTTTAGAAGATGCTCCTTCAATACATTTCCTCCCTCTGAACCAGATTCCGAATGGGTTCTAATGTGCAAATCCTGAACTGCCAAATCGACTCAGAGGCAGAATGAATGTGGGTTCCCCCCCTTTCAACCAATACTTGTTAGCTGCATCCCCTTTGCAGTCTAACCCCCCCCCAAAAAAAAACCTCTAGTTTGTTGGTGGTATGTAATGGCTGGGATTTGATTGAGGCTCGAAGAGACAGATGGCTAGGTCTTTGTCGAGGTTGCTCAAACACACATTTTAGATTTGTGCACCCTGGCTTGTCAGTGATTGGCATCTTTTGGGCACTAAGCTGACACCAGCACAAGCTAAGGGCCCTCTGGCTACCAATCAGAGCCTCAGCCCAGTATGGAGCCAATCCACGGCTACTGTGCTTCATCTCTCCAAAGGTTACTTCTGCCCTGCTGGAAGCCCATGTTGGGAGGAATGGATTAGATAAGGTCATGCCAGGCTGCCTGTCTTCCTGCCATATCCCTCTGAGCTGTGTGAATAATAGATTTATGGACCAATGGCTTTGAGAAGGATAGGAAAGGGCCATAGCTCAGTAGTAGAGTATCCATCTTGTGTGCAGAAGGTCCCAGGTTCAGTCCCCAAGGGCATCTCCAGGTAGGGCTGGGAATGGCTCCTCTCTGAAACTCTGAAGAGCCTCTGCCAGTCAGTGTAGGCAGTACTGAGCTAGGTGGACCAATGGTCTGACTCAGTCTATGGCACCTTTCTATCTCAAAGGCATTTTCAGATTTGTGAAGTCTATGGAACTTTTTAGTTTTCACTTTTAAATTATAGCAATTGCTTCTAAATTTCCAGCTGCACATATAAATGTACACATGCCATTTTTTTGTGCAAATACGTTCTTCTTTTTTTGCACAAAGCATGACTGAGTCCCAGCTAGGTCAGGCCAGCTGCTGCATGCAAGTGGCTCAACTAAACATCAACCATGCTAAGAACACAGAAGAGGACCCAAGTGGAATTTCGTCCTATGACCTCAGGCTCTAAATGCTACCCATGTGACCGAAAGCACTGGAGAGTTCAGTTACATCTGTGGACCTTTTTAAGCAGATGGGATGACGGGCTTATCGTGTGTGTGCCCCCACCCACCAACCGGTCCACTGAGCAGAAGGAACAGATGCTCTTTCAGAAGGGGAATCCAGAGGGCTGGGATGTTCGTGCGTGCGTGCGTGTACAAAATGGCTTTGAAAAATGCAGATTTTTGAATTACAGTATCTAATTATCACCTGGCTTGTAAGGCTAGAGGTTGAATGAGAACTCTAGAAAAAGGCTTTTATCTTTAGCGACAAGGGTTGGAGAAGGGGTTTGTTTGAGGCCATGGGTCTGAGACAAAGCAAGTGTGTGGGGTGACAGGGCCGCAGGGGCTCACATGGACTCCTTCTTAGTCCATTAGGCTCCAGGACAATGTGCCCAAATGCGGATGTTCATTTCTGTTTCAGTGACCTTGGAGAATGAGGAAAGAGGGTGGTGGGGAGGATGACAAAAAAGCTTCAGGCAACAGCAGACGGAGGCTTCAAATGGCTGTTTTAATTTTAGCCAGATTGTTTTGTGTGTTCAGTCGAGGTTATTTTAGGATGAAAAAATATGCTTTTGGTGGAACAGCCATGCAGAAAGGATATTGGTTGCCTTCCCATAATCACAAAGACTTATGTAAACGCCAGCAACAACAACAGCCAATTTGACCACGCTTTGGCTGACCAGGTGATGGTATCATGTACAGGTGTTGCCAGAAGGATGCTCCTCAGTTTGTATTCTTGTACACCCTCTGGGCATGTTTACACTGCCTTACTCCCAGGGGCATGCCTTACACACCTAGCAGATTTGTCCCAATCTCATTCTCCCACCAGCGTCCTCAACCAAATAACTGCGGTACTGTTGGCATTTGCTAAAAGGGCCACAGGCTTCGTGAAAACATGGAACAAAGTGTGGATGTTATGATTTGTGATATATGCTGCATGAAAAGGTCACATCTAGCAGTGCAAACAGGAGCACTGAGAAAATCCCCACAGGGCAGAATATAGATGGTCGCAGACAGAAAGAAAGGGTTTCAAAGGATCCCAGGAGAGTAGTTACAACACTCTGCTCCGCGGATAAGACTCGGTCTTAATCTGGCTGAAGGAGAACTGTTCTGAGATGGTCTTGCTTCCCTTATGAATTTCTACATAGAGCTTTTTCTCTCCCTAGAACCTAATGGGGTCATCCAATGAATCTGAATGTTGGAAGATTCCAGATGAACAAAAGAAAGCAATTTACAGTTCTATGATTCTATTACACTGCACATAGCTAAAACTGTAGGCTTCACTCCCACAAGATGAAGCAATGTCCACCACCTTGGAGGGATTGAAAATAAATTGGGCCGAGGGAATGGCTGGACTAGATGGGGCCCCTATGAAGGCCAACTGAAGTGCAACTGACTCAGGATGGTCTCTCCAGACATTTTTTACCCCTTCCTTAGTACTTTTTTCACCTGTTTTTTCAGAAAGAATTGAAGACATTTTTGTTTCAATAAGCTTTTCCAGTTTTATAAGCTTTGGAGATTTTATTTGTTCTTTTGGGGGTCTTTGCTTTGGTTTTTATTAGCTTTTAAACTCCTTAGTTGTCTTTTTCTATTGTTTTAAACTCATTTTTAATTGTTTTTATTGTATGAGTGTAAATTCCCTTGAGACTTGTAAGAAGGGAGATTCATATATTTAATGAACAGACCGTTGCCATTTACTGGGAGTCTGGAAGAAATGGCAATAATCTGTGCATTATTTGTGCTTCAGCCTCAACCGCTCCCTTCCACTCCAGTTAAAGCAAATCCTGTGCAAGGCAAAGCAATTGATTGTGAAGGATGGCAAAAGGGCACCTGAACAGTGTAGAAGAAGGAATTTGGGCAGGTGCAATGTGTCATGAAGGGCTGAGAAAAGTTTCTTCATAGAATGCTTAATTAACTGATGAAACTCACCACCACAAGAGGATGAAGGCTTTCAGGAAAAAAGTATCAAACGTATTTGTTTAAGAGGGAAATGCGATGAAAACAGCTGCATCTTTAACAGTCTGAGGAAGAGTAATAGCTTAGTAGAAAAGCAGCTGCTTTGCATACAGAAGGTCCCAGGTTTAATCCCCAGCAGTATCTCCAAGTAGGGCCAGGGAATATTCCCTGCCTGAAATCCTGGAAAGCTGATGCCAGTCCATGTGGACAATACTGAACTAGATGGACCAAGGGTCTGACTCAGTACAAGGCAAGTTCCTGTATTTTGAGGACTTAAGTTTCATTTCAAGATTGCCACTTGCTTGGACAGTGTAGGAACTATCACAGATCCATCCTGTGTGTGAATTGGGAATCTGTCACCCTGGCATATATTGCCTCAATCCCTTTTTCTTCCATCTTGTGAGATGTGTTCCTAACTAGCCTACTTGTTGGCAGCAGATCTGCTTTCCTGCTTCACCACCTGCTAGGTGGGAGCTACGTGCCAGTTCCTCTTCCCCTCCCCATTTTTGCTCTTATCCCAGGAGTTAAGTGGTGTTAAGTACTTTGGGAGGCCTGAGATGTTTGGCATTCTGCCTCTGCTTGTGCCTCACTGAGTGGTGATGATGACTAAACACTTTACAGGAAAGTAATCAAAATCTCTTCTCAGGTGACCACCTCCCCACTCCTTTCCAGGTAAGCTGGTTTTAGGGAATTAAGGTGGATGGGAGTTCTCCATGGGAGCTAAGAATTGTATATTTTATAAAATTCATGGCAATATATATATACCACTTGATAGGGAGGGAAACCCCTCAAAGTGGTTTACAAAAAAAAACACACATTAAAATTCTCAATAGACAACATTTTAAAATGGGTATTGATAAATATTCAAGAGATTATTGAAATCAACAGTAAGCAAAAATAGATTAACACATTTCAGCATTCTACATATCTGGATAGGGGTGCCTATGCAAATATGCTTTGGATAGGAGTGCCTATGCAAATATATTTTAAATAGGTGCTGAAAAGAAAACAGAGAAGGTGCCTGCCTGATGTCAAGACGCAGGGAGTCTCAAAGGCTGGGTGCTGCCACAGTAAAATATTTTTTACTTGCAGGTTCAGAAGAAGAGTTATGTGGCACCTGCAACTCCGTGGCAGATCACAAAGGGACGCCCTTTGTGTCTCAAGCAGGAATTGCCCAGGTACACTTATGGTACAGAGGCTCTTTTCTATACCCTTTTGTCTTCTCTTTGTAGAAGTTACCTAGAAATGCAGGTTGCACAGTTAACACTGATTACGGCTCATGCAGAAAAAGCCTGCACTGCCATCTCCCCCAAACCCAGACCTTTTGTAGTAAGGAACTTTTTGCAGCATGGTCAAGGATTCTGGGAGTTGTAGTCCAACAGAAATGGGAGTGGGTCCAAGTCCCTCGCTCGCTCTGAAGAATGGCTGCTGCAGCAAACCGCTGGCTGATGGAGCTACATTTTGAACATGCACACAGAGAAGGAACCGACTTCAGCGTCGCCTGTTTCCATCACACCTGGCTCACGGACCTCCCAGGGCCAAACCGGAATGGATGTTAGTCGCATCATTAGCCCACTCATGATGGGGTTTCTAAATAAATAGTAGTCACACTATTAGGGGTTGGGAGAAAAGTGGATTAAGACTGCATATGCATAATAAATGTAAAATACATCCCCCAGGAACTGTAGTTTAACCCCTCACAGAACTGCAATTCCCATCACCCTGAACAAACAGCAATTCTGAGGATTCTTTGAGGTAAGTGCTTGTTAGCTGAAGAAGTCTGATAAACAACAACAACCTTAATTACTTGTTATCTAATGCCGCAAGCTTCCTTTTTCTACATCATATTGGCATCTATCCAACTCTTACTGTCATGGGCAATAATTGTCTCGCTATAAACCATATAATAGTAGCTACAGTGGTATCTTGGGGGAAATGAAGGAAGAAGGATTTCTCTCTCTCTCTCTCTCACTGAAGATTCCATTGCTTTGGCTTCTGTGTCTCTCCTAATCAGGCTCTTGGGCTGAAAATAGATTCCTTTTGCTGTGCACAGAGCCCGCCTCACCGCCACGCACTGTGCACACGTCCTATCAGATTACAGGGGAGACCGCACTCACGCGGCCCGCTTTGCTGGAGACCCAGCTGCGCCTTTGTTCAATGGGGAAGGGGAATTAGGGGGCCTGGGTGGCAGCAACCTGAGCCCATACAGTTAGAGGACAGAAGGTGTCACTAGGGGGTGTTACTGGAGCCCTTTCCAAGGACTGCCCACTAGGGCTTTGTGTAAGCAGCTCAGGTGATCTATGGTTAGGGAGTAGGAATGATGCCTCTAGGATCAAGGGCAGGCTGGGCACACCCCTGGCTGACACTCTGGAAAGTGGCTGCCTATCAAGGTAGACAATACAGAGGCTAAATGGACCAAAAGTTACAATTCAGCATGACAGCTTTCTATGTTTCCACATTTCTGTCTAAGTCACCACACAGAGAAGTTTTTTCAGACCCCCAAATGTTGTGAGGTTAGGATCACAGGAATCTACCTGGTTATTGAATCAGACCAGTAGCCCATCCAGCTCAGTATTGTCCACACTGGCTGGCAGGAATGGCTCTCCAGATTCAGTCAGGGAACATTGTACTGAAACTGCAATGAAAAGTTGTACCTGCTGCTCAACTTCAAGAGGGATATGTGTCAGAAATAATAAATGCCAGGAAAATCAGAGAAGCTTATAAAGACCATACAAGGCAACAGTCCCAAGACAAACCCTTTTTATGAGAGGATGGAATCGGGTTTTCAGGTTGCAGTGTGTGGTGTGGGAGGGAATGGATAACTGTATACACACTATGCCTTTAAAGCACGTTCGAAGCACGGACTTTCCTTCCAAGAATTCTAGACACTGCAGTTTGTTAAGGGTTGCTGCTGGGAATTGTAACTCTGTGAGCGGTAAACTACAGTGCCCATAATTCTTCAAGGGAAAGAATGTGATTCAAATGTGCTTTAAAAGGATGGTACTGTATGTACGCAGCCATGCATTTCCTTCTTGTAAGGCTAGTGACCCCAGGCAGGCTAACCATGTGTCCCTTAGACATGTTTTTGCCCTGTTCACATGTAAATAGGGATGTAGGATCTACTCTAGCTGTCATCAACCAGTGGATGATCACATAGTAAATTCTGAAAAAGTGCTACGGGTGTCAGTCACAAAATGGTTGCCATAAGGGTGTGGTTTAACGCTAAATGGCTGTCACATCTGAATGAAAGAAAAGGGAGAAGGACACCAAAAGGTGGTACCTACATCAATTTCTATCTACTTTCTCTAGGCCATGCATGATTTTATTAACTTCTGTCATGTTGTAATGAAATGGGGATGGGGAGAGCCATGTGTCACCTTGAGCTCCTTGCAGGAAAGGTGAGATAACAGCAGCAGCAATAACAACAATAAACAAATACAAAAAACCCACCCCAAAATAAAACGTCCAGTGCTGGCACAGAGTTAGCTTTTGAGGTGGCTTTCAGGTATGATTCTATGATGCATGCTGATTTAACAGTAGCGGTGCAAGGCCATGAATAGTTCAGACAGGCAGGCTTGAGTGCAACAGCGTTCTCCCCCTCCTGTGGTTTTCTGGAGCACACTGCCTCCAACAGTGGAGGTGGTACATAGCCATCAGGGTTGGCGGCCACTGAACAGGAGTAGCAAATAGTCCTTTGTGCATTTTACAGGGAATGTATACAGAGACTTTTTGCGGGAACCATAGAGAGGCATGGGTGGGGTCATTAGTGCCCATGGGCACCGTGTTGGCCATATCAGTCTGCTAAGGGAGCGTGCAGCAGAGAAGAGTGAAACCTGCCACCTCTTCATCTGATCTCCCTGTTCTGTGATGCTCGAAGCAATTTTCTGGAAAGAGAAGTAAACAGAATTGAATTGGGGTATATTTGTGAACATGCAGGGGGAGCAGGGGTGAAATTTGGATTGTCTGTCACAGGCACATCCACCCCATCACTAGGCAGGCGGTGGGGGCAGGGAGGTGGATAACTGTTCCATAGAGTCCTTTGTGAACTCATCAAGAGCATTTATGCGAGCCCAGCTGGACTGCAACAGCAGAGGAGTGGGGGTGAAAACCAGGGGGATATAATTTTGTGGCTGTCTGCTGCTTCCTGCTTCAAGCCCAGGCAGGCCAGGGTTTGAAGTGCAAATGAGGCAGATGGGAGCAGAAAGGGAACATTTGAAGCTACAGGATGCCACTCTCATCCCATTCCTATAATGTCACCAATTTTCTCAAGGATGCCATAAACATCTTGCACAACATCATGGGGGGGCCACCAGAGCACCCAGCAGGCAAACCAGCAGGGGCTCAGAGTGGAAATATCCCCCACCCCCTGCTGCTGCCACCACACATACTCAGCTTTACTGGGGATGAAATGTTAATTTTTTAAAGAATTTGAATAAATTCAGGCTGGCTGTGGTTTGCAACAAGGAAGAATCCTTGCACCTACTGCTGTGTTGGTGGCCTTCATTTATATACATAAGGCAGAGCATTTCAAACTGAAAAGCCCCAGAGGACTGTGGAGGAATACAAGGAGGAAAAACGAGTCGTTAACTAGGGAGATGCAATTGCACTTAATGAACAGCAAGAGGGTTTTTATTTATTTATATAGCATGTTTGCCCTCCTCAGTCTGCCTGACAATAAGAAACAACTAAATAGCATCAAACCAGTTTAAACCTTATGTTAATGAATACTATAGAGCAACACCGAAAAGAGCAACCCACCCTTTTTTGCCTGCAGTACTGTATTTTGGATTTGTGACCAGGCCTGCATTGAAAAGAGCAATAGTCCTCACCCTTTTGAGACCAAGGAGCCACCCTTTAGCCCAAGCATGCATTCAGGGAACCAATTATTCATTTTCCAATATATGTTTTCAAGGCAGAAGCACTGCTAATCTTTGGTTAGGCCCACCCACCATCTGAAGACCAATGGATTAGAGCAGTGGTTCCCAATCCTTTTTAAGCCATCATTCTCTTGGTTCCATTACTCATCCCCAGTGCCCCATACCCTATAAAAAGCATCATTCATATTAGCACTTTACACAACCCACTAAGGAAGAAAATAACACAATTCAAAGCTGTAACAATTAATTTCACATTTATATAAAAGTCAGTTAAAACTATTTAGTTGAATCAATCGAACAAAACTTATGAACTTGATCCAATGATATCAGGTTTTCAAAGCCTGTTAGTCATTTACACCTCCAGCGTTCCACTGCTGCCCCCTTGGCTCTTAGCACCACCCTAGATAATCCCACAGCCTCCCAGAAGTTGGTACCACCCACCATGGGAAGCATGGGTTAGAGGGAGATGCATTATTTGAAGTAATAGGTTAGCCTTCCTCAATTTGCAGTCCATGAAATGTTTTGGACTACAATTCCCATCAGCCCCAGCCAGCAGAGCCATGTAGAGTAGACATTAATCCCTGCTGCATGAGATCAATTTGGAGAGGATGGGGGAATCAGAATTGGTATTTAATAGATTATCACCACCTATGCTACAGCATATGAATTTACAGATGATACAGGGGTTCCTTACTGAGAGCCAGTGTGGTGTAGTGGTTAAGAGCGGTAGATTCATAATCTGGTGGACTAGGTTCGTTTCCCTGCTCCTCCACATGCAGCTGCTGGGTGACCTTGGGCCAGTCACACTTCTCTGAAGTCTCTCAGCCCCACTCACCGCACAGAGTGTTTGTTGTGGGGGAGGAAGGGAAAGGAGATCATTAGCCGCTTTGAGACTCCTTAAGGTAGTGATAAAGCGGGATATCAAATCCAAATATTATTATTCCAGATCCAAATGTGCCTGCTGTTACATGTATGTACAATGAATGCAAGATAAATTTTGCCACCCTGTGCTGAGTTTTAACTTCCAGTGACCTGGAGAAGCAGGATGAAAGATGAAGAACAGTGACTTGAGAATTTGCATTTGGAAAATATTGAAAAGGCACCCCCAAAACAAAGTAGTTCCAGGGGGCGAAGAAGGAGTCAAAAGACTCCTTTTGATCCACCAGAGTCCATTTGGTCAGGTGCATGAGGTGGGATCTTCAGATGGTAAGTTTATGGATGTAGAGTAAAAAATAGCCAAGCGTTAAGACCATAAAAAGAGTCCAGTGGCTAATTCAGGCCAAAGCAGACTGATCTAGCCCAGCATCCTCTCAGTGGCAGAATAGCTGCCTTAAAGGGAAGCCCATAAGCAGGACATGGGTGCTGCAGAACTCTCCCCACGTGATACCCAGCATCTTGACATTCCAGCACTATTTTCCACTCCCTTCCTTCTCACCAAAGCCGGAGAGACCTTTCCAGCATGACAGTAGTGTGTGGAGCCAGAGGCAAAAAATGAGTGAAGCAATATGTGGGCTCTCTTACCTTCTTCCTTGGCCCACAGCTTCAGTGATCACTGTTGCAATCAAAGTGTTATGTGCTGAAGTTCTCACCCTGGGCCAGCAGGGGGATACTGTAGATAGTTTTCACTCGGGTCCACATAAGCAAAGAAGGGATTGAAAGTGACATTCAGTGATTGGATAGTTTCAGAAAGTTGTTACAGTTACGTTGTACTGGAGCTCTATATAAGCAGGCTGGCTGAACCCTTCAGTTCAGTTCAGTTCTGGCGTGTGAATAAACAAGAGCTGTTTGAAGAATTGCTGTGTCGTCTGATATGTTCACCCACAACTTAACACAAAGCTCCCTTCAAAAGAACAAGACATTAATTGGACATTATCCGCAGTTCTTTGAACAATAGAAAAGCACCATGTCAAGTATCTGCACGTACATGTGTCTATGTATATGTGTTTGTTTCACATGAAGTTGACCTGCCAGATTGCCTTACCCCCAGTCATTTTTTTTCTTAAAAAATGTTTAGGGGTACTCTCATTTTGACTCAAGAAAATCACCATTTTATAGTTCAAATTGGGGGTGTGTGTGGATACAGTAAATGGACAAAAATACAAAGATTCACAAAATGTTTAGGGGTATGCGTACCTCTGCATCCCCCCAGAAAAAAGCACTGCTTACCCCCATATATGACTCTTTGGTCTGAGGAACTGGTGCTGTTACAGGCGCCACGTAATTAATACCGTCTGCATTTGTAATAAATCAGTATTTCAGTTTAGCAACTTCAACACTTTGGAGTTCCCTACTGACATCAGGCACGGACCTTCACTGTTCTCTTTTCAATGCCTGCTAAAGACATTTCTGTTTAGGCAAAACCTATCCAGACAGTTGTCATGTTTTGATCTGGTTTTTAGCTTATTGTCGATTTTAAATTTTTTGTTTGTTTGTTTACAATAGTTATTTGAGTTCCAGTGTTAGTTTATTATTTATTTTAAATATTCGTCGAAGGCTTGAAATAGTTGTTTTTAAACTGATAATTTTATTTATTCTTTTTGTTAACCGCTGTGAGGTGGCTGTTGTTGTTTTAAAAAAAGAAGTGGTATATAGAATTCTGCTAAATTGAAATATATATTAATTTTTTTGTGGCCTGTCTTCTCCCCCTCCACCCTTATTTTTTAAAAGGTAAAATTCTGTTTTTTTTATGTGACCCGTACACGAGTACTGTATTTCATGAGGTGAGAAACAAAAAACGGTTTTGCCCACCTCAGCGCTCTGCACTTTAGGCGGGAAAAAGCCGAGCAAAGCGCTCGCACGCCACCAAGCGGCGAAAAAGTTAACAAACTCCTCCGTGGCTCCTTCCCTCTCGGAGGGAACCAATCTCATTTAAACTTGAAAAAAGGCGGGCGAAAGAGGGAGTGCATGAGCGCTGATTGGTCGGCTGACGGCTAAACTCCGAGGGAGGGAACTTTGAAAGGTAATGACGGTTAGTACGCTAATAGTGCGGGAGGGGAGTAGGAGGAGGCGTGACCAATGGGAATGTGATTTTTCCCCTTCCCTATTAAGCCCGCCTCTTCTGAACTATTATTGGCTGATATGAACAGAAGCGCCCCTTGTATCGGGCGGTTGATGCAGAATACAGAGTTTAACTGCTGAGAGAAACCAACGAAGAAGCTCCCGGATTCGCCTAGCGATGTTGTCACTCTTCCTTTTCCTATCTCTGTGGTGTCAAGGGCTTCCGCCATAGAGATTACAAGAGCTAGAGCGAAGCCACCCACGAAGCCCATACATAGCCAATGGGGGCTCTCAACTGGCGCCGGAAGTTCGTGCCTTTTGCCACTCTATGACCCCACTGTCGCCGGAAGTCCAATAGCTGGGTTTTCGCTGTAGAGATGGTGAGGTTTAAGAACAGGTGAGGCTCTTTTCTTTCCTTTTTTAAAAACTCTTATCGCTTTTCTGAGGCGACTAATGGTCGATTCACTTTTGTGGTTAGCTTCTCCCTGCCTTGCCTGCTTTATTAGTTATTTGAAACATGCTTTTAAAAAAGGCTCCCAAAGTGGTTTACAAATGTCCGTCCTAATAATAATAATAATAATAATAATAATAATAATAATAATAATATAGCTAACAACAGTAAAATGATACAACATTCTAAAATCAGTTCATTATAAAATCAGTTCAAATCAGATTAATGGCAACCATTGGGCTAGAGTTCTGTGAAGATTGCCAAAGGAGGGAGTCAGGCTGTGCCCTGACCAAAGGCCTGGTGGAACAGCTCTGTCTTGCAGGCCCTGTGGAAAGATGTCAAGTCCTGCAGGGCCCTAGTCTCTTGTGACAGCGTTCCACCAGATCGGAGCCACAGCCCAAAAAGCCCTGGCTCTGGTTGAGGCCAGCCTAACCTCTCTGTGGCCCGGGACCTCCAAGATGTTTTTGTTTGAAGACCGTAAGGTCCTCTGTGGGACATACCAGGAGAGGCGGTCCCGTAATAAACATTACAGGCACGGAGGGGGAAAGGGATGGGGAGGAGGAGAAGGGAAAGCAAGCTCAGTCACATTTTCGTTGTTACAGAATTCCAGCAATGACCAGCTGGAATGAAATGACTTTGAGGAGAAGGATCCCCCAAGGTTGCTGGTGTTTTAGCAGAACTACAGTGGTACCTCGGGTTACAGATGCTTCAGGTTACAGATGCTTCAGGTTACAGACTCCGCTAACCCAGAAATATTACCTCGGGTTAAGAACTTTGCTTCAGGGTGAGAACAGAAATCATGCTCCGGTGGTGCGGCAGCAGCAGGAGGCCCCATTAGCTAAAGTGGTGCTTCAGGTTAAGAACAGTTTCAGGTTAGGAACGGACCTCCAGAACGAATTAAGGACTTAACCCGAGGTACCACTGTAATTGAGAGGCCCTTAATCCCCATCTCTTCCTCTCCTGTAAGCCTGACTGGAATGGCTGCTGCAGGTGATAGCTGGGAAAGGAGCCTGACAGAGTGAATGTTTCATGGGCCCTTTGTAGCTCAGCCACCTCATCACCTTTTGCTCTGCCATAATGCCCACTTCTCTCCGTCTCTGCAGATACTTTGTTTGCGAGATCATCTCTGAGGACCCTCATTGTCTGCAGCTTATCGAGGAGCGCACGGTTCACAACGCAGTGAAAAATGCTGTTGCACGAATTCACGGAGACTTTGGACTAGCCTGCTGCTCCATCGCTTTTTCAGGTCTGGCTTCTGGAGCTTTCTTTGCAGCCCAGTGTGTCAAACTCCCCTGTTTAAGGAAATCTGTGCAGTTTGGGATCCTCTACAATCTCCCTTTAGCTCTCTATCCTGTGCTTTGGAAGATACACAAATTTTTATTCTATTGAGAACTATTGACCATTCTAGTAATTTCAGACCTGCTAACACACCAGCCACATATTATGGTCCCCCAAATACCTGGCAATTCTCCTGTTTCTGGAGTCCCAGGAAGGCTGCAGATTCAGGATATATTTAGCGTTTTGGGACTATTTATGCATACCTGGTGTCAGAGGTGTGTTGGTGTCTTAAGTGCTAACTTGGCTCCATGATTTTGTATAGCAGTCTTAAGATATGAATTACAAAAAATCAGGGGGCTCTTCGTAGAAAATCTGTATAGGGAGGGGCTGATAACAATTGTAATTTGTCAGGTAGGCATGGATGAGGCAGAGCAGAATATCCCTGAGCAGAAACTACTCTGAAGCTGAACAGGCTACAACACAAGTTGAAAATATCAGTTGCACTTCAACATCACACTTGCTCTTGAGATTTAAGTTTGGTGAACATTAAAAAAAAAAAATCCTCTGAGACAATCAAAAAGCAGTTTTTCCTATGACTTCATTCTTTGCAGGTGCCCAAAGTTAGGTATTTGAGGTTTATTTTATTCTCACAAGCTGGGTTGTTGGGCTGCTTATAGATATTGGGTGGCTTTAGACCAGTCACTGAGTTTTATGTCTGAGACTGGGATTTAAATACAGTATGATTAGTCACTGCACAGATAGGCTGCTTCCATATCTTTGCCATCGTATTTTCGAACTTGCTGCTAAAAGCAGCTAAGGAAACATGGGTTTCTTTTTGGGGTGGGGGTACAATTACATTTTGCTCCTGTCCTGTTGAAAGCCTGTGCTAAACTTTGAAGGGTCTCTTCTCTGTTTTGTTCCAGTAAGGTACCTCAATGCTTACACAGGAGTTGTTCTGTTGTGTTGCCGGAAGGACTTTTATCGGCTACTTGGTTCATCTCTTCCCTTCATCAGTCACTTGGAGAACAAGAATCAGTGTTATCCCTGTTCCTTTAACACGCTATATGTTGGAGGTGAGCTTAGCTCTTTAGGATTCTTGTTTTTCAGCAGTTTAATTTGCTCAGTGGTCTCCTCTTGTGTGCTGAAGTCTCTTAAATGGGGACGCCTGGATTTTTTATTTCTGTGGTAATTATTTGCTGAAAGTGAACAATGTCAGGGCCATTCAGTCTTATCTAATATTCAGTATACTGAGCACCAACAATATCACAAATGTAATGATGACAGCAGATGTTTGTTCAATGCAGCTTATAATAACTAAATAGCAAAAAATAATTTTGGGTCATTCCAAAGCAGGTGATTCATTTTTTTTACTTTGTGCCTCAAATTTTCTTAATATTTTCTACACTTGTTAAATGATCAAAACTGAGTTTAAATTTAAAATTTTATTGTTTTAACTCATCCCATTTATTGAGTTACGAGGGTTTCAGATTTCAAAAAATTGACAATTTTGGCCTTACACAAAAACCTTAAAAGCTCAGCCCAGAAATGAGATACTTCAAAACTAAAAATACTGATCTCTTCAGAACTTTATGGGCCTTAATATATGTCACATGGTGGGCTTACTTTAAAAATGTAAGTTAAATTTTAAAAAGTGTTTTAAAAAATACAATTAAAATTTTCCCCCAAAATGTATTTATTTACTATTTCTAAGAGCTACCTGTAAAATTTCATATTGGGATCTAAATGAGATCACAGTACCAAAAAATATTTTGTACATACATGTCTGCCTTATTGGGTTCTATTTAGGATAAATTGGTCTTCTTGGAGTAAAATATAACAGAATAAACAAGACTTCAAACTATAGTATCAGTTACTTCAGGCATTTCCTTAGAAAGTTATTCACTTAACATGTATCTGAAAAGCTAGCCAAGCTTTTCTTTTTAAAATGTGTTCCAAAGCAGAGCGATAGAATTAATGCTTAGAAAGAATTCTTGTTTGTGATGGCCACCAACCTAAATGACTTTTTAAAAAGGGGATTGGACAAAGTCATGGGGGAGAGGGCTATGCTCCGTCTCCAAAGTTGAAGGCAACGGTGCTTCTGAATACTGTTTGCTGGTTTCCTACAGGTATCTGTGTGGCTGCTTTGAGATCAGGATGCTGGACTAGATGGGTCATTGGCCTGATTCATCAGGGCTCTTATGTTCTTACCCATTAGTTCACTCCTCCTCTGGGTTTCCTGCTAGAGTAGAGGTTGTCAACCTTTTGGAGTCAATGGTTCCCTTGACCAATTGCATTATTTCTGCAGCACCCCTGTGGAGCTCAGGAGCCCAGCTATGTCACCCCTTGCCTGCAGAGCTGGCAGCCTCTCACCCCTTTTCACCCTTGTGGTGTTCCGTCCTCCAGGTAGCCACTGTTGCCACCCCTGGACTCTGAACTCCAAACCCTGCTGCCCACTGCCCCACAGGGGCCTGGGAAGAGGATGCCCCCAGCCTTAGTGGCCCAATGGAGACTGTCCAAAGGTGAATGTGAGGCCAGCACCTTACCTTGAGAGACAGCAGTGGCAGCTGCTGGGCCTGCATGGGCACTTCAGCACCAGGCACTCAGCTCCCAGGCAGGCCTTGCACACCGTAAGCACAAAAAAGGCCAGTGCAACACCTGCCTGCCTGGCCTTTCACTTGTCTGTCCATTCGCAACAGCAAGGGCTAGTGGACTAGCTGGCTGGGCTCCCTGGAGTGCTTGCTTGCTTATTCTGAGGCCACCTCAGCTCTTGACAACCAGCACCCTCTGGCCACTGCAGAGGCACCATTTGGGGAGCTGCTGCAACTAACAGCCATGTAAGCCTTTGGGAGGCAGAGACATGAGAGGGCATCAGAAGAGGGAGGGAAGGAAAGAGGCACCCCTGACTATCCCTCAAGGCACCCCAGGGTACCATAGCACACTAGTTGAAATCCACTGCACTAGAGAATTTTAAGAGGATTGCTGTAGGACAGGCATGTTCAAAGTCCGTTTCAGGGGCCTAATCCAGCCCGCCGGATTCCTGGGGGGAAATCCTTAAAAAAACCTCAACAACTTTAGTTGGCCCTTTGGTTGGCCCTCACGGCCCTTCACTTCATCAAATTTGGCCCTCTTTGAAATAATAATAATAATTTTATTATTTATACCCTGCCCATCTGGCTGGGTTTCCCCAGCCACTCTGGGCGGCTTCCAATCTATAGTGTTAAAAACAATACAACATTAAATATTAAAAACTTCCCTAAACAGGGCTGCCTTCAGATGTCTTTTAAAGATAAAATAGCTGCTTATTTCCTTCACATCTGAAGGGAGGGCGTTCCACAGAGCGGGCGCCACTACCGAGAAGGCCCTGTCTGGTTCCCTGTAACCTCACTTCTCACAATGAGGGAACCGCCAGAAGGCCCTCGGCGCTGGGTCTCAGTGTCCGGGCTGAACGATGGAGGTGGAGATGCTCCTTCAGGTATAGAGTTTGGACACCACTGCTGTAGCATGTAAGCACAGTTGCCTTTGTTTCCGGCGTTGTTGATGCATATGCTCACCTTTTCCTCCATCAGCTACAATACGGAGGTGTCAGAAATTCCTAATCCAGTACAACAAGGACCAGCTGCTCCTGCTGCTACGCAATTGCTCCAATGAAGGTAACAAACTGCTTGGCTTGCAACGTTAAAATGGAGAAAGGCTAGACTAGAGCCCAGAGCTCTAGCTGCTAGAGCCTCTGTGAGAAGAAACATTAAAACAATTAATTGTTGAGCTTGAGGCAGAGTGGAATGTGGAGGCTGCTTCTCTCCTAGTGGGTTCAGGTGGGGCACCGCCTCTCCCTCTGAACAGGTTGTGGGGTCTACTGAGTTTCCATTGATCTGGTTGTGGTGGGTAGCATGCTGCCGCCATGTGAGTATTTACCTAGTGAAGGGCTGCCTGTTAAAGTTTTGTGGGAGCATTAAATAACAACAGCAGGGTTGTGGGCCAAGCCACAGCTATAAAGGGACATCTAAAAGCCTTACAGTGCACTCCAGATTATTTCTCAGGCAGGTGGGGCATTTAGCACCAATTGCAACCCTTGCCAGGACTGACTGCATTTGGGAGCTCAAGTGCAAGTCTTGCTTTTGGCAGGGACTTTTGTAGCCTGCTGCTTCGAATTCAAGAAAAGCCTGCAAATGAAGAATCGGCAGCATACTCAGCGTGCCCTTAATTCTCCTTTTGAATCATATGATACCTGGTGGCTGATTAGGGTAAGGGTAAGGCCATAACCAGTTATGCACCCATACCTACTGGCTAGGGTAGCAGTGCAGATTGCTTCCAGGCAATCTCTGTTTTTTTAAAAAAGTTTCTAGCCTTTACAGCTGGTAGGCTGCCCAGAATCCTTTGCAACAGTAGAAGAGGGCTAACGCAAAGTTAGAAAAGCACCACCCTAGACTGCCTTGTATATCACAATGTCTTTTGAGTTTAACTTTTCTTTTTTTTACACAGCAGACAGACAAGCCATCCAGAAGTCAATGCAGAGCTGTGCACTTGTGGGAGAGCAGCAGTTTCAGAGTCACGATGAAGACAGCGATGTTAGCACAGAGATGGCCTGAACAAAGCAGTAGTCTGGGGACTCTTGTAGGACAAGGCCATTCATATGAGGGATCCTTGCTGGCAAGGATCAATATTTCTCTCCCCCAGTTCTTTTTACAGCAGTTAATGTATATGGTAATAAAATAGATAAAAGCAAATAGTTATGTCCATGTACTGTCACCTAGTTTGCAGCCTGTTCATAGTGAAGGCTTGTGCATAGCAGTGTCAAAGTAAGATGCTACTGTTAGTATCCACAGAACTATACATCAGCGTCTGTCTCGCTGCTGAGCTTAATACTTTCTTGGGAGAGCAGCCCACCTGTTGCTTGCGCGAGGAGTGCATTGTAAGTTTGATAACCCCCTGATCTCTTAAAATGGGCTGTCTTACTATCACAAGCTAGCTGAAACAGAGCAGTCAGACATTCCATTTTCATCCAGTTCTTCCTGTAAAGCAGTGTTTCCCAACCTGGTGTCCCAGAGAGGTTTTGGACTCCCATCAGCCCCCAGCCAGCAGTTGTTGTCCAACATTTCTCAGGCTGGGGAAGGCTGCTCTAAATCCTTGAAGGCCACATTTGTGGTGGGCTACACATGCCCCCCCCCCGTGAATCTTGGCACATACCCCTTGGCACTGGGAAGAGCTAATTGACTGCATGGTTCGATGGGTAGAGACCATATTGGCACTGAGAATGATGAGGCACAATTTGCCAAACAACCAAGAATAACGCAACTGCAATGGGGAGGAAGAGGCATCATGTGCCTGCCACCTACTGAAAAAATGTTTGGTGGTAACAGCTTGGCCTTCTCCAGTGAAACAATTGCTGTGTCAATAGAACCTGCAGCCAAGCGGGAAGGAAAATATCCTCTGCTTTGTTGTTTTTAGTCTTGGCCAGGCTGTGCTAATGTGGTGCCCCTTCCATGATTTGGAGGAGAGTGCTATTGATTGCTACTGGCCATGATAGAGGCTATATGCTCTGACTTCACAGCTAGAGGCAACAATGCTGCTGAATACTAGGTGCTGGAAGCCACAGGAGGAGAGTGCTCTTGTGCTTGGGTCTTGCTTGCTGGTTTCTCATAGGCATCTGGTTGGCCACAGTGAGAACAGGATACTGGACTAGATTGGCCGCTGGCCTGATACAGGATCTTATGTTCTTATGACTACCTATGACTCACTAGATGAGAGCTGTAGTCCAAAGCATTTGCATGGTTCCAGGTTGGCAAAGCCTGCTTAAGGCTTTTGTCCAAAGTACAAAAAATGTAAATGCTCAGCTGCTAAAGCCACATTAAGTCTAAGCTAATTCAGCCAAAATAAAAACTGGCACCAAGGTCAGCTTTTGTACATTACAGCTTTTATAGGACCCTCAGATACTAAAACTGTATTTGGTGTCTTCCCTTAAATAAACGGGAGGCCAGGTTTGGTTGGAAGACATTTGTTTCCTGGTCACAGAAAACTCTGTTACCAGGACCTAAATGAAAAGGGCTTGATGCAGAATAGTCTGTTAAAAAGAGAGTAAGGTACAGCTCAGGGAAACACCTTGTGCATATGGTTTATTGCAACTAATTTCACCCTTGCTGGTATGGTACACTGAAGTTCATTGTATTCAACGGAACTGACACTTTTATTTTTCGTAGTAATTAGTTTCAGATCAAGCCACAAGCAGTGCAGAATGAGACCACTTCTCAAAACAAAGTAGGGGCTGGAAGAGTGAGGAGAGAAAAAGAATGGAAGGCTAAAATGTACATTATACAAACTCAAACTGAATCCCAGAACCAAGCAAACGGAAGACCATGACCTCCAGATCCTTAGGGGTTTGACCTGCATGTGCATACAAGCTACCTGTTCTGCGCAAGGGGGGGGGATTCTAATTTCTCTCCAAGTAACCTTAGCACCATTAACACCCAAGAGCAGCAGAAAGGGCATTACTCTCTCTTGCCCTAGCTGAATACAATTGGCCTCCAGAACCCATCAGATTACTCAGGAAAGCCTTCCCAAAGTACCTTTCCCCAGCTTTTGCCCTTTGGGGAAAAGATTAAAAATAGCAGGTATAAGTTGAATTATTTCCTCCTCCACTACCCCCCCTCAATTCTTTATAAGCAGTGCTAATCAAAACGACACAACAATCAGTGTATGCTCTATAGCCAGGTTCCTTTAGTTACCAATTTGCCAGGAGCAGATGTTATCACCCAGCCCACTGCAGTCAGTAGACTCCTTTTCACACAGGCCGGAAGCATCAGGAGCTCCCTGCTTGCCTCAAGTGACAAGCAAGTGTGCCACCCTGACCACACTATTATTCCCAGGTCAAAGGAGTTATACTTGGCACAGCCCTGGCACTTTGGCTTCTGCGATGCAATACTTCGTTTTGGTATTAACTGGACAAGTACTCCTTTTTAATTCCTATGCACCTTCCCAAGTCCCAGAAACAGACTTATTCTGCTCAAACTTAAATACTTTTTTTCTATAGCAGCAAAAACACAAAAGCAAACAAAAGAGAACCAGGTGAAGAAATCTGTCTGTTAGTATGATCACTTGGTATGAACCACTGAAGTGCTGAACAGCAACTTTTGCTTCTGCTTCTTTTTCTTGCCTCTTTTTTCCTCTGTAAAAGAAACAACAGCCTGAGTCACCAGAAGCAACATGTTCCCTATCAGAGATGCTAAACTAATGACTTACTCCAAAGAAGCAATTTCCTTTTATATATACACACACCCTACATTAAGGGCTCATCCTGCAGCTACAGGAGCCCATTTAGGCCTTTGACATGTTGCTGGACTCCAGTTCCCATCAGCCACAGCAGCCTGCATGGCCCAAGATGATGGGAAATATATAGTCCAGCAACCTCTGCAGGGCTACAGGTTCACTGTCCCTGGGCTAAATAAAAACTCATCCCTGGAAATATAGAACCAGGGCAGGCTTCCTGCGGGAAGGCGTCCGCTGGCAAGCTCTTTCATTCTCAAGTCCCCTAGCCTTCGAAACGCGGATGCCTGGCTGGTCACTGGCCAGAGCAAGGGTGGGGACAAGTTAGTGGCAGTAGGTCCCATGACCAACCCTCTACACCTCAAAGAATCAAGCTGGGCCAGTAAATTCCCACAGCATCAGAACAAAGATGACTGTGAGACTGTATAAGCATTGTTCAACATATCTAGCTAGGTTTGCCCTGCACTGTACTCCAATATTACGTACGACTATCAGAAGCACCTGAATTGGAGATGGCCATGACAGGCATCACCCAAGAGGGACAGTGCAAATGTACCATAGACAAGCAGTTGAGCAAGTCTCCCCCTACATCAGTGTTAAGGGGCTACACAACTGAGCGCCCCCACCCACACTACTGGGCTATTTCCCGTCTCTTCTTACCCAAGAGATGGTCAGAAGTGGACGGCTTGTCCAGTTTTAGGAAGGCTGCCTCGATAGCTTGGCTGAAGGAGTTCTGGAAACTAGGCACAGGTACACGGTCCGAGTTATCGCTCTCCCCATCACTGTCTCCTGGAGCGGGAGGAGCCAGGGTGGAGTTTTCCTCTGAAATAAAAGGGGCTGTTTTTAAATCATTGGGGAGTCTGAACAGGCCTCTGTCATAAGTGCTCTGAGGCACCATTGAAAAACACACATAGATATCAGGATATCAGAGGTGATATCCTTCCATTGTAAGACAAAGGCTTTTATAAATTTAGGCAGGCCTTTGGCTTGGCTGACTTTATTTATGGCTCCTTTTAACTTGCTCTAATGCAGTCACTATTTGGTGTTTCGTGGCTAGCGACTTTATTTTTTATTTCAAAATGTAACTGATAAACATCTTTAACCATTTCATCGTAATTTTTTAAGATTGGTGTTGACAATCTTGTGTGCCATATATAGAAAAGTTGGCTATAAATTGAGATAGACTCAACTCTACAAAGGTGCTGCCTCTTGGAGACACTAAGCTAAGAATCATCACTTTGCTTACCTTTCTTCTTTGACTGAAAACTATTCCATGTTTCTGGTTTAGCTTTTCCAGCCCTCAGCATCTACCAAAAACAAGTACAAGAGTCAGATCAGCCACACGCTACCAATCTGTGACTAAAGGTGGCTTGAGATCAATGGAGGGCATTTCAACAGCACAGCTAAAGCTACTTTAAAGGTTGATGTCAGGAGCTGGAGTAAGGAATAGGTCAGCAATAAAGCACCTGATGTCAGTGAAGTTAACTCATTCTTCAAAGAAACAAGAACAGCTCTGTCCTAGTGGTCACAGCTGGTGCCGCCCACCACTCTGCATCCAACCAGCCCATGACAGTTAATGGTAGCAAACACCTTTTTGTGGTTTACTCAGACGTGATAAAGCAGTGTGGACAATTTTGTAGTTCTGGGTTCAGGCTTCATTTGTGCTTGAATCACAAGCAGATTCCTTAAACAATTCTCGTAATGAAAACTGATTGGCTGCAGCGGAAAGTCCTGCACAAAGCACACACCTGGGCAAAGGAGGGGAGGGTAGATTCCTCCTCCAGATTTCCAACGAAGAGTGAAGGGCTGCCAAGACTGCCTGCGGGAGACAGTGGAGTATACATGGATTCTGCAAGGAGAAAAATCACACATTTACTATACAGACTAAGAGTTGTGTTATTAAGGAGGCATGATAGCAGGTATAGGCTCTCATGCCCCTGTGCATCCTTCTTTCTCAGGCACTGGTCTTCCAAGTCTCATTAGTTTAATGTCTGATGCTATTTTAAATTCAGCTGAGGACTCACATTCCTTCCAGTAGCTGCTGTTCAGGAGTTCCCCTGTCTTTTGTCTGCATTACCCCACCCATGGATGATTCTGCTAAGGAAGTGGAAGTAAACCTTTAGAGAGTGAGCACTGGCTGGGAACCCAGGTCTCTTTCAGCTGCTCACCTGATTGAGAAATGGGACTTGAACCAACAGGAGAGAGCAGAGCATCACTCTGGTTCTCAGTGCCTGCATACTCTCCTGAGCATGCGCTGAAGGCAGGGAACTGCTGCAAGTTCTCTAAAGCAATATGAACCTCTGGATCTAGACAGAAAACCAAAAGTTTTATCTCTGTGACAAAAGATATTCACTCCTATGCCAATGATTCAGATCAATTCAAGTGACATCTACTCCCTCATGCATCTTCTTCCATTTCAGAGGGGTGTTAAAGCCATATTGCCATTGAGAAATTCCTTAGCTTCACTGCTTATAATATGGCATTCCCACCATCTGCTATTTCTACATACTCACTGGCCTGTTTCAAATTATACCACCACCACCACAAAAGGCCAACGTGAGTCACAACCGCCCCCCTCTCCCCCCACTTACTAAGGTGCTTCCATCTACAGCAATCGTCAGACCAAGCACTTCTTAATAGATGAGGAGGGCAAGGTTGCCACTTACATCTGCCTTGCTTCTTGTTTTCCTCCATCTCAATCCTGCGCTCCCGACGTCGCTCATCACGAGCTTTCTTCTGTCTCAGACGCTTCCTTTTCTCAATGTCATCTAAGAGCCATTGGGAGAGTTCCCGGGTGAGACAGACTGCTCAGAACAGCAAAGAAAAGGCACCTTCCCTGTTCCTTCCCTGTCCCCCTTTGGTAGTAGTCCCCAGTGGCACCTCCTTTAGAAGCCCAACAATGATGGGGTTTCAGTTTCCATTTTCTGTTGCAGGATTAGACTTCACGGTTTTCCAATATTTGTTTCCAAACACAAGCACACCCACATCCATTACCTGCACCCCCCTTCTCAGCACTGAGCCTTAAATCAGGGTGGCTAACATGGTGCCCTCTAGATACTGTTGGATGGCAACTCCCATAATTCCTGACAACTGGCCAAGCTGGCATGGGATTGATGGGATTTGGGAGTCCAACAACAACATTGGGAGGACACCATACCGGCTACTCCCATTTTAAGTTACGTGGAAAGCAACTCTTCAGCTACAACTGGGAATTGCAACAGAAAAACAGAACTTCCCAATGCTCACCTGAGAACATCTGCAGTGTTTCCTTCGAAATGATAGGAGGCTTCAAAGCTAGCTCACAGATACTGAACTCACAGGTGAGTGGCAAATGACACAGGTAACGATGACGCTGCCGCACGTCCTGCAGATGGGGTTGGGGGTTTAGAAAGAAGAGAGCTGGTTGTGCAACCTTCAAACACACCTCTCTGCCTGGGCGTATGGCAACCCATAACAGAAATGTTGATTTTTTTTGGAGAATTTACTTAGAAATAGCTCAAAAAAATGAAGATTTTTGGGGGAGATTTTGAAAGAAAAAGCTAAACTTTTGTGTCTGGATTTTCACTTTTTGAAATATGGTAAGCCTACCCCATACGCATTCCCTCATGTTGTGTAAAGAGAATGCTGGTCAATGTTAATTAAAAAATGCCTTATTTTTACCAAAATAAAGCCAAGCCAGTGCCAGTTATGAGTATTTCCAAGTGTGAGAAACACTCAAGTGCACCTAAACCCACCTCCCGGCATACAGCCAGAAAATCATTCCAGGAGATAATAAATCCTTGCAAAGGTAAAATCTATGAAGGTACCTATACCTCAGACAGTAGCTCAGCCACAGTCAAAATACACACTGAGGGCAATCCTGGGTGTCGTTACCTCCGTCATGGAGTGGCCAGATATCTCCACCACAGTGGCTGTGATCTTCTCTGGGCTCTTCTCCAGGCTGCCGTACTCGTGCACAAGACAACGGACATTCACTGGGTGAAGGTACAGGCACTGCCCGTCCTCAGCTGCAGCACCGGAAGAGAAGTTGCAGGACAGTTATGGAAAGAAGGGGAAACGGGACAACGTGCCCTACTCTCTTGACCCACTTACGAGACACAGCAGCCCCAAGTCTGCAGTGCTCCTCTGCATGCACCTGGGGCTGCTGCACACAGGTTTTTAATTGCCAAATGCCACTTAAGCAGCATATAAATTAATATATAATGATTTTATTGCATTAGCCATGCGGCCATAGCATAATATACATAGAAATAACAACATAAAATGGGGGTGGGGAGATAAAAGTGTATGCCGTTCTGGGCGAATACTTTGAGAAAATGGGGATAACAAAGGTAACGGGAGATTTAAAACATTGAGTGACAGAGAATACAAAAAACAGGTTTGATTGTGTGGCGTATCGACTACATCTGTGGTATTGAGGAAGGAGTTGGTGCCGCTTTCCTCTTCATCACACTAAGCAGGAAATTAGCTGTCATCTCGGTAATCCAACGGTCAGAATCCTGCAGAAGAAGGGACACTATCCAAGGCTGGATTGGGAGATGAAGCTTGTTCACGAGAGGAGTTAGGAACCGAGATCTTTCATCTGTCCAATTGGGACAGAAGAGCATTACATGTTCCATAGTCTCCAGAACCGTGTCATTGCAGGAGCATGTTCTATTTGCGCTGGGAACTCTGGAGTAACGACCCGACAGAACTGCTGTAGGAAAACAGTTGAGACGGGCACAGGTAAAGGCCCTTCGTTTAGCCTCCGAAGGAATTGTAAAGCAGTATAGAGGGATCCCTTCCGGGGGTGGAATAGCTAGGGCTAAGCCTGAACACGGCCCTCTTGCATGGGAAGCTGTGTTAGAGAAGTCAAGTTGCTGCAGCTTCTTTTTGATTAGAGGTAGGGCTGCCGGGCTTATAAATTAATAATAAATAATAATGGGAATAATCCAGTAAGGTATTTGATTCTGCCTTGAATAGCCACCTCACTCCAGTTCCAAAACGTCAATTGCAAACCACCTTTGAGACTCTAGCAGGGACTGCTGTTCAATAGTGTTAAGCTTAATTATGGCATCCCCGGAAATGCAGTGGGTTAAGCATTTATTTGCACTTCTGAGAGTCCATATTGATGTTTTGCTTTCTGAGCATCACCACCACTGCCTCCAAAACTAGAACATCATAGCAGATTCTCCTTATTTCTGAGAGTAGAGTACCAAAGAATCTCCTCTTTTCTTCAGGGAAGTAGCTCTCAATCCATCCTTGGGAACCAATAACCTAAGAGCCCCCTTTGTGTGTAGCACCCACCCACACCCAGGCAGCACAGAACAGAGAGGGCATCGCTCCACAGGGCACTGGGAACCCCTCACTTTTTGTTCTGCTAGTGTCTCTGGCTCAACCAAAGCTCTTAAGGCCATGAAGTAATTAAAGGTCACTGGGCCTTTTCCCCGCCCCCAAAAGGCTGGCTTCCCTTGAAGAAAGTTATTGTTGGTGAAGCATGTTAGACAGTGATCTTCTGAAGCCTTACATCAGGGGTGGGGTACCTCAGGCCTGGGGTCCAAATGCAGCCCCCCAAACTTCTCTGTTTGGCCCCTCCGGACCCTCCTCTAGGCCAGGCCTCTCTCCTCTGTGCCCTCTGTGAGCAGATTTGCCTAGCTGGAATGGATCCTTGAATTATGATAGTATCTCTAGCTCATCTGGATGAAAGGTAGAGACATTGTGTGTCCACTGCACAAACATGTAGCCATATCCATCACTCTATGTACTTTTTGCCTTTGGCCCTGTCCACCACTGACATGCTGCCCCCCAGAAGGCTCCCCACGAGGAAATGCAGACCTTGAACTGCAAAAGGCTTCCCTACCCTTGCCTTGACATTGTTGAGCTAACCTTGATAGAAGTAGTAGAAAGGGGTGGTGCTTGGGTGCCCACTGCTGAATGCTGTTTCAGGTTTCTCGCAGGCAGGTTCAGGCAGACTGGCTCCTTCCATCTCACTTGTGCCAGGTAGGTCCCTGCCAGATTCCTTGGCATCATCCACTCCCACTGCCTCTTCCACCTCAAAAGGGGGCAGGACAACAGCCGCAGAATCTACAGGAGGTGGCTCCAGGATTTCTTCTTCAAAAGCAGAGAGATACTCCAGAATAGGCTGTTAAGAAGAGAGAGTAGTTCACATCCATCTTTCTCAACCCATTCAAGCAAGCCCTCAAAACCCCTCAAACCCCTGCAGTTATCTCTGCCATCTCTTTCCTGAAGTCACCCTGGAATGTCTAGCTTAATGGTCTCTGGGGCACAAGGACTCAAGCTAGGTTCACCCGATTCTAATGACCTTAAAATAGTTATTGAACAGAGTGAGATAACACTATTTCAACAGCACTCAAGCTCTCACCTTCCTCTCCTGGGTCGCTACTACTGCTGCTGCTTCTTTGTCAGATGACTCCGTCACGATGAGAGCCTCCACAGCTGCCGTGGTACCTGCAACATCTCTCTCTCTGTTTTTGTCGGACATCAAGTTTCCCTCTCGATCCTAAAAGCCAAGCCAAACATTGTTAATCTCAGCATCACATCAACATATACACCAGGCTTTGCCAGCCTGATGCTCTCCAGATGTTTCGGCCTGCGCCTCTTGGTGTTTAACCATCACTTATGCCCTACCAGAGAACAAGAAACAGGCACTAGTGACAGTGGCAACAAACTATCTGGGTTCTGTGTGACTTAAAGTCAAACCTAGCTTGTAAGGTTATGGGGAAGCTGAAAGAGAAAACTGGAAGCATCATGTAAACTGGGGGAAAAAACCCTTAAAAACCCATTATTCCTAAATAAATAAATAAAGACAAGCCTACCCAGATACTTAGAAATGCTGATGTTTTTAATCTCTTTTAGTATATTAATTTCTTGCATGTTTTAATGTATTGCACATTTCCCCTGATTTTATGGCATGACCTTCTTGTAAACTGCTTTGAGGGTTTTTGCAATCAAGTGGTGTATAATTTTTTTCAAAATGAATATTTCTATTTGCTCAAGCTACAACTTCAGCAGTATTTGTGCTTGTCAACACCCCTCCCCCCAAAAAAACCCCCACCCTTTGGCCACCTGCCAAAATAGGGAAATACACAATAAAAATGCTCAGAGTCACTCACATTGAGTGCCATGAGCAACTAGTAAAACCCACAGATTTCCCTACATCACATTACTCAAAACCCGGCGATGCCTCACCTTCAGCTCCTGAATGGCAGCCTCAATGAAACATGCTTCAGGTGTGTGCTTGTCCTCCTCGTACTGGCGCAAGAGTGCCACCTTCTCTTCCAGGATAACCTCCTGCAGCACCTGAGCCTTGGAGGCCAGAAGCAGCTTGGAGTACTGTCCATGTTGCTCATCTGCACAAAGACATGCCAAGTTAATGGTACACTGGGATGAACGTAGCCATCCAGTCGGAAGACATCCTACAAGTTAACACTCTTGTGATCTGCTTGCTCTCTTTATAGCCACAGCCTGCACTGATGCCAGAGGTGGCAGCAATGCTTTCCCAGCTGTTTAGGGGCTGGACCTACATATGCCTGCAGAGGCCTTCCCTAGCAACCACAGGGGTTGCTTCCCCTCCATTAAATTAGGCTTGAAAGAAGCCTTCACTTGCAGCCCATATACTGGGCTGCAGTGAGTGATTGGCTCCGTGGGATGTGTGGTGTCTGTAACAGTCTCTCTGGGTTGCAAGGACGCCCATGGATGTGAAAAAGTCAGCACTCCCTGCTTTACCACCTGAAACCTTTTGTTCATTCTCTATCTGCTATTAGGGTCCAACGGACCCCTTTGAAGTCCCAGCTGGAAAGATATGGCTCCACTTAACATAAGAAACAGACATGACTTATACCATACTCTAAAAATGTAGTCTAACATGGAAACTAATGAGATACACTGGACCCCACAACACTGGAATGTGCCAAGCAATTAAGTTACTAGTGCTGAAGTTATCTTGCTTGATTTGTTAAGGACAAGCAAAGTTTTGGACATGTGACTGTGGAAAAGGTGCAACCGATCAATTAGGTAATCTTCCTCACTGGGCTATCACGAAGCCCTGGTGGAGAAAACAGAAGGGGAAGCAAAACAGAGACTTAAAGCACAGAGGTGAAATACGGGACGTAACAGTAAATAATGGAAGGGGTCAAATGGATCACTTTAATCATTTGTCAATCACAGAATTGTGCTTAGTCCCACCTTGCATTTAAGAAAGCACTAGTTGGGTGTAGGGAACACCTGTGGCCCTCTAGATTTTGCAGAACTACAATGCCCATCATCCCAACCATTGGTCATACTTACTGCTGGGAATTGCTACATGCTTTTTGAAGCAGGGAATCTAGGCAGTTTACATACAGGGAGCAACAGCAGAGTAACAGTTCTGCCACCTTCAAGGAGCCATGGCCAAGACTGATTTTTGTGCTGCTCCTATTCATTTCAAGGCAGCTCAAGCCAGAAAAAATTGTAGTAGATTATGCCCCGGATACTGCACAAATGGCAGCAAGGTCTACCCAACTTCCCTCTTTGCCACTCACCTCCTAGATGAATAGGCTGTTCCACATTCACCAGCTTTGACTTGGGCTGCGCTATCAAGACACCTTTCCCCCGTCGCATCAGTTGCATCGTAATTGTGTCGCCAATTGCATATTGACGGGTTTCCAAAGCAACAACGCTGTAAAAACAAAAGGGAAGTGATGAGCGATAGGTGACTTGTGAGCCAATAAGAAATAAGGCATTGCTCAGAGAACCTCTTTTACCTTTTCAGGTCTTTCTTGTGAATCGAGCCATAACAGATGGGGCACTTACTCCAAGTCTTCTCACTCAGAGAGAGATAATGCAGGATGCATGCCCAGCAGAAGATGTGCCCACAGCGAGTGATCTTGGCAGCAGTAGGCGGGTATAAGCATATCGGGCAAGAGGGGACTTCATGGCTGCAAATCCGCTAGGAAAGTGCAACAGAATACAATTTACTATGCTATCGTTTCACTCTAAAATATGACCATAACAGATTGGAGAACTGAGCCCAAACTCAAGTGGTAAGTGGCCAACCTGTCTAAGTTAGTGTAATAAAGCTCTCAAGGCAAGTGCATTGCTACTAACCACTTGTTCCACAAAGTCCCAGTTGACCAAGGTGTCTGGGTCAGTGAAATGAACTGTGTAGTCCTGGTCATCACACACCACAAACTGGCAGCTGAAAAGCAAACACAGAAAAAACACAATATATTGAATACTTATCTGATGCTAAGCTATCTGAAAAGAATCCAGAAATACAGGTATTCAGGATCACAATTATATAAGACTAATGATGTCAAATTCTCAAGAATAATCTTTTGGAGAATATTCTCGAGAATATTCTTGATTAATGAAAATATTAGAGAATTTTCATTTAAAATAGGAGAATATTCATTTTAATGCATTGAAAGTGATATAATTTTAATGCATTGAAAATGATATAATTAGTTAATATACATGTTTATTCATGGGTAAACTTGTTCAGATGGCAATCAAAAACTGTACAGATACTTTTATTCAATGGGGCAATGCAGTGAATTCACATTCTTTGATTTTTTTGTACCAAACCTGAAATTGAAAATTCAACCTGAATGACTCACGTTAATCACTAAGCCTGCCACTAACCGTATATTTACCATCAACTTTGAATTCTAATTATGTTGTGTATGTATAATGGATTAAAAAAACAATTATTCATTACTTACACTGACAATATCACAGCTTGACTTATTATTTACTTAAAAAATTTAATGCATGCTGTAAAACTGGTTCTTACATTAGAATTTACAGTTTGTGGAGAATATTCTCTGGAGAATTTTCTAGCAGAGAATATTCTCACATCACATCACTAGGTAGGACAACATAAAAAATAATAGCAGAATCACATTAGTACAGGGGTGGGTAGCTTATGGCCCTACAGATGTTTGACTCCCATCTCCCATCAGCCCCAGGAATCATGGCCAATGGTCAGAAATGGTAGCAATTGTAGCCTGGCAACATCTGAAAGAAAACAGGTTAGTCACCTCTGCCTTATTACAGTATTACCGGTATGTGGATCAACTTAATGCAGGAAGCCAATCCAACACTTACAGATTTAATAAAGAATAACATGGTATCAAAGAAGAAATATTGAAAATGCCTTCATTTCCTTAAATTGTTACCTTTCAAGGCTTACTTCTCAACTTGCTCTCGGAATTACTACTACAAAAGGCTTCTAAAGTGTCTATAGAAACCAGAGCATAAAAATTAAAAGTGCACAATGAATCATTCCTAGGTCTTTCTGCCCACAAAACCTTCCAAGTAAAGACTGCTACATAAAGTCTCATTAAACTGGGAAAACAGCAAAACAATATAATCACAGAAGTTTCACCAAAATCATAGCAATGTAAGAAAATGAATACATTTTCCATTTTTCTTTGCCTTGATTTTTGCTGGCCTCGTTCTCCCTTGGGCATATGAAAGGCAACCACAACCTTGTGTTGACCTCCCACTCACTTGGCCTGTAGGAAAAGCTCCTTGCTGAAAGGTTTGTTCTCCCATCTGTTCCTCTTGCCCCAACTGCCGCGGCCATTCCCAACATAGCTTGCTTGGCCACGAGGTTCAAAGGTGAAGTTCAGCAAGTGGTTCAGGCTAATTTTCTTGGGTCCAGAGAACTGGGCAGGGCTGAACTCTGCCCGCTGGGCCTCTGCTACCTGAAAAGACAATGAGTCACTTAGAATGCACCAATAAAACAATTTTTAAAAGCTGTGCCACATAAACATATTTTGCACTGGTGTGTAGTGTAGGCAACACATGTCCAAAGAGCATTTACTATAAAAGACTGCTGCACTGTAAGATTTAGGACACAAATAGGAGTAACACCTTCAGTGGTTTGGAGGCTCAATTCAGACAGCAATTCAATTCAGACAGTCAGTCAGTCAGTTTCAAACAAGTCTTATTCCACAAGTATCAACACACGGAAAAATTAATTTTACATCAAATTCGATAAACTACAAGCCAAACATCTGAGATTACTTCCCACACAATTGCTAACTTACTTGTAAGGCCTATAATGAGACACTTTACAGCATGAAATACCAATTGGTATTTCAAATAAACAGATTACTCGGTCTGTCAGATAAATTCCAGCTGCAAAAGAGGCCGGGTCAGATATGGAGACACAAATGTAGATCTTTCAACAGTTTCATCCATTCCTTACATATCTTTCTGCTAGTTGTACAAGCAAAACTTAACACACTACAGAGTCATCAAAACAAAACACTATTCGTGGTACTTTAGGCATGTCATGTCCCATTGTGTCTGCATAAAAGAAGGGTTTTGATGTTTTTAAAAATGGAATTTCTACCTGAGCTATAGCACTAGGGATAAGAACAAGGGTAGACATCCCGTGACCTTGCAGATGCTGCTGGACTACAATTCCCATCACCCCTGATCACTGGCTATGCCAACTGAAGGACAACATCTATAGGGCCAGATGTTAGCCACCCCTGGATAAGGGGCAGCAATTGAAGATAAGCTTCCTAACAGGTAAAGGAAAGAACTTATGGCACAACACTTTCTAGTTGCTGTTCTAGCTTCCTCCACAGCTGTTGGCACCAATTTAGATTTGAAGATGAGGTAAAAATCACTATACAGGATCCTTTCCCGTTTTTCAGAACACAGCAAAAGAGCACAAGCACATTCTACACAAGATATGTAGCATCACCATGCAATCATCCCATCCCAAGAAATATGGCTGGTCCAGCGAGACAGATTCTCACCTCATCTCGTCTTCCACCATTAGAAGAAGAGCTAAAAGGTTTGCTGCCACTGCCATGCCCACCCCTCTGAGGGGGCATCTTATTAAAAGCTTTGCTTTTCTGTGAAGAGGAGCGACGGGATTGGCTGGCGAAGTTATCATTTTTGGGATACGAAGTTTCTCGTTTACGATTATAACGCTGTTTGGATCCACTTGCGTTTTTTCCATCTAGAAAAAGAGATAAAGCAGTGGCTTTTTAAAAAAAGCAATCCAAGTTCAGAGTCTCAGGGTTGGAAAATGGAATCTTGACTACAACTAAGCTAATCACCTTCAAGTAACCCCTACTGCAACATGCAGCATATACCATGTTAAAGCAACAAAAAGTCAGCAGGATAGCCCAGGAGAAGCTTTATCAAGAAGCAGAACACCACATGCAACCCGAAAATTCACAGAAGCAACAAAAGACATGTTTAGTTATTGCAAGGATGCATCCACATTGTTTTATGGGCTTTGTTACTACTCATCCCCAGAAAAAGCTACTTGAATATTTGTCTGCTATTTTAACAGTGCTATTCTATACACGTCCACTGAAAAGCAAGTCCCATTGAATTCAGTGGGGTTTACTACCAATTAACCTGGTAAAAGACTGCAGTCTCAGTGGTTTGTATTATTCATTGTTTTAAATTGTGCCAAGAGAAAACTGCTAGTGAACATATAGTTGGCATTAGACCATGTGATTGAGCCTGTCTATAGTAAATAGATCTGTCTGTAAACAGTTCCATAGGAGCAACGTTTGTCTTTTTAAATGTGAATTGTTTATTTGTATGCTGAAGCTTTCTCCCCCTCAACAGCAGCCAGTTGAACATATAGTGGACATTTGTTGAACAAAATCATATCTCTTGCATATATTGCAGTATTATGTTAAAAACTTGTTCCAGGAAGATAAACCTTTGCCTCTACTGCCACTAGTTCTGTAGTGACTCATGCAGAATAATCCAAAAGAAGAAATTACAGCTAGGAAAGAGGATAGTGTTTGCATTTCCCTCGCAAGGATCACTTGATCCAGGAGCCCACATGGCTGATACACACTATAAAGATAGGGCAAAAAAGTCTGATATCCTCGTGCTCCTACCTGTGCCAAGCGCACTTTAGTCAGTCATATATTTTCAGCTAGTCACACAACCTCAGCAAATACAGGTTACGTCAGGGGTAGCTACTGTGATGCTGTCCAGATGTTATGGACTACAGCATGCATCAGCTCCAGACAGCATGGCTAATGGTCAAGGAAGATGGGAATTTTAGCTCACATCTGGAGAGTACCATGCTGGCTACCACAGTATGCACATATTGAACTTCAGTATTACTGTTATCTCCATATAGATATTTTTCAGCATGCAGAAATTTTACCATGCCATTGTATTTTGTTATATTGCTTGTTATTTGATGGAGTGCTGGCCATTATGAATGAGATTTAGGTCAGACCTCTCTATTAATTGGCTGTATATGCACATCATGCTAAATGGCTAGTTTCCTGTGATGTAAACAAACTGAAGGAACCTCAGCAGTACACTGGGCTTATACACTCCTTTCTGTGCCGCTAGGAGAAAAAGGTTGAAAGCTTTTGCAATGGGTTAACCACAGCAGCCATACTTTCTGCAACAATAAACTGCACTTACATTAACTATGGTTTAGGTTCAACAAGCCAACTTCAAACTGCAGCTTGTTTAAACCAACTATAGTGAAGATTAACTACAGTTCTGAGTCCAGACAGCACAGCAACCTGTATTCAATAGGAAACAGGAAAAAACCTTCCATACTTTCTCCTGGCTGTGCAGAGAGGAGTGGGCAGCGTAAAAACCTAAAGCTTACTGCAACTCGTCCTTCTTTTTTCTTATTATTTCAACTAGGCAATGGAGATACACCCATATCCCAGACTAATAATCAAGATCTTTACCAACATCCAGCTGTTGTGATATCTTAATTATTTCCATACCACTGACAAGTGAGACTCAGGGGTCTAGATATATGAGTGATGGGGAACCTCTGGAGCTCCCAGGCATTTGGCTATGCTGATTTATGTTAATAGGACTTGGAGCCCAACAAATGTCAAAAGTTGCCTCTAAGCCTACAATAATAATGGATAATCATAGTTTGCTAATTACAACCTTAAGACTCAAATAGCTAAACAGCTAACTACAAGTAGGGAGGGAGTAATTAGATTCCTTTACAAGCAATACAGGTGACTTTTGCAGCTTGAATCACATATGGAAGAAGGGTGTTTTTTATGAAAGACATTTGCTAACTGCCAGCCAAGTAAAAGGTCACAATAATAGTGCAACTGCTTGTTACACTGACCTTAGCAGTATTTGAGGATTACGTACTCAGAATCAGCCACTTGCACAACTAGCTATGTAGATTAGAATATAATCAGTGCCAGGACACATGGTCTGTGAAAGTCAGAAGTAGCACTTGCTCCACCCAAACCTTCTATCTCCACACTACATTCTTTAGCAGCAGCAACCAACCATTAATTCAGTGTATCATCAGTCCAAACACAGCACTGCTTCCAATTTTGGTTATAAATACAGTGTAAACAAGAACCCAGACTTCATAACAGATACCCTTTGGACTTCAAAGACCATATTCCTGCAGAGAGGGAACTAATGGAAAATGCAGAATACGATGAGAGACACAGGCAGGAGCCAAAGAGCAGCTGCAGATGAATTAAAAGAATCCTTGGATGCATTCAGCTTTAGATTAGCATCTTGACCACATAATCTGAACCTAAGATTGAGAACATAAGAAAAGCCCTGTCGGATCAGGCCAATGACCCATGTTGTCCAACATCCTGTTCTCTAATAGCCATCCAGATGCTCCAAAGAGAAACCCCCAAGAAGAGGGGAACACAAGGGCACTCTCCCCCTGCAATTCCCAGTAACTGGTATTCAGAGAAATAATGCCTCTTAAAAGTGGAGGTTGAGCACAGCCACTATGACTAGTAGCCACTAATAGCTTTCTCCTCTGTGAATTTATCTATGCTTCTTCTAAAGCCATCCAAGTTTGTGGCCATCCCTAACCCCCTATGGAAGTGAGTTCCACAGTTTAAATAAGGGTTGCACGGACAAGTACTTTCTTCTGTCTGTCCTGAATACCTGGCATTTTATCTGTCCTGAACTTATGTTTATGGCTGCAGTCCTATATACACCAAGACCAGGGAAATCTGCAAGATGTTGTGGAACTTAAAATAATTCATACCTGCCCAAAAAGCCACTTTCAGGACATGAGGCACCTGTGGGATTTGGTCACACACCAGGAACACTGAAAGAAGAGATCTTTCCCCCAGCCCCTCCACCTTCTTGTGGCAGAAAGTTCCTATAGGGTACTGAAGAGCAAGACTTGTGTGCTACCCTGTATTTTAACGATGTCTTGCATTATAGCCCACCTTTTCCTCTAAGAAGCTAAAGATAACACACATGGGCTCTCTTCCTTCAATACCTGCAACAACCCGACTAGCTTGTTCAGGTTGTGCCTGGTCCCAGGGCGAGCTTCCTGACCCGAGTGGGGATTCGAACCCTGGCCTCCCAGGTCCTAGCCCGGCAGTCTAACCACCGCACCACCGGCACCTACCACACACACAAACTGGAAACCTGCCCAACTAGCTCCCTTACCGCCTTTGGGCTTGGACTCTCCCCCGGCCGGGCCGGCCGAGTTAGAGCGGGGCTGCTGCCCTTTGCCTGCCGACGCCGAGGAAGAGGAGCCGGCGCCGAGGCCGGAGCCGCAAGGGTTGCTCTTGTCCATCACGTCGTGGGCTGGAGCTGCTGTTGCTGCGACGGGCGCGCTCTGGAGCATTCACGGGCGCCGCGGAGGCGCTCTTGCGGAGACTGCGAAGGAGGAGGCGGCGGCGGCGGCTGGGGCCGAGGCCCAGGCTCATGGCCCGGCGGCGGGGTCGGCGCAGCGCAGTCGTCTCGGCCACCTTCATGGCGACATTTTCCTCACGGCTTCGCCCTGAAGAGGGAAACGGAGACAGGTAGGCCTCAAGAGCCGAGTCAGAGGCGGAGGGGGAGGCGGGGGAGCCGGCCGGGCCTGCGGGGCCCCGCAGACGGAGCGGCGGCGGCGGCCGAGAGAGAGGAGGCGGCGAGGAGGGACGGAGCCCCGCGAGGCCCGGCCCGGCCTTGGCTCGAGGGCGTCGGGAAGGCCGCAGTGTCGCCGCCCAAGGGAAGCCCCCCGGGCCGCCTCAGCCTCTCTCTCTCTCCGCACGACCGTTGCCGCCGCTGCCCTGTAATGGCGACGAATCGCCGACCACAGTGACGGCCAAGGGCCCGGATGAGGCTGTTTGGGAGAGGTGGGAGGGGCCAGCCTCGGCCCGTCGCAAGGCACGCTGGGCTTTGTCGTTTCTCCCTCTACTGACGGAACAGAATCGGAACGCGGGGAAACTACAGCTCCCGGCATGCTCTCTTCGTCCCTGCGTCGGGCCTCGCCTTTTATTGAGAAGACCAAGGAGGACAAAAATAAAAGCAACGCTTCTGGTTTGCAGCGGGACCTTGCCGCATCGCCTCATGGGATTTGTAGTAGCGACTGGACTTAACTGTCAGGGGTCCTGTACCTTTACCTTTAATGTCTCTTGGTGCCAAAGCCGCGATAGGATACCCAGCACAATAGTCTTGTGGAGTCTTGAAAAGTAACAAATTTACAGTATTGTGGCATAACCTTTCGTGGACTGTTAAGACAGCTCATAAGATACATGAACTGTTATACTGAATTACAGGTAGATATTTAAAAGCATTTATAAACCGCTATAAATCTGAAACAAATGGTGTTTTATGGGGGACAGTGAAGCCGTCTCCCTCTTACAAACAGAATTATCAGTGGGTACTAGCCCATAAACGCTTGTGCCACAGTAATTAGTTAGTCTTTAATACGTCACAGAGCTCTTCTGTTCTTGCAGTACAGGGAGAGTTGTTTTAGATTGCATTGCGGTTCTTATGATCGTCATGCACAAACTTTTATTTCACCCCGCAGTTGTGCTGAAGAGTCCTCCATGATGTGGTATAACTAGGTACCACATCATACTGTGTCTCATCATGAGAAGTTGGTAAGACGATCACGATGCATTTGCATCGTCCGAAGTAGACATAATTTAGCATTTTCAGTGTAGCCGTATATGTATCTAATCAGAAACAAGCCCAAATAAATCCAGTCTTTTGTATCTTTTACACCCCATTTGTTACACTTGCAAGTAAGTTCTTCTGACAGCCACAGAATTTAGCCCCAAGAAACTGCACATGGGATTTTGGCCTTAAGCAAATTCACATGTTGTTTGCATAAGAGGAGATACCTAATTTTACATCCACGCCTTAATTACGTCTGAACAGTGGCTATCATTATTATACAGCTATGGCAATTCACAGCGGTGGTTAGACCAGTCTTGAAAACGCCCCAACAATTCCCTCCGATGTTGGCGATGCCCATGACGTCGGCGTCTAAGGAGGAATGAGCCCGTGCGCCTGGTTCACGCCCTCTCCGCCTCCCCTTGAGAATGGGCGGAGCTACAATGAAAGGTGACGCAGAACCATTGCGACACCTAGCAAGATGGCGGCCTCCATGGTTGTTGGCTCCTGCAGGGTTTGGAACGGCTGCCGCCGCGGGCAAAGGGTTCTTCGCCTCCTTCGGGGCCTGTGCAGCGGGGGACAGCGCCCGGCCACCGACGGAGAGACGCATTTCGGGTTCCAGACGGTGTCTGAGTCAGAGAAAAGCGAGAAGGGTGAGCTAGGCGGAAGGGAGTAGCCAGGCCTCGGCTGAGCGGAGGCGGAGGGTTAATTTACGTATTTGTTTTGTTTAAAATTGTCAATCTTTTTTTGTGTTTTTTTACAAAAGTAACTCAGAGCGACTTACAACAGTAAATAAATAACACATACATTAAAGGTAGCATGAAACTACAATAGAATATCCTTTTTTAAAAAAATTATTATAACATTTATACTACACTAAAATCAGTGGGCCTACTCTGAGTAAAATATAGTTGTGGATACAAGCCTGTGAGAGGTCCAAGGGTCACCCAGTGCTGAATGGGGATTTGAGCTCTGGTATTCCAGGTCCTAGTTTAACACTACTGTATAACTATTAACACCATGATTTTATTTTGCCCTTTATCACATTTGTGACCCTGGGAGGATTAGAAGCACAAATGCATAAAAAAAAAGTTACCTGAACATTCAGTGACATACAACAAAACGTATAAAATTAATCGGGATTTAACATACACTGAATATGCAGTGATGCAACAGAGTCTTGTGGCAAACTAAAGACTAACAAATTGGTTTTACACCATGCAGGAACTGAGTTTTCCAGGAGGATAGCCAATGATGGCTCCAGTTGACAGGAGGGAGGGAATGCTGTAGTTTGAGTGTCAACACAGAAAAGGTCCTGTCCTAGAATCATCACACAGTGTACCTCACCTATAAGTGGGTCCATGAGAAGGGCACAAGCAGACTTATATTGGGAGAGGTGCTCTTTCAAAGATCCAGGTCTCAAGTCATTTAGGGCTTTATATGTTAAAGTCAACACCTTAAATCGGGGCAGGAAAGGTAACTGGGGAAAGCTTTCAGAAATTGCGTGAACCTACTTGAGCATTCTCACAGTAGCATTTGGAAGCAACCAGTTTCCAGCCCATTTTCAAGGGCAGCCCCATATAGATAATGTATAACAGAGCAGTGACAGGAACCTTTCTAGAAGAGAAAACGACATCTGCCAGAGCAGATACTCTACCACTGAGCTACAGCCCTTCCCTGAAAGAAAAAAAAAAGGATCTTGCAATATGTGGCAATGTAATCAACACATTATTTGATCATGATCAGTGATGCAGCTATCTTTTTCAGTTTACCAAGTTTTTGAAAATGTGGCTAAGAAGTATGATTTAATGAATGATTCAATGAGTCTGGGGATCCATCGTCTTTGGAAGGACAACCTGCTGCATCAAATGAACCCTTACCCTGGAAGCCAGTTGCTTGATGTTGCTGGAGGGACAGGTGAGACTCATGTTGTTCACAGGCATCTTTTAAGGAGCTTTAGCGCCATGTTTGAGACCATGTGTACAGTCATTTATTTTTTAGGAACTTAAGAAGCTGCCTTGGTCCACCTAGCTCAGATTTGTCAACCCTGACTGGTAGCAGCCTCTGGGAAGTGAGCAATCCCCAACAATCTGTATTGTGAAGAGATTAATGCTATTCAACTTGTTGCTCTGGAGTTGGGGGTGAGCAATGAATTAGGATTATAGGAAGCTGCCTTTTGCCAGGTCAGACCACTAGTCAAAACTGTCTGTGCTGACCAACAGCAATGGCTCTCCAGGGTTTCAAGTATCGTCTCTCCCAGCCCTACCAGGAGATGTCAGGGATTGAAATTGGAACTGTCTGCATTAAAGAGAGATGTTCCACCACTGAGCTACAACCCTTCCTGTTCACTTTTTAGTTTTTCAGGTTATTTGTTGGTTTCTAAATTGTATTTATTTGTTGTGTGTGAATCAGGGTTATTCTAGCCTTCCAAAACCTGCTGGCCTCCAGATTTCATTGGACTACAACACCTATTAGCCGTGGCCAGCATGACCAATGGTCAAGAATGACAGTAGCAGTGGTCCAAATCACTTGAAGAGCACCAGGTTGGGAAAGTTGGTTTATTCACACTTCTGAATACATTCCTGGGAGCTTCTGATGAAGGGGTATTAATGACTGAAACAAGTAATTAACAGTAGTACAATCCGCTGCAGATCTATTTGGCACCAAGTGACACAATCTCAAAGGGAATGACCCTCGGGAAAGTGGGTGGACGTGGTGCTTTTTTATTATTTAGAATACTTTCCGTCAAGTGGTTCTCAACTTGGTTTTGCACAAGGTTGCAATAATACAAGATACTGAACACACACATGCTTTACCCTGCAACGTTTAGTCCTCTGGTTGTTTGGGAAAGGGCCTTGACTCAGTGCTCAAGCATCTTCTTTGCATTCAAAAGGTTCCAGGTAGGACTGGGAAAGACTCCCTGCTTGAAACTCTGGAGAGCCATTGCCAGAACAGTGTAGGGAGCATTGAACTAGATGGGCCAATGGGCTGATTCAGCATAGGGCAGCTTCCGATGCACAACCTTTCCTGAGTGCTGCTGAAATTGGACTGTGCTTCCCTCTGGACAGTCTCAGGACAGTTGGCATTTGGAGCTGAATGTTCTCCCTAGGTTGAATAAATGAATGCAGCTTGAGAATGAATGACTACATGTTGAATAAACATTCACATTTTTTTTTTACTGATAATAATTAGCTAAATAGTTTGAAGATCTACACAACTCTGTAAGATGCAGAAAGTAGTGTTATTGGAGAAACCAAAAACTGGAACTGAGGGAAGTTGGGGGTGGGGTGGGAGGATGGGTTCTGTGGGGGGAAGGGGGGAGGGAGGAAAAAATGGGGGGGAATAAGGATATGTTTTTGGAAAATATGTTTTGTTATAACTTTGAATAAATAATTTTTTTTAAAAAAAGAGAATGAATGACTACAGAAACTCCTAGCGTAGTACATTAGTGCCCTTACAATACTTAAGCATTGAATTCTAGGGAAGAATCCCACATTGTGAGTCTTCCTTTCAAAACTAATGCAGGAGACATCGCCTTTCGGTTTATCAATTACGTTCGTTCCCAGCGGGAGCGACGAATCCAGCAGCAGCTGAGATCCCATCAGAACTTATCGTGGCAGGAGATTACCAAGCTTTACCATGAAGAGGATCATCAGTCCCTGGGAGGATCCCATGTGGTGGTTTGTGACATTAACAAGGAGATGCTGAAGGTTGGGAAGAAGAAATCACAACGCCTTGGTTATTCTAAAGGTAATAGACTGGCACTTCAGCAAAGGGATGGAAATCGTGTATGGATAGCCTAGTTCAACATCTAAGCCCCACCCTTTGACTAGAAAAAAGTTTAACTTACATTACTCAGATTACCCCTTTACTTGTACAGTATATGTCAACCTGGAACACTTCAGTTACGTTGGACTACAATTCCCATCAGCCACAGCCAGTGAAGGCTGCTCTTAAGCATCCTGCCTATAAGCACTCAGCATACTGAATGATGTCTGTCTATAATTAGCAACAATGAGTTATTATTTGAAGGTATGGAGAAGAGGTGAGTGACTGGTGACATGATAGTATTTTAAATTATGCATGGCATAAAGAAAGTGGATTGAGAAATAGTTTTCTCCCTTACATTTAGTTGAGATTCCTGCATTGCAGGGAGTAGATGGCCCTTGGGGTCGCTTCCAAATCTATGATTTTATTACTAGAACTTAACAGGCACCCAATGAAGCTGTATATTGGAAGATTCAGGGTAGATAAAGGACTTATTCACACAGCATCTAGTTAAACTGTGCAACGCACTCCTACAGGAGGCAGTGATAGCCACCTACCAGATGGCTTTTAAAAAAGAATTAGACAAATTCATGGAGGAGAAACTAGCCATGAAGGCTGTGCTCAGCTCTACGGTTGAAGGCAGAAATGCTTCTGAGTACCAGTTCCTGGAAACCACAAAAGGGGAGAGTGCTCGTGCGCTTGAATCCTGCTTGCTGGTTTTCCACAGGCATCTGGTTGACCAGATCTAGCAGGCTTTTCATATGTTCATATGGAATATGACAGCTACAGCAGTGTCTTTTTAAGCATACATGTGTGCCCTCTTGTGTTGGTTTGCTTTAAGTTGACTTTTGCCTGTAAACGAGGGTAGATACTTTCCTAGAAGTCTGGTTTCCTTTGATGACACAGCCTTCCTGAAAGTTGCTTAGGGTGTGCCGCTGAGCAGTTTCCCTTTACATTCTTTCAAAGGATTATCCTGGGTGCTTGGAGATGCTGAAGAGTTGCCCTTCAACAATGACAGTTTTGACATATACACAATTGCCTTTGGTATCCGGAATGTCACTCATATAGACCAGGTGAGCATTGGTCAGATTTTGCTGGATTTTTACTCTTTGAAGAACACAACAGCTTGCTCTGCTGGATTAGAGTGAGGTCCATTCCATGTAATCCATGGGTAGGCAAACTAAGGCCCAGGAGCTGGATCCAGCTCAATCACCTTCTAAATCTGGCCCGCGGATGGTCCGGGAATCAGCGTGTTTTTACATGAGTAGAATGTGTCCTTTTATTTAAAATGCATCTCTGGGTTATTTGTGGGGCATAGGAATTCGTTCATCCCCCCCCCAAAAAAAAATATAGTTGGCCCCCCCAGGGTGTGAGGGACAGTGGACCGGCCCCCTGCTGAAAAAGTTTGCTGACCCCTGTGTAGTCAACCGTTCTGTTTCCAATGCTTAGTCATTCGCCTCTGGGAGAGAAGGGTATTGCTTTCCTGTGTTTATTATTATTGAGAGGGGTAACAGCACAAGAGCCCTACTGGATCAGACAATCTAGCCTACTATCCTGGCCTCATAGTGTCCAACCACATGCCTATGGGAATTTGGCAAGCAGAACCTGAGCACAACAGCACATATGCTCTCCAGCAACTGGTATTGAGAGGCATACTCTCTCTAATGCTGGAAGTAGTACATGCTCATTATCTGCCCATGTATTTGCTTAGTCAGCTTCTAAAATCATCCTAGTTGTTATTCATTGAGCTTCTTTACTTGAGGACTTGGGATTTACGAGAATGAGTCAACATAATGCTGAGATTATGATCAGCTTCAGGAGGAAAAAATGGCAAAAGGAGAGAGTAGTCTGCCCTGGGTCTCCTTGTCCTGTTACCAAACTTGCACAGGTGCCTAACTTGCTCAATACCTTGATGCTTTGTCAGGTGGGGCTCCCCCCTCCCTTTCTCATAGATTGAGTTTCCACCATAGCTTGCCCTATTTTTACATTTCCGGCTAGCTTCTTCCAGCTGCTACCTGAAGAATCCATTTAACTATATTCATTTCTCTTGATTTTATTTCCCTTGCTGCAAAAATAAAGCTTTTAGGTGGACATCATTAAATTGAGAGGGAAGGCAGTGGAGGCCTGGAAAACAGGGACTGGCAAAAGGAATAGCAGCCTAGGATTCAGCTGCTTGCTTCTCACTTGCTCAAAACTGGCAGTCACTGTCTCTAAAGGCAGCTGGTATATATTGAGAGTTTGCAACGGTTCTTAAATCGTATTTAGTGTGTTTATTAACATGAACACAACTTGCCTTGCCAAATCCATGTTCTGGATCTCAGAATAGCACTGTGTGAAGCATCATAAATATACTTAATGTCTTCTTCTACCGTTTTTTTCCAGGCTCTTCAGGAGGCTTATCGAGTCCTGAAACCAGGAGGGAGATTCCTCTGCCTAGAATTCAGTCATGTCAACAACTCCTTCATTTCCAGGTTGGGTTAGAGATTCTCTCTCTTTTTCATCCCCTTAAGCAAATGTTGTTTACCTCCAGATGTTTTGAATTACAACTCCCATCATCCCCAGTTGGGACATAGGATTCTGGAGCCTGCAGGATGGCTGTGCAGGCAGGGGCTGATGGGACTTAGGATTGGCAGATGAAGAGCCCCCCAGCCCCCATCTTCCTCTTATCATAGCACTGGAGAAGACAGTTACCACCTTAGTCCAGCACTGTAACGGGGATGAGTATGGTGTGGTCTATGTGTGCATTTGGTGGCATGTGGCCCTTGAAGGACTGGCCAGCCTTGAAGTACCACTCTGTTCTGCCTTGGTCAGACCCCACCTGGAGTATTCTGTACAGTTCTGGGCAGCAGAGTTTAAAATGGATATTGACGAGTTGGAAGATGTGCAGAAGGCAACCAGTAAGATAAAGGGTCTGGAAACCAAGCCTTGTGGGGAAGGTTTGAGGGAGCTGGGTATGTTTAGCCTGGAGAAGATTGAGAGGCGATATGATAGCCATCTTCAAATATATAAAGGGTTGTCACATGGAAGATGGAACAAGCTTGCTTTATGCTGCTTCGGAGGGCAGGATTCAAATGTTTCAAATGGCAAGAAAGGAGATTGATCTGTATTATCTGTATTAACCTACTGGTGTTTTCCCTCCCTTTGCAGTCTGTATGATCTGTATAGCTTCCAGGTTATCCCTGTGCTGGGCGAGGTTATTGCTGGTGACTGGAAATCCTACCAGTATCTCGTAGAAAGCATCAGGCGCTTTCCGTCCCAGGTAAATAAATAAATCCTTTTATGTCTATAAACATTGAGGTTGCAATTGTACTTCCTAGGATTGTACACAGCAAGTGTCCCAGGTGAGGTGCACTGTGAAATGTCCGGGAATCCTGCAGAGTTTCATCACTTATTGACAGTATCACCATTGTTGCATTTCAGGTAGAATTCAAGGAGATGATTGAAGATGCAGGCTTTCTGAAGGTGGACTATCAGAACATGGGTTCAGGCATTGTGGCTATTCACTCCGGCTTCAAGTTATGACTTTCATCTTACAGCGTACAAGTTTTAAAATGAAAGGGTGGACTGAACTCTGATGGCCAAATTCAAATGGTTATGGCCTTGCAACACACTCGGCATCATGCCATCAAAGCACACTAATCCCTTGGGGAATTAAATTTCAGATATCAGTCAGCTGCTGTATTCTGCTGCTGTAGTCATGTGACAGTTGGGTAAGCATCTTCCTCATCTTGCTAGGGAACAACACGTGAACCACTGGAAGATGGGACTTTTATTTCAGTGAGAATTTTTAAAAAAATCTGATGGGTTTAGGCAGTTCTGTTCATGAGGGCAGCTGCATTTTAAGACTCAAGTAATTTCCTATTTCAATCATGTCAACCACCTTTTGTGTAGCCATGTGTGGCACCAACTAGCCTTAAAAAAAAAAAGAGGTCTGCACTTACTGGGTAGAAGTCACTGAAGCACCAGATTTCTTGCTGTATTTATTAAAAATATATATTAATTTTCAAATTTGTTTCATTGAAATAAGACTTGTAATTTGTTTGAACCTCAAAATGGATGTAGCCTCCATCTGTGTAGAGGACAACTACAGGTACATACTCTATAATTACCAAGATGGAGCTCCTCATCTACAAAGTCTATTTATTGAATTTATATACTGCCCTATACCCAGGTCTATGGCAACACACACACAATCCATTCTCCTGCTGTAAAGTAAGCATGTGTAACTACAGTAACTACCATGTTATTTCTTCTCTTAAAAAACTCTACCATGAGGTTAAGGAGCTGCCCCCCCCCATCCTTTAAATAGTAGCATCATGTATGTGGTACTGCATGATTACAATAGATTCAAGTGTGAAGAGTTACATAAATGTTCCCGTATGTGAAGAAAGCTTGGGCACTGCCATTCTTGGTGTAGTGCTGCATCTCCTGAACCCAGGCCCCTGGATTCTGTTGAGTGGCAGTAAGTCTTCATGGACTGCCTGCCCTCCATCATCACTTTTGGCAGGATTGAATATCTACATTAGAAAGAGGAGTAACTAGCACAGAGGAGCAAGCATTTGCACAAACTACATACAGTATTTAAAGTTTGATGGAGGTCACATTGGGTCTCTGTACTTACACCTACAGTGAAAGCTGGATAGCTCAGTTGGTTAGAGCATGGTGCTGATAAAACCAAGGCTGCAGGTTCGATCCCCATATAGGACAGCTGCATATTCCTGCATTGCAAGGGTTGGACTAGATGATTCTCCATGTCCCTTCTAACTCTGCAGTTAAATGATTTTCTGGGCTGGCCTTTACTTCAACACCAGAAGATGCAAATAATTTTCCAGTCTGGATGCTATTGACCTCCCATCTACCCCCCTGAAAAGAACAGGAGATGAGCTTGCATGACTACCACCAAGTGATATCTTTGCAATGAAAAGTAGTAGCAGCCACTGCAAAAAAAAAACTTAACTACCAAAGAGCTACCAACGTATTACAAATTAATGTTGCATTCTCCAAAGTTGCAAATATTTTCAATGGAAAAGTTGAGCATGCACTCCAGTGTACAAAACAACAGGTCTTCGTAAAATGCTCGATTTGGATTGTGGGAAAAGGAGATCTGACATGTCAGTGAAACAAGCAGGAGTTGCACATCCTGCTAAGCTAGGTGATAATTCTTTTTCCAAGCAGTGGTATGTTTTATTCCTTGGGCTTTAGACAGGCGTTCTAGCACTGTTCCTTACATCAAGATGCCCTGCCATAAGTACTATGATGCCAAAAAAAAACAGTGCAAGTATGCTACTGGGAACAAGTATTGTAAATGCTTTTGATTACATTGTTAGAATGTTATGTATTTAAATATTCCATATTGGAATTTAAATAACCAGGCATCACTGAACATTTTTAGAGGTGACAATAAGTCTGGCACATATTTCTAACTAAAGAATCACACTGACCAGAATGTAATTTAAATTCAGTTGTTCCTTTTGTACACTGCATTAATCATCAAAGCATGCATACTGGTGAGTAAAGATCATCTTTGCAGGCGTTAGATACACCCTAGATTGCAGTCTCATGCAAAATTACTTGTAAAGACAATGAACACACTGGGATCCCTTCCAATTTATGCATAAGCTTATGCAACCTCGTACATACTTGCTTGAAAGTCCCACTGGATGAGTCAGTTATGTCATTTTACAAGTAAATATGCTTAAGAATCAGATGCAACACGGGGAATAGTTTACAGGTCCTATTGGCTCCAATGATAGCGCTGTTTTGCCAAAGGCAAATCTAGTTCATTCAGTAGACAGAAAACTATGGTCTCCAGATGTTTTTGGATTCAAACTCACACCAATCTCAAGCAACATGGCTAATGGGGGTTGTAATCTGAAACATCCAGAAGGCCACAAGTTAGTCACCCCTGATTTTGGCAAATAATTTGCTATTTCAAGTCTGCAGTGCAAAGCTGGTAGTCATAGGAGAGTTGGCTAAATATGGAAGTATTAGAACAAGCTCTTAAAGACTGAATGTATGCCCAAAGGTTTTATTAGAAAATTAGGACTTGTGGGTTGCTTTTTGGAAAGAAAATACATACAAGATTACTTTTTTGCTATTTTTTTATGGCCACAACAAAAACACAAAATGGTACAGAGGAGTACCTGTCCATTAAAACAACAAAAGGCTTGAAGATCAAGGTATGTTCCCTGGGAAGGCTGAAGACTTCAGTCTATTTGGAATTAGCGTGCAGTCCTGTAACCAAATGCATGTTTGGGGTGGAACAGTCCCATGTTCTAACCGGATTTGAAGAGGAGAATGGCAACTTGACCCAGGTAGAAGTAGATGAAGTGTTTGGTCTCATGAGTCACATAGCTGCCAAAATTTCTTCCCACAATGCAGTGCCAAGTAGGATTGTATTTCTTGTCAAACTCCTGAAAGAGAATAACTTAATAGCTTAGCTTCTCAAGTGAACAGCTTCACTCATGTGTTTGGAAAGAATATGCAATGCAGTCTTCTAACCTCTTGAGCTATACATACAAGAAACATGCAGCAACATAGCCCAGTGACTTAACTTTTGTTCTTGTCATGTATGAGACAAGGGAAGACTGCAGTCCACAAATCACATTGAAACCACAACAACATACTGACATTAACTGGACTATTTTGGAGCAAGTAGCTTGAGAAGTGCTGTAGGGATATTCTAAGCAACCCATACAGACGTTCAGGCTATCTGGGTTTAGGAAGAGAAGTTACGCATAGGTCCTACTTTTGTAACCAAGTCCACCATTTCATCATTTCCTATGGAAATATTTCTAATTCGGGATTTGTCCAACCTCTTCACCCCCCCCCCGCCCAAAGTTCCTGAAATGTATGCAGCTAATCTGCAAGAGAACAGAGGAAAAAAACAGATTTGCCTAACGCAGGGTTTCCCAAACTTAGATCTCCAGCTGCTCTTGGACTACAGTTCCCATCATCCCTGGCTAGTGGTCTTACTATGTAGGAATGATGAGAGTTGCAGTCCAAAACCAGCTGGAGACCCAAGTTTGGGAAACCCATGTCTTATCTCCCCTGCCCCAATTCCTTTGTTCTTGGCTCCCCACTTCCTCTCTCTCTGGTTTCTTCCCAAAAATGGCTGTTGCCAACTATCAAAGCACAAGCCAGCAAGGTGGTCAGTTCTTTGGATATCTGAGTCTACGGTGCTCATAGCAAGGTTTGGGCAGAAGGATAAGTGAATTTTCGCATCGCAAGCATGTGGATAGCAGGACCTGCACATATACAACTAATAATTAGTAGTTTAATACTCCTCTGTGCTATCTATTTAAGTGTGGGTTCTTAATTCAACTAACTTAAGAGAGTAATGTCTGTGGAACAATAAAGAATCTACTTCACTTTGTACCTCACAAGATTTGGTAAGAATTTAATTCATGATAAATAATTTTCGTAATGGCATGCAATGAAAACCTCGTCAAAGCAACTATGACAGTATTAGCCAATCCTAAAGTTTTGGGGAGATGGTGCGACCAGGATATGGTGTACTTAAAAAGGGACAGTTATGCATTGTTAGCACTGTAATTTCTCATCTATATTTATTCTGAAAAATAATGTTGTGAAAGAAATTGAGGGTTTATTAAGGTAATGTTATACTAAATCTTGGAAACAGGAATTCTCTTTTACAGAGGCTTGGAGCAGTTGCTATTCAACCAATTTACAGTATATCAATATATTGCTTAGCAAATTTCAGAGTACTGATTTTTATAGGTATTAATCCCATCCTTGTACCAGACTATGCATTTAATACACTATTATATCAGCTAATATTAAATTCACTTGTGTTCCTGTACTGGAGTAGGATTCAATCCAGGGGTCGGCAAAGTTTTTGTGGCTTGGGCTGGTTCACGGTCCCGCACACGCTGTGGTGGGCCGGAGTGTGTGCGCACACATGCGCAAACGCTATTTCCGGGGCTCCTTTTGGCACGGAGCAGGAGAACGGACGGCAGGGGTCCCTAAGCAGGTGTGGGGGTCCATGGGCCTTAGGTTGCCGACCCCTGAATCAGACCAATCCTAAACGTATAGTGGCTAATGCAGCAAGTCTTGAGTGTCTACCACATTCTTTCTCCCCCAGCCCATATGCAAAACAGTCTGAGTGGCCAAGTTTGTACACTATTAAACTGTAAGTTAGCACCTCTTTCAGTGTGCCCACAAGCTGATTCAATTAACTACAATTTACTGTTGCACTCAAACCATGAATTGTGGTTAATCTTAACTGGTTAATGAAAAAAGCCTTCTTTGATTTGAAACCAACCTGTTTCCACTAATCATAATTATAGCTAAAACTAAACAGTATTTCCAAGTGATCATCATACCAAATTGAGGCTAGGTTAAAATAGAAGCAAGGGCTACCAAACTCTTCAAAGTCATGCTGAAGAAGATGGTAGCAACCAACCATGAGGCTTGCTGTGGCTTGCCTTTGTAGTGCTGAATTGTTGAATAGCACTGTTGCAAATACAGGGTGTATCTTGCTACAACTTGTTAAGAGCTACGCTAAGGAATGTTTTAAGGTTTTGTACTTTTCTCATCTTCGAGGAACAAATGTGTATGCTTCCACACTGTCTTACTTATGGAGATATAAGCTTGCCCACTGTCACAGCAGATCTGGCAAGCTTCTTGCAAGCTCTGCCAAAGTCAGAAGATCACAGATGCTTGACAACCCTCTAGGAACACAGACATGCATTTAGACCACCCACATAGACTAGGCTGTGAAGGAAATGCAGGAAAATGTCCAACTATTCCCTGGCAGGCCAGAACACTCCTACACATACAAAATCAGCTTTGCCAGTTAAGAAATCTGTGGACACATGTTTAGTTAGAAATAATTTTAACTGTTCCCTCCCTCAGTCTGAATTTTCCTCTTCCTCTAAGAATTCTAAACTAGCAGCATACAACAATTATCAAGCTTTACCTTCTTTATGTGGGCAGCAATATCTTTCTCAATGTTGTATTTTTCCAAGGCCTGTGTAGCACACTCCACGGAGTCCTGCTGCATCTCCTCAGACATATCTGCATTCTTTATCACGGCCTTTCGATCACTCATGGTTACCTACAAAGCACAATGGACAAGAATTCAAAATGTTAACCTGTGCTGGCAGATCCATACACTACACCAGCTAAAAGTATTTACTGTATGGCTTAATTTCCAGAACCATTCAGCCACTCTCATAAATACACTCCAGAATTTGTTCTGGAGGCACAAAGTTGAACCATCTGTTCGTATTTCTGATGAGCTAATGAATATACATGCAGTTTATCTCCTCCCACTGTTTTAACAAATCAAGCATGTAAGATCAAACATAAATTATTTCTGCAAGAAGAGACCAATATGCTCAACACTTTGTGTGCCAGATGTACTTCAGTAAAACACAGACCCCACCTTGGGGGTTGAGCTGAACAACCTACACACTACTTAAATTAGACAGAACAAATGCAGTGTGTTGCAGACACCTTTTGCTGAGCTTGGCTCATTACAGGAGGACCTAATTGGCCACAGATGTCTGAGTTGCCCCACCCACCTCCAGGAATGCAGACCAAGGTATTATACCCACTTATCATCACTTATACCCACAGACTTAATTGTCTTCACCCTCAAGCAGAAATTCCACATTTTCTTACATCCTAAAACTATTTGCCCACAAGATACCCTTTGTACAGCTCGCAAGAGGATTCCCTCCCATCAAACAGGATTCCCAACTCTTCCTACATTATTTTGATTCCTTTCTTCTCCAAACTCTTTTTCTGTATTGCTTCAAGTCACACAACATCTAGCACATTATTTTAAGGTTATTTCCGAAATTAAATGACGCAGTTAAGGGACTTTATTGTTCTATTTTTTAAAAATACAAAATTGCAGGGTTGGACACGGGGACTAGTCTAAAGAAGTTGTATAATGCTTTGCAGAGTTACAAAAAAATTGATAATGTCTTCATCAGAAACTTTCCCACCATCACCCCTCCCAACAACATTTGCACATCATTAGACATTTAGCACCCTCCCTAATTTGCCCATTTTACCCACAAGGCTTCAGAGATTCCTTGCCACACCCACACAATCATACTATGCCTTTTAAGTAAGCCTTGTCTCTCCCATATACACACACCAGACTTAAGTGTCAGTGTCTTGAGAAAGTAGGAATTACACAATACCTAGCACACTAGATAATACAGCAATACAGTGCAATCCACCACAAATCCTACCCATCTTGAAAAATATACGCCCAACAACGTATTCAGAAAACGTACTCCTGTTACTTCACCTATTTATTCTCTTCCCTAGTTATTCATTGCAAACCAAATAGGAGCTGGCTGTGGTTTCTCTTTTATCTCAATAGTTGGACCCAACATGGCACAAAACTATTTAAGAATACTTTCAAGCATTTCTTTTTAAATTTCTCTCTGTAGAATCTAAAAATTAGGCTGCAACTCAAAGCAAAAAAAAAAGGTGCAACAGCAAAATCCTCCTCTTCTATCAGGTGACCTACAAACTCACTACAGGGCTTCCCAGTTTGAGTGCTCATTCAAAATAATGTAAGAAAATCAGGAGCAGCAAAATCAGCCAACTGTGCATGTTCATGCATGTTCACGTGAGGTGGGGAAGAGAGGATAACTGTCCAAAATGCAGTTGGCCAAAACACTTATTTAAAAGGTTGCAAAATAAGCTTGCAAGCATCCAAGTTCTCCGGAACCCTTCATGATGCCAACACTATGTACCATGCTTAAAAGTAATTTGTATACCACTTTCTAATTCCACCCCTCCCCCTCTAATTTAGATTGCACAAACTTAAGGAATTCATTAATTTTAAAACTTTTTAAAAAAGTTTTGCATTATTATGTCTTTTAATGGTCTGTAAAACTTCCCAGAGAACCCAACTTTACGAGAAAACAAAATCTATAATAAATGAAATGGAAGAACGATTACCCATGATTCCGATTCAGTTGCGCAGATCTATTTATAACTCCTCCCAAGGGGTTTCTCCCCCCCACACAAAAAAAATAAGTTTACATTTTACATATTCTGAGAGCCCAACTTATATATGAGCAGAACACAAACGTGTTCAATAACTCAAATAACCAACTGATAATAATCCCACATTAATCATGACCTGCTTTAATGGGTTTTTAAAACGCCATTTAAATTTTGTACCGTATTAGAATTATTCAAACGGCCTGTGAACATTCCAGAGAACCCAACTTTTATAGGATCAGAATTGCAAGCTATACTAATAATACAGTTTCTTTCCCCCCCCCACGCCCCTCACACTCCCATCACCTCAACAATCCTTGTACCGCACTAATATTAATCTGTATTTTCAAACGGCTTCTGGGCAGCTCGCAGAACCCAACTTTTTAAAGGCCAGAATTACATACCAAACTACTATTGTATTACTACTGATAATAATAATGTCGTCTCCCCTCACACCTCGACAGTTGAAGTAACCGTAATGTCACTTTATATATCATTTTCTAACGGCCGCTGGACGGTCCTACAGAAGCCAACCGACACATGGCCGGAATCACGCTATAACCCTCCTCATATTAATAATGTCCCCAACCGCCCCCTCCCGTCATCTCTGCCGACGCCATTATAATTTCCCCGCTTAAAAACCTCGCCGCCGCCGCCCCTCACCGTGTGCTTCTGGTTGGCGGCGGCTCCTGCGGCTGCTTCCTCCTCCGAGAACGACGACGGCGACGGGCAGGGACGTTGGTGGAGCGGACGAGCAAGTTGTCACCTCGGCGCTCCTCCGGAGGCTGCCCCCGTCGCGTAACGAGCTGAGGAAACCCGCGCGCGCCTCGCCTCTGCCTTCGCCCGCGAACAAGCCTCGAGTGCCGCCTGGATGCCCCGGCCACGCCCTCCGCCCGCCGGCAGCGGCCACGCCCAGCCCAGCTCGCCGCCAGCTGCCATTGGCCACGACAACAATACTCCTCTGAGACTATTGGCCGCCTCTCCTGAGCCTCCCGTAGAGTTTTATTGTTGCATTTTGTTGCGGGCCGGCATGCACCGCGCCGGCGTCCGTTGCCGTGGCGACGGGGCCTGGTCAGCCAGACGGTCTACGAGGCGGAGGGCTAGGAGGTGGTGCTGCTGGGGGCGCCCTTGCAGGACCAGGCAAGCCGCAGCTCGGCGGGTGCGTCAGCAAACAGCAATATTTCTCTGAAGAACTGGGAGAGAGACGTTCTGGATGGCACTTCTTCAAGCTGAATGCTTCTGAGCTTATGCATGTATAAAACCAGAGAGAACAGTGTTCCTGAGCATGTGCAGAATGTATTTACTTTGTGATTCGGAGTGCTCCTTCAACAAGCTGTATGTTGTTGCTTTTGGATACTGTTGTTATATCTCTCTTTTTGTTGTAATGCATACAGACTAATATAGTAGGAGGTATAGAAATGTTTTAATAGATAGTAAGTAAAGTGTTCAGAGGCTCCCTGCCTTGTGGAGTTAGGTGGTGCCCTCTCTTATCTGAGAGGAGATCACAGGTGGTTGTCTCATGAGTGGCAGCTAGACTGGTGACTGGGAGCGGCCACTGAGACCCTATAACACTGGTCTTGAAAGACCTACACTGGCTCCCAGTACGTTTCCGATTCCAAATTCAAAGTGTTGGTGCTGACCTTTAAAGCCCTAAACAGCCTCGGTCCAGTATACCTGAAGGAACGTCTCCATCTCCATCATTCTGCCCAGACACCTTCTGGTGGTTCCCTCACTGCAGGAAGCCAAGTTACAGGGAACCAGGCAGAGGGCCTTCTCGGTAGTGGCACCCGCCCTGTGGAACGCCCTCCCACCAGATGTCAAAGAGAAAAATAACTACCAAACTTTTAGAAGACATCTGAAGGCAGCCCTGTTTAGGGAAGCATCTAATGTTTAATAGGTTATTGTATTTTAGTGTTTTATTGGAAGCCGCCCAGAGTGGCTGGGGAAACCCAGCCAGATGGGCGAGGTATAAATAATAAATTTTTATTATTAGCGGATGGGGCTTGGCCCCTACCTCTGGGCTGTAGGACTAGCAGGGCAGCTGGGAAAACTTAACTGCCTGGCCCATTGGGACACTTTCCCCAGGTCACAAAACCCTCCCTGGCCCAGCATCACACTCACCTCAAAAAATGTGCCCAGCTAGAATATGATCTTGATCAATTATCATACTTCTTGCTTGCCTTAATGGAGAACAGAGGGTGTATGGTTGTGAAAAAGCTAGCCTAGAGTACAAAAGTAAAATTCCCATTCCTTGCCCAGCCAAATGTTTGCTTCTGATCACTGCTACCTTTGCCTCTGGCACTACCCAACAAAGGCCCCTGGAAGCTTACCCAGAATTGAATGCAGCTGTCTTACTGAAAAATGTTTCCCTGCCTTTGCTGTAAAATTGTTCTCAGCTCCTCTCTGAGATAATCTTTTCTAGTCCAGAACATCATGTGGCTCTGCAATGTGCATTACAGCACAGCCACACCCCCATGTGACACATAAGTGTGGTATGACTGCAAATAACATACACATCAAGAATGGCTTGAGTGGGATTTTTTTTATATACTGTACCAGCAATTGACTCAAGAATGGAAAGCAGAAGGTAGGAGTGAACTGACAGTTCTCACACTGTCTGGGAATTACGCATAAGAAGAGCTCTGCTGGATCAGGCCAATAGTCTGTCTAATCCAGCATCCTGTTCTCACAGTGGTCCACCTGATGACTGTTATAAGAATTTTAAGGTCTTAAATGTACCAAGCAAACACATACAAATATACAAATTCCTTCCAGTAGCACCTTAGAGACCAACTAAGTTTTTCAGATAGGTATCTGAAGAAGTGTGCATGCACACGAAAGCTCATACCAATAACAAACTTAGTTGGTCTCTAAGGTGCTACTGGAATAAATTTTTTAATTTGGTTTTGACTATGGCAGACCAACACAGCTAACTACCTGTAACATACAAATATGTAAACCACATGTCTGAAACCCACAGAAAAGTCATGAAACCATTTTCTCTCCCAAAATGACCTCAAATATTTCTCTGCAAGGTCGAAGGAAATGGGAAATCTCCCCATTGTCTCTCTCACAAATCCTGTCTTAAGGTCACATTTAAGAGATGAATAGGGTGTGAGCATGTGACCTGGATTCAGGAACTGAGTAACAAAGGAGTGGCCAGGATGCCCAGGTAATTCAGTCAAGCAACCTAGCAGACAAGAGAAAAAAACAACACACTCAGATTTCTTGCATGGAGCCCGGGCAGCCCCGTGGTTTTCCACGGATCTGAGGGCAATGAAACAATCGTTGAGACGGCTAGAGCGCCGGTGGCGGATAACTCATTCCGAATCTGACCGGACACAGGTTAGAGCTCAACGTCGAGCCTACCAAGTGGCGATGGCGACGGCGAAGAAGAATTTCTTCACCGCCTCTATTGCATCTGCAGAAAACAGCAGCAGGAGACTTTTTCAGGTGGTTCACAATTTAGCGGAACCACCTGCAACATCGGGGCCCAGTACGGGCCACATGTTCTCCTGCAATGATTTTGCAAAGTTTTTTGCAGATAAAATCGCTCAGATTCGGGAAGAAGTAGACTCCACCGTGGGAGCAGGGCCGGGGCGGGAGAGTGCTAGAGTTCTGTCTAGTCAAGTTGAGTGGGATCAATTCCAATCTGTTACCTCCGAGGATGTGGACAGGCTGCTTGGACGAGTGAAACCAACCACCTGTCTCCTGGATCCTTGCCCATCCTGGCTTATAAAAGCTAGCCGGGAAGGACTGGGCAATGGGCTTCGTGGGGTGGTGAATGCTTCCCTCCGTGAGGGAGCCTTCCCAGACCCGCTGAAAGAGGCGGTTATTAAACCGCTTCTTAAAAAACCATCTTTAGATGCGGCCACGATGGCCAACTATCGCCCAGTCTCAAATCTTCCATTCCTGGGCAAGGTGATTGAGCGAGCGGTTGCCGAACAACTCCAGGCACGCCTGGAAGAAGCGGACCATTTGGATCCCTTCCAGTCGGGATTCAGGCCTCATCATGGGACTGAAACTGCCTTGGTCGCACTGGTTGATGATCTCCGGCGGGCTAGGGACAAAGGTGAGAGCTGTTTCCTAGTTCTGCTGGATCTCTCAGCGGCGTTTGATACCATCGACCATAGCATCCTTCTGGACCGTCTTGAGGGGCTGGGAGCTGGGGGCACTGTTATACAGTGGTTCCGCTCCTTCCTCCTGGGCCGTGTTCAGAAAGTGGTGGTGGGGGATGAGTGTTCAGACCCCTGGGCTCTCACTTGTGGGGTGCCTCAGGGTTCTGTCCTCTCCCCCATGCTTTTCAACATTTACATGCGGCCGCTGGGAGAGATCATCAGGAGGTTTGGGCTGGGTGTTCATCAGTATGCAGATGATACCCAGCTCTACCTCTCTTTTAAATCAGAACCAGTGAAGGCGGTGAAGGTCCTGTGTGAGTGTCTGGAGGCGGTTGGAGGATGGATGGTGGCTAACAGATTGAGGTTGAATCCTGACAAGACAGAAGTACTGTTTTGGGGGGACAGGAGGCGGGCAGGTGTGGAGGATTCCCTGGTCCTGAATGGGGTAACTGTGCCCCTGAAGGACCAGGTGTGCAGCCTGGGAGTCATTTTGGACTCACAGCTGTCCATGGAGGCACAGGTCAAATCTGTGTCCAGGGCAGCTGTTTACCAGCTCCATCTGGTACGTAGGCTGAGACCCTATCTCCCTGCGGACTGTCTCGCCAGAGTGGTGCATGCTCTGGTTATCTCCCGCTTGGACTACTGCAATGCACTCTACGTGGGGCTACCTTTGAAGGTGACTCCGAAACTACAACTAATCCAGAATGCGGCAGCTAGACTGGTGACTGGGAGCGGCCGCCGAGACCATATAACACCGGTCTTGAAAGACCTGCATTGGCTCCCAGTACGTTTCCGAGCACAATTCAAAGTGTTGGTGCTGACCTTTAAAGCCCTAAACGGCCTCGGTCCAGTATACCTGAAGGAGCGTCTCCACCCCCATCATTCTGCCCGGACGCTGAGGTCCAGCGCCGAGGGCCTTCTGGCGGTTCCCTCATTGCGAGAAGCAAAGCTACAGGGAACCAGGCAGAGGGCCTTCTCGGTAGTGGCGCCCGCCCTGTGGAACGCCCTTCCAGCAGATGTCAAAGCGATAAACAACTACCTGACATTCAGGAGACATCTTAAGGCAGCCCTGTTCAGGGAAGTTTTTAACGTGTGATATTTTATTGTATTTTTGGTTTTTTGTATTGTATTTTATTGTATTTTTGGTTCAACACACATGGGGCGGGGTATAAATAATAAATTATTATTATTATTATTATTATTATTATTATTATTATTATTATTATTATTATTTCTGTTGTAGTCCGCCCCTTCTGTGATGTATGTATGATGTTTCTGGGGGTGGTCTTGGACTCCAGGGCAGGCAAATTAAAATGTCTATATAAGAGCTTGCACGCAGGACTTAGGGTCCCCCCCCATGTGTGTTGAGGAGCACCCTGTTGCAACAGCTTTAATAAATATCAGGCTTACTAGCTGCTTTGCTTCTCAATATTCTCTGGATGGTCTCGGTTATTTTCCCCTACCGATAGAGAACCTACAAAAGGACTCTATGGGCTCTTGGGTACCCCATAATGGAAAAGGAGCAGTTTTTTCCTCATAACATGCCCATTATGGGAAACTGGCAAGCAAGACCTGAGCACATGAGCACTCTGCCTGTCTGCAGTTTCCAGCAAGTGGTATTCAGAAGCATTACTGTCTCCAGCTTTGGAAGCAGAACTTAGCAGAACTTAGCCATGAATTTGCCTAATCCTCTCCTAAAGCCATCAAAGTGGTCATCACTGTCTCCTGCTGGAGCAAGTTCAATATTTTAACTGTGCAATCAAGCAAATATCAACAATCTCTGTTGGTAACAGATTAATGCTGTTCAATGCTCTGAAGTCAAGGGTCAGCTGGTGGGCATCCACCTGTCTCAGGAAACAATGGAAGAGTGCACCTTCAGGACTGAAGTCAAACTGTTAGAGATTTACAGTGCCTACTGTGGCTGTAGAGATGGATACAGGAGAGACATGTTTTGTTGCAGCTGGAACAGATGAAGGCGTCTGGTTTTGCTGGGACAGATGCACCATGGCATTTCTTATTGCCTCGTTCCTCCCAGCAGTCATGCATGCAAAGCAGATGCTTGATCTACTGCCCATCCCCAGCTGCAGCACAAGGAATTGTTAAAGCGGCAAATGTGGTTCAGCAAAAGTAATTTTAAAATGATGCCTATAGAGGCAAAGCTTCACATTCATAAAATTTGAGTCCAAACAAAACATATAACATTAAAAAAACAACAAGGCAGGTAAATCAGCAATAAAAGCTAAAATCAAGTTGGAACATATTTAAAAGGTTGCTTATGGGGGCCACTTTGATCTTACCTGCCTTGAGCAAATGCTGTCTACCGAGGCTTCAACCAGATTTGCTGGATAAACAGGATATCAGAAAGCATCCCCAACAGGGCCTGAAGCAAGTATTGCTGGAAATTTTTAGTTTTGATCATGGATGTTTTACTCTGTCTTGAGATTTCAATTATGTCACTTAAGGGCAGCTCATTAGCAGGCATCCTTCTTGGAAATGTGCAACACACTAGGCCCCAAAGGGGCACGTGCGTGCTGCATGCACTACAGGCTTGCCTTTTTATTTTATTTTTTTATTTAGAGCATTTGTACCCCACTTTTCAGCCCAAAAAGGCTCCCAGAGCGGCTTACATGAAATAAAGACAAGACACTATCTACCTGCAGGCTTACATTCTAATAAACAAAAATACAACACACGAGAAAAAGAGCAAGGAGGGAAGAGGAAAATAAAACTTAAAAACTCAGGCCCCAATGTTTGGACAGCTGTTCCTATGTCTCCTTAATGTGGTTTCGTTGATGGGTGAGCAGAAAGGAAGACAAAAGTCCAGTAATAAATCTGTTAAGCTGTGGGTTAACATATCAGATGGCACAGCAATTCTTCAAACAGCTCTTGTTTATTCACAGGCCAGAACAGAACTAAACTGAAGGGTTCAGCCAACCTGCTTATAGAGAGCTCAACTACAAGGCAACAGTAACAACTTTCTGTAACTATCCAATTACTGAATGTCACTTTCAATTCCTTATTTGCATATGTGGACCTGAGTGAAAACTATCTATGGTATCCCCCTGCTGGCCCAGGTTGAGAACTTCAGTACATAACAAAATCAGTGATGGACAAAGCAGACACCAAGTGTGATAGCTAAGCTGGCTTTTCATGCACAGGAAGGTACTGTGATACCGCTTTTAATAAGTCATGGCTTCCCCCAAAGAATCCTGGGAAGTGTTGTTTGTTAAAGGTGCTGAAACATATTGCTCTGACTTCCTTTAGACCACATCAGCGAGGCCGGAGGGGGTGGGTCTTATCTGGGCATACAGTACCCCCATACAGACTGCCCGAGCTTGTGCCTGGAGGTCACTTTGGTGCTGCTATCCCCAGAGGCGCACTCTCGAGATAGAGGATGCCCACAATACAGTGGTACCTCGGGTTAAGGCAGCCCTGTTTAGGGAAGCTTTTAATGTTTAATAGGCTATTGTATTTTAGAGTTTTATTGGAAGCCGCCCAGAATGGCTGGGGAAACCCAGCCAGATGGGTGGGGTATAAATAATAATAATAATAATAAGAAGAAGAAGAAGAAGAAGAGGAAGAAGAAGTTCGTTCTGGAGGTCCGTTCTTATCCTGAAACTGTTCTTAACCTGAATAACCACTTTAACTAATGGGGCCTCCAGCTGCTAACACGGTGCCGGAGCACAATTTCTGTTCTCATCCTGAAGCAAAGTTCTTAACCCGAGGTACTATTTCTGGGTTAGCAGAGTCTGTAACCTGAAGTGTATGTAACCTGAAGCGTATGTAATCCGAAGTACCACTGTATCCCTATATTCCCTTTCCTGAAGCTACAATTTCAAAGAGGTTTAACGGCCAATCCTTCTCTTTCCAGCGAACTCTCAAGAGCTGCAACCACTCTGGCATCGATGGCTATTTCTTAACAGCTTCCAGCACCTTTAACAAACTACACTTCCCAGGATCCTTTTGGTGCTGAAGCCCTGACAAGTGGCATCACGCTATTGAACTGAGCGCATCCGCTCAAATATCCCCGGACGCCCCGCTGGAGGCACCCTTGGCCCACAGAAACCCGCGCATGCGCAAACTGCAGCCGCCGCCGCATGCGCATCCGGTGGCTCTTTCGTGCTCTCCCCTCCCTCCCTCGGAGTGAGGGTTTGCATCGGAGCCGTTCCTTTCCCCCCACCCCACTTCCCCATCTCTTCTCGGTGGCGCGTTGCCTCTCTCTCCTCCTCCCCTTTAAGCTGCGGTTTCCCCCCGCTCCTCATTTTTTGTCCTCCGTCACGTTGCTCCTTGCGGCGTGTGAAGGCCTGAGGGGGCGGCGGCCGAGGCCGAATCGCCTGACTGACTTGGCTGGCTGGCTCTAGGCCCCGGAGGCGTTTGCAGCGGCCTGTGGGGGACTCGGGAGGATGTCTGGGGGCTGGGGCCGGGATATGATGGACTACGGAGGCGGCGGGGCCGGCATGTCCGGAGGGGGCGGCCGGGGAGGCGGGAGCGGCGGCGGCGGCGACGGCCGCATCTACGTGGGCAACCTGCCGGCCGACGTGCGCGAGAAGGACCTGGAGGAGCTTTTCTACAAGTACGGCCGCATCCGCGACATCGAGCTGAAGAGCAAGCGCGGGCTCGCCCCCTTCGCCTTCGTCCGCTTCGAGGACCCCCGGTGGGTGACGGGGAGCGGGCCGGGTGGGTTCCCGGGTTCCCTCAGGCGGGAGATGTAGAGAACCCCCCCCAATAATCTCTCATATTTGGGAATGGGGGGTTCCCAAGCATGCCTGGAGGGTGGGGGGAGGAGGAAGAGGAGCCCCCAACCCCAATTTTGGGCATTTTGTGAATGTGGGGCTCTCCATCTTGCTGGCAGGGTGAGGTGCAAGCCCCGCCTCACCCCCTTCTCCTCCTCCTCCTTTCCCGCCTTTTTTAAATTTATTTTTATTTCGTTCTTTTTGGCACGTCACATGCTGGCTTTCTGCTATAATAATAATAATAATAATTTTTTTTTAAATTTATACCCCGCCCTCCCCAGCCAAGGCCAGGCTCAGGGCGGCTAACAACCAATAATAAAAACAAGTTGATTAAAATACAATTTAAAAGATTAAGATATAACATTAAAGCATTAGGATGCAGCCTCTTCACAGGAGGAGAAAGGAAAAAGAAAGAGGGGGAGGGAATCAAACCCACCTGCATCCACCCACCCAGACGGTTTTCAGATTATTATTATTTATATTAATGATATAAGGGGGTTGCTATCCACCATTTGCCATGCTCCAGAGAGTAGACCCGTTGAAATGGATGAGCTCAAGATAGTTAATTTCAGCAGGTCTCGAATACTGTTGAGTAGGATTGACATTGGATATGATCCGCTGAAATTGATAGATGTTTTGTTTTGGAATGGTTTCGGCTACACAAATAAAAATAAACATTGCCTTACAGTGTCACATTATCTTCTTTATGATAATCATTTTTATTAGTTTTCAATTACAACCCAATAATAGCCTCATAATAACAGTACCAATTTATAATTACCAATACCAGTCATTCAAATACCGAATCACATTGTCATTACCCACCCTTCCCCCTTAGGTTCCAGCAATTGAAACAGTATTAAAAACAGCTTAAAACAATTTAGTTACAAAAATAAGGCTGCCCTAGAGTCCATTAATTTCAATGGGTCTGCTATTATTGAGTAGCACTAAGATAAGATGCAACCCATTAAAATTAACAGACATAACTTGTATGGGGTCCATCAGTTTCAGTGGGTCTGCTATTGAGTTTGACAATGGATACAATCCATTAAAATTCATAGGCATGATTAGCATTGGGTCCATCAGTTTCAATGGGCTTTCCCTAAGTAGAACTCAGTTGCCTATAATCCTAAAATAATCTATATGAAATGTATTATGTTTATTTCCCACCTCGCTTCCTTAATGGAAGCCAAGGTGGCAAACATTATTATTATTATTATTACTATTATTATTGGAATTTATATACCGCCCTATACACCTGGTAGTGTTTTCTCAGGCAGCCTCCCATCTAGGCAATGAGCAGACCCTGCATTGTATCCAATACAGCCTTCACCAAACCCCATGTTGTTGGACTAGTTTGTGTAGAGATGGTCAACTGCTAGAAGGTAACTCGCTGCGTGTCTGCTTTTGCATTTGACGCATGTAAAGCTGTTCAGCAGGGTATGTGGCTCTTGATGTGAAAAAGGTTTCTCAGCCCTGGCCTGTGTAGATTGGCAGCAGCTCTCCAGGGATTCAGACAGGACATACAGTACTGGATATGTCAAGGATTGAACTAGGGATCCTCTGCGTACAAATTGGGTGTTCTGCCTCTGAGGTATGACCCTTCCAGAACATAGGTGGATCAGATGCACCTAGACCAATATTCTTTGCAAGAATACCAGCCACTAGTTTAGGGGTGGGGAACTGTGGCCCTCCAGATATTGTTGGACTACAACTCCCACCATCCTTGGCTGCTGGGGCTTACAACTGGGACTGTCCAATAACAAACAGCAGTGGAGGAGCCACAGTTTGCCCACCTCTGCTTCAAACCACACCTTGGGTTCAGTTTCTTTATATTCTGCCTTTCAGGATACAAATCCTGCCTAATTCAAGGTGATATGTATATTATATTTAAAAACACGCACAGAAACAAGATGGAGGATAAGATGGTGCCTTTTCCCAATTCATAAATGATTATTCGGGGGGGGGGGGGAGAAGTAAAATGGACTGTGGAATGGCTCATCTGCTGTTAATATTACAGTAGTATCTCGGGTTAAGTACTTAATTCGTTCTAGAGGTCTGTTCTTAACCTGAAACTGTTCTTAACCTGAAGCACCACTTTAGCTAATGGGGCCTCTCATTGCTGCTGCACGATTTCTGTTCTTATCCTGAAGCAAGGTTCTTAACCCGAGGTACTGTTTCTGGGTTAGCGGAGTCTGTAACCTGAAGCATATGTAACCCGAGGTACATAAAGACCACTGCATCTTTAGTAGGTTGCCAGTCTCCTTCCTGCCTTCCTTTCTTTCTTTCTTGACAAATCCTGGAACGGAGCCTTTATGTTTATGAATTAATTTTTAATTCATTAATTTTTGTACTGCTTTTCAAGAATAAAAATCTTCACAATGTGGTTCACATTAAATATAACAACAAAATGCAATATATAATATTTTAAAACATCATTAAATCCTATGGAAAGGGGGTTTTTCCTTCATTTTTACAGAGCGGTAGTCACGTAATCTGGGAAACCGGGTTCGTGTCTCTGCTCCTCCACATGCAGCTGCTGGGTGACCTTGGGCCAGTCACACTTCTGTGAAGTCTCTCAGCCCCACTCACCTCACAGAGTGTTTGTTGTGGGGGAGGAAGGGAAAGGAGAATGTTAGCCGCTTTGAGACTCCTGAAGGGGAGTGAAAGGCGGGATATCAAATCCAAATCCAAACTGTTGATCATGTATATATTAAATCTGCTTTACAAATATGTACTGTTCTGATTCTGGCAAATTCTTGTTAGTATGTCTTAGTCATTTTCTTCAAATATAGACGTCTATGCAATGCGTAGCTCAACACCACAGCATATATGACTGATAACAGACCATTAATCCTTAATCTGAGGAATGGAGGATTGGACTGCATCAGAAATTAGTCCAGTTACACAAAAGTCACACCCACAACCCCTTAAGTGGTGTAGTGAAGGGCTTTTTTGGGTTACCACATCAGGGATGAAGATTAACTACAAAAAATATGCTGGCATAAAGAAGCAGGCTGCAGGGGTTCCCAAAGTAGTGTTTGGCACATTGCTAATTGATCTGTAGAAAGTAGTCTGCTGGTGGAATTCTTGTTGCTCATAAGCTTACAGAGAAGCTTCTTCATTTTGTTGTATCTCTTGAAAGTAGCCTTCTTTGTGTAACTGACAATGGCTTTTTGAAACAGCTGGAGCAAAGGTGCCTTGGGCACTAATGTTTTTTAACCTGATTGCCACCTTCTTGATTTTACTCCAGGGAGACTAGAAAGTCAGCAGAGTAATTGGTGTTCGGAAAATAAATAGGAACTCCCTGGTGCTATGTTATGCTAACTGTTGTTGTAAGTGTAAGGCATGAATGTTCAGAATTCTTTTTATTGTTTGCAACATTTTGCGTCCTGATGGTGAATACTGTGTCCAGTCAGTATGTTTCATCCTGTGACTTTTCTCCAAAGCTAGAAACAACTTTATTGTTCATAAATGTCAAGTGCTAACATCTTCCAGCTTAGAAACTGGGAACCTCTCCACTTTTTCCAGCCTACTATATCTAAATGTTTATATATTTAAGTTTCAAAGTACAATAGTTCCTAGGAGTACTCATTTTCCAGAGGGTTAATCTATTTCAACAAATACAGCAAAGTATCTCTTTGTACCTTAAGGAGCAACAAAATGTGTTAGTCTGTAAGGTGCCAAAAGACTCTTCTCTTGTTTTCGTACCTTTCCTGTTCTGTCTGGGCAATGCTAAATTCATGCATATATTATTTGTTCACAGAGATGCAGAAGATGCAGTTTATGGGAGGAATGGCTATGATTATGGTCACTGTCGCCTTCGTGTTGAGTTTCCCAAACCTTCCAGAGGACGGGGTGGCTTTGGTGGGGGGCCTCGTGGGAGGAATGGCCCTCCTTCACGGCGTTCTGAATTCCGAGTCCTTGTTTCAGGTATGTTGCCTTCCATACTTCATACTGGCTGGGAGCCATCCTGATGCCATGCTACATGTTTTGGTATATTGGGGAGAAGGAGCACCTTGCTTCCATAATACAGGGTTTCTTCTTTAATAAGAAAACTGTTCCTGTGAAGGAGTTTTTTCAGAGCTGCAAGAGGAGAAGACAGCTTTCTGGTTCAATTAACAGAGGAAGCCTATTTTAATTTGCTTTTGGAGTTCAACTTCGTGAATGAATGGTGAGCAAAAGATAAATCTCATCTCCACCTGTAGGCAGGCATGAACTCAATGGACTTGGAAATGGGCAACTGGGAGGGTGAAGGGAAAGAAGAAGATCCTTGTAGTGTGCAGGGCCAGGAGGACTGGGTCTCCTAAAAGCAAATGATTCTCTGAGACAAAAATATGAGCATTAAAGAGCTGCCTGAGCTGCTGCTGCTGTGCAGTATTTCTGCTTATTATGAGAGAAAATAACCTGAATTAGATCCCTCAGTTAATAACCTTGTGGATCCCTCAGAGGAACCTTGCCATATCTGGAGTAGGTGTCTTGTTTAGTGAGTTGGGAGAGACAGGTGAAAAATACCTCTTGCTGGAGAGAAGTGGATGTATTTTGGAGGTTTTGCCATGGCGATCAAATCTCTGGAGAAAACTCAGCACTCCCTGACCAGTTTTATGGAATGGTCCACTTAAAACAAAACTCATTTTTTTAAAAAAAAAACATGTTTATTCCCATGTACTGCTTAAATAAAGTACAGTGACCTATCTTGGTGCTTCTCTGCATGGTACTGTGGCATCCTGGCTAAAAATGTGATTGCTCCCTGTGAGGAAACTACTGAATTGCAATCTCTTCAGCTTTGCATCAGGACCTGAAAACAAAAGTGTTGAACCCCAGAACCACAGAAGCCTGGGAGGGCAGGGAGGATATCTGGAGGAATCTCTTTGACGTTTGGCATGAATGGGAGAACGTGCATTGCTAGAGAGTATTGTGAAGCGTTCTTGAAAACTGCTAGGAGCAGCAGTGTTCTAGTGTCTCCAGAATGCGATGTGGAACAGGGGAGCCACTTACCTTTGCCTTTACTTAAGGTTGATGCTGATAGTTAAACACAGGTATCCTTGCTTCGCTGCCCAAGGACCCAAATTGGAATCAAAACTCATACTGTTAGAAGGGGACTATCATTCTTGGATGGGAATCTGATCCTGAGTAACTTAAGTCGTATGTGGAGTACAAGCTGCCCAGGCAGAGTTAGGGGTGATGTTAAGTTTACCTTGGACCAACAGGAGGAGGATTCCTTTCAAAGCCCAGAACTCTGAATCCTACCTAGGGGACCACCTTGCTGACAATGAAAGGCTCATCTACTCAGGAATGGAACTTAACTGCTGTTCTTTGGATCCTTAATAAGCAGGAAGTCTGTGGAAGTGGTGGATGGAGTCTCAGACCCGCTGGAGGGACCATTCCAGGGTGTGCAGCTTTTTCCGGCCCAGCCTAAGCCGCAAGTGCCATCTCTTTACGTAGTCTCTTATGTTTTGTGTTCTCACTGCTCAGGGCTTCCTCCATCAGGCAGCTGGCAGGACCTGAAGGATCATATGCGTGAAGCTGGTGATGTATGTTATGCAGATGTACAGAAAGATGGAATGGGGGTGGTTGAGTTTCTCCGCAAGGAAGACATGGAATACGCACTGCGTAAACTGGATGACACCAAATTCCGATCTCATGAGGTGGGTCCCTGCCTGTGGGTGAAGAGCATGTGCGTTGTGCCAGTCATGGAGGAACATGCGTTAACGTGTCCTGTTGTGATGCTCTCAAGAGGCTCCGGGGGCACAGTCTAGCAATAGTCTCGGAATTGGTGGCTAATAGTAATCCTTGTAGCATGTTAGGGATCCAGCTTAAAAGAGTGGTCAAGGCCTTGTGAAACCTGCCCCATGATGGCGTGGTGTGAGCCCTGACAGCCAAGGCCAGGTTTTCTGGGGTTCATTCCTAAGTTACATGGAAAAAAAATAAGCATTTGGATTTACTTGCCTCTGTCTTCTTCTAGGTAAGTCGAGTTGACTTGCTTTGCCATTCTCCCTTTAACAGACCAAGAGTTGAACAGAGATTGCTAGTGGTTGGCTGTTGAATAAGCTTAGCTCACCTTTGCCTTGGCAGCCAGAGCTTGCATCCACAAACTGCAACGCTTCTCCCCAGAGATGCTGATGAGTAACCATAGTGGTTACAATAGCAGTCATTCCCACCTATGCATGGAACCTCTTCCTATGGTGGTCTCATGATGTCTCTGCCATAAACCAGTTTTTCCCCCCCGTCTTGGGGCATTGCTACCTCTCTTGCAACCACCTTCCATCTGCTGCAACCACCCCCTCTGTCACAGCTGGAGGCTGCTTGCTGTGGGATTTCCCTTCAGAACCTGAGCTGCTGAGATACAATTAAATTAAGATGAGCTGGTGAGACAGTTCACCAAGGCATCTCCCAACTATGCTGAAGGACTCCACTAGATTACATCTCTTTCCCTCTGGCAGTTAAAAGTTGGAAACTATCGACATCTTCGCCCTTCTTAGTTAGATGAGGACAGAACATGGCTGTGTTTGCCTTACTAATACCTGCACCGTACTAGCTGTTATGTAACACATGCCCTTCGTCTGTAGACCCTCAAGGGCCAGATCAGAGCTGGCCCAAGGCAGCAGCAGTAGATGGACTCCTACTTACGTATATATGGAAAAAAAGCTATCTCCAGCCTCGAGCCACTTGTGCATTGGTTCCTGATCTTCATTTTTGGCATTCATTCATTCATAACGTTGACCACAGGATGTTATGCCAATGTTTGGGTTTTCTCTGTTTTAAATTCCAGGGTGAAACATCCTATATCAGAGTTTGTCCTGAAAGAAGCATCAGCTATGGCTACTCGCGCTCCCGTTCTGGTTCAAGGAGTCGCGATTCTCCATACCAAAGCAGGGGATCGCCACGCTACTCTTCTCCCTTCAGGCCATACTGATTGCACCCAACAGGGACTTCTAAAAATGTGAACTGAGCTCTTTATTTCTGCTCAGAGTTTACATTCCAAAATGGATGGATATAGTCTTTCGTAGGAAGCCTTGTTCCCCCCCTTTCTTATTCAATAAAATCTTTTTTTATGACTTACAGTTTTTACTAGGGAAGTGTCGGTAATGAAATACTATAAAACATTGCCACTTGAACTTCTTTTGTTTGGAAAATGTACATTGTTTTTGTTTCTCCTTCTGAACGAAGGGATATGAGCTTGAGAACTAGTATGCGTTAATGGTTGTCTGCAGGAAGGTGCTGTAAAGCAGTGGAGCAACCTGTATGGCTCAGCCTGTTGTGTTGTTTTGAAATATACTTAAATGTTTCTGTAACTCATCAGTGGGTGACTGTCTTTTTGTGCAGGTGGGAAGCTGGTGTAAAATACAGCTTTTAAATTCCTTTCTGTTCCTGGGTTTATCAAAGCCTACTGGTCAAACCGGGTATTGTAGTGGGGGGGGGGAATCAACAGAATATTTACACTACAGTAATATGATTTAAAAGTTGCTCAGATATAATAACCCTGAGTGCTTTCAGATGGGGAGTGCATTGTGGAATTGGTGTTGCTTACGCATTTTATTTTTTTGCAGCATCTACACATTGTTTTCATAAAAATGCCAGCCCATACGTGTTCACAAACAATCCGGATAAAAACTGATAAGTGAAAATAACCCATTAATCATCCACAGTGACCACTGGAGTGGAAACATGCTTGCGGCATGTGGGGGGAGTTTGTCACATCTGTTATTCTCTAGTGAATGTTCCCGATTGCCACACCCCTACTTCCGTTTGCTCCTCATCTGAATGTAGCCTAGCTGTTTCATTTCTGGCAGCAAAAATGACATGAGCCTGCCTATTTCCACTGACTGCCACATGCAGTAGGCATGTCTGAAACCATTTCAGCAGAGGACATATGTGGAACTATCTTGGAGACCCATATTGCAGTTGCACACATTGGACTTTTAAATAAAACCAATAGAACTTTATAGCAGAACACCTCTTATACTTCTCTGTTACATGTCAAGTAAATATCACTCTTGCAAAATACCAGAGTATTAATTAAAATTTTAAAAACTACAATTGTCCCTATGAAAAGCCCACAATCTTCTGTTTTGCCCTTTGTAAAACATAACTAAAGCTGATAACATTTGCTCTCGTGCACTTCCTGGGTTTTCTCTCCCTCCCACCACAAAAAAAGCTACAGAAGTGCTTGTGCACCTGCCAGATTAGAAAAATTGGGGAGATGGGTGGAGCAGAAAAATACAGCACAGATGCATTCAGTCAAGCTCCAGTATGGAATAGCAGTGACTGTCCACAACTGGAAGAACAGACCTCGTAGGACTTCACATGCCAAATGCACATGACATAAATTGGTTATGAAGTCCCAGTTTTAAGGGCCTTTTCTAGAGGCCTCTGTAACTTCATGACCCCCAGTACGTTTCTGAGCACAAGGTGAGGATCTACAAAGCCCTAAACAGCCTTGGCTCCATACGCTCTATCGTCCAGCTCTAAGGACCTTCTGGCAATTCCCTCACTGAGAAGCAAAGTTACAGGGAATTGGGTAGAGGGCCTTCTCAGCAGTGGTGCCCTCCCTGTGGAACACCCTCCCATCAGATGTTGAGATAAAGAACAACACAGCTTTTAGAAGACTTCTAAAGGCAACTCTGTATTGGGAAGTTTTTAATGTGTGATGTTTTACTATGTTTTTATGTGTTGCAAGCCGCCCAGAGTGGCTGGGGAAACCAGATGGGCAGGGTATAAAGAATAAAATTATTATGAGGCAACATCAAAGAAAGATAACAGGCAAGGCAGGAGAATTAGTGAAGGGGCTGCTGGAATAGGAAGCACAGCACCAGAGCACAACTAATGGGATAGGTTCCTTCTCTGGCCAAAGACTTGACAAACACAGAGGGGTATTTCCTGTGCATCTAGCCAACTACTAAATCTGCCCAATTATTATTAATTTCATTTCTATACCACCCTATACCCGAAGGTCTCAGGGCAGTTCACATGAAATATAAAATACATACAAAATACATAAAATCAAAATGCAATGCAAGCATTTGCTCCTTTGAGAGGAAGGGTGGAATATAAATTCAGTTAATAAAGCTGTATTAAAGCCCCATTGCTACTTGACTTGTAAACCTTTGAAATTAATGTTTTGTAGTAGTTGACACGTAAAACAAGAGATGTTCCATTTCATACCTATGAAGTTGTATTTGCCTCAAGCCTAGAGGGCTTCCTGGCAAAGACACTATTGCATGCTTAGAGGCTGACTTTTCTATCTTGCCTGCAACCACAGAGAGAGCATTCTCCGATTATGTGATAATTTATTTAAGTGCTGGCCTGGATAATATTTGTTAAGCCTTGTAACAGCTGTAAAGAAGGCCTAACCTCAGGTTTGGAGCTAAGTTAAACTATTAAGTGTGCTGTATCATGTTAAGGCTGCAATCCAATCCATGCATACAATAGAGTTGTGCTACTGGTGTCCATGCGATGCGGGTGGCGCTGTGGGTTAAACCACAGAACCTAGGACTTGCCGATCAGAAGGTTGGTAGTTCGAATCCCCGCGACGGGGTGAGCTCCCGTTGCTTGGTCCCAGCTCCTGCCCACTTAGCAATTTGAAAGCACGTCAAAGTGCAAGTAGATAAATAGGTACCGCTCTAGTCGGAAGGTAACCGGCGTTTCCGTTTGCTGCTCTGGTTCACCAGAAGTGGCTTAGTCATGCTGGCCACATGACCCGGAAGCTGTACGCCGGCTCCCTCGGCCAGTAAAGCGAGATGAGCGCCGCAACCCCAGAGTCGGTCATGACTAGACCAAATGGTCAGGGGTCCCTTTACCTTTACCGGTGTCCATGGATTTCTATATAAATAAAAGGTCAGACTGCATATGTTATACATAAACAGGTCAAATTGATGAGGAAATGCACTTCAGATCAGCAAATTATTTATTACATACAGCTCAACAGTATCTTGAAAACTAGTTTCCTTTTCTGAAGCAGAAATTCATATACCAATATGAAAATGACAAATACTGCATAGTTGATAATGTGCTTCAGTGCCCTTTGATTCCCCTTCTGAGCCAAATATTACTAGTCTGCTCTCATAGGTTTTGTAAGTACCAAACCATGAGCCCATCTCATAAATTAACTCTACAGCAACATTCTGTTAGAATAGTATCACAACTACCACTGAGCAACATGCTTGTTCCAAAGGTCTGCCATATGTTTCCAGGAAAACATATATCCTATTGTCTACTGTTGCCTGTTGTCTACTTCTCACAAGTTTTTATGTGTATGGTTTTTTAAAATAGTGATTCCTTTATGCGTATAACTATCTGTTCCCTGAATCTATAGTACCATTAAATATCACACCTATACTTCTCCCACGTTTTGAGAGGTGTGAGCTAACCCATAGTCTCTCTTGGGCTGGATAGGAAGAAACTGCCAGAAGTCTGTGTCTCCCCTCTTTCATCTCGTATCATTCAGCGCATCACAGACAACCACTCCATCCTTGGGCACCTTTGACAGCTGGATAGCCTTGAGATTCTGCTCCCTCAAATATGCCAGTCTGCTTATCCAGACACAGAACACTGGACAATGACACATCAGTCCTTGCTGTGATCACTCTCCTTTCAATACACAGAGCTCAGAAATCTGCTACATTCTGCTATCTGGTTTCTCGATCATTTTTCTAAAACCATTTCCCCTTTAGAAGTAGAAAGTTTGGTTTTGGGTGTTTTGTTTTTGAACAGGCGAAAGGGTTATGGTTGTGAAAATCTTTTGGCATAACTAAAAATGGTGTTGGGTACATCCGAAGCCAATTGAAATAAGCAGGTTTAAGGACACTTGACTCTGGGTTGGATTGTTGCCCTCATTGTTGGATTGTATACACAATTTAAAAATGCCCGAGTCAATAATAACTTAGGCCTAAGCAGTACAGAAACAGCAGTCATTTCAGAGAGAAAAGTCAAGTTGCACAAGGGATGTGGTGAAGGTTTATCCTGCATGCAGCTTCATGGAGTAGATGCTGGCTGCTGAAGAAGTCTATTGTGGCATCTGATGTAGAGCCTAGGACTCTTCTTTCCACGGAAAACTACTTCTGTTTTCAAGCTCTGGTAAAGGGATGTTACCTAACACAAAGAATAAAATTGGCTGGAATTAAGTGCTTGTTAGTATAGGTTTGCTTTGACAGCGTAAGCCATTCTCTCTTACACCCAGAGTAAATGTTTGTACCATCTAATACATAGTAAAACTAGCAGTGGTGAACATGTATGCCTCAGTTACTGATAGTTAAGCAAAATGGGCTGACTAATGCTTCTTTAGGGGTTATCGGAGCAACTCTGTTTCTTGGTAATTCCACAATTAGGTGTGTACAGCATGCATGCCTGGGATGGTGGTGGAGACAGAACAATAAGATACTGCATGCAGAGTTCTGCTTCCTGGGAATCTCAGCTTTAAAATCTAGTCCTTGTGTTGGTGAAACTGTGCTTGGGATGTAAGCAAGGCATTGTAAATCTACAAAAGGTAGAAGGGTTTCTGAGTAAGTTTTCCACAGTGGCTAGGGGACACTACTACCCTGCACAGTTGCTTATCCAAATCAAGTACAGTGGTACCTCGGGTTAAGAACATAATTTGTTCTGGAGGTCCGTTCTTAACCTGAAACTGTTCGTGACCTGAGGTACCACTTTAGCTAATGGGGCCTCCCTCTGCTGCCACTGCACCACCACCGCACAATTTCTGTTCTCATCCTGAAGCAAAGTTCTTAACCCAAGGTACTATTTCTGGGTTAGTGGAGTCTGTAACCTGAAGCGTCTGTAACCCGAGGTACAACTGTACTAGCAAAATTACTGTGCAGGACATCAAAAGCTGTGCAAATTCAACTGTTTATTTGCATAATTCAGGGTTGCTTGGAGGACCCCACGTTAAAAGACAGACTTGCTCTTAATCTCTCTTGTACATTAGCTGAATTGGAGATTGTCATTATTTAACTGAAATTAGTTAGGATGTGATTGTTAATAAACTCTGTCTAACACATACTCTTAAACTTGAAGAGGTCTAGAAATGTCAAAACTACATCAAAGCCTTGACTGCATATCTGATGCAAGATAATACCTGGTGGAGCTACAAAATAGTCTTCAACGGTCTCCTTGGCTTTCTCCAGTAGCTCCTCTGCACAGTTGCCTTCTGTGACTTCATCTTCCCTGAGGTACAGATACCTGAGGAGAACAAATAATTATTCAACATTGTGGAGGTAGTTGGGATACATACAGAATTGAAGCAGTTTACCACAATGCTTGTCACCTAAGGATCAGGCTACACCACCTGCCCCCCCCCCCCCAAGGATTCAAGTGTGTTGTTCTTTACTTCAAAAGCAATCAACATGATTTGTGGCAACAAGCCTTATGGGCTATCTTCTCCACATGCTTTCTCTGATGTTTATTTACTCTCTGGTTATGATGATGAGGAATAAGTGTTCACAGGAATATCCTGTACCAATTTCAGAAAAATTCAAGACTTTCCCTGCTGGACCAATAGGGAAAATTTTAACAGCTGATATGCAAGTGATCCTGATACTTACCTGTCTTCCAGTACTGAATCCATCGGCTCTACTCCATCTGTATTAACTGCATGGAGTTTTTCAGCAAATTCAATGGCTTTTTCCAAACGCTCCACACCTTCCTGATTGCGGAAATCGACAAGTGCCAGGCGCTCCAGGTGATCAAGCAATTCCAAAGTTACTTTTTTATTCTGGAAGAGGAAAAGTAATGCAATTAGATCCTGCAAAGAGGTCCTTGGGAAATGATAACATAAAGCAACTTGTACAGAATCACATCTGTTTCTTTCTGAAAATCCATTTTTTTCTTTAAAAACAACATTTGGAAGGAAATTTGTATTGCAGTTTCTCTTGGCTTTATATACTTGTTGCTCTTTCTGTTGCTTCCAAGTACGTATACATGTTTGGAACTCCAGTATCGATTGCATAAACTTGTTAAAACCCACACAGCTGAAATATTTAAACAAGCCAAACTTTCCTGAATTCAGTAATAATTGGAACAGAGGACAGCATTTACCTTATATAAACAGTGAATATCAGAGAACATAAATCCTACTGGAAGGAAAGTAAGGGTATATTCCAACCATGCACAAGCCATAGGTTATGTTGTATACACACACCCTCCACCCAGGTTCTGCTGACAGCAAAAACTGCTAGGTTTTTAGCAAGCGCAATTAGAATAAGATCTATTGTTTGATTATTGATGTAATACAAAATGTATTTTGTATAGTTAAGTTTTTACCTCTATCTTCAGTACATTTTATTTTATTGCTATGGCTAATGTCTGCTGCTGATTCTTCTGATCTGATCCTCCATCCAGGTAAGGAAGAGGCATGATCACAGTTCAATGGCATATTCCAGCCAGAAAAGGCACTCAAGCAGAGCCTGTGAGAGGCATGACATGGGCAGAATCTTGAGGACCTGATAGATTCAGAAACCCGCAATCAGCCCCAGGGCCTGAGGTATTCCACCCTGTGATGTACATGGAACATAGGAAGCGGCTTCACACACCCTTGGTCTGTCTAGCTCAGTATTGCTTACACTGTCAGGCAATGACTCTCCAGGGTTTCAGACAAGGAGACTCGCCCAGCCCTAACTGGAGATGCCATTGGTGGTTGAACTATCCTGCATGCAATGCAGCTGCTATAGTCACTGAACCATGACTGCATGATAATTATATAATAGGAAGAACCTTGTAAATCACCTTGAGCTCCTTGGAGGAAAGGTGGCCAACAAATGCAATTAATGCATCACTGTCATCACTACAATTTGAGAGCCCTTAAGCTATATGTCCAAGAACCCACCTTTTTGTTTTTGTTTAAAAGACCTCTACACACGCTCAGAAGCACTCTCTCCTATGTCACTTCCTCGTATTTCTGGGGACAAGCTCTGCTTAGGCGCCGCCGGGCCTTTTACTCACCCGGGGAGCCCCTGCTTCCCTAGGCGGCGCGGGGAGACCCCCTTCAGGAACTCCAGCCTGGGAGCAAAACCCCGCACGGAAAACACGGGCGAGCCGCCGAGCCCACATGCCTTCCTCTGGCCGGGCGCTCCGGAAGCGCGTCGGCACATAACCCCGCTTCCGTGCGCCAAAGGCGGAAGTCACGCTTACTTCCGGGTTCGCGCTTGGAGGTTCGGTGCTGCGGTCGCCATGAACAGCGTCGGCGAGGCCTGCACGGAGATGAAGCGGGAGTACGACCAGTGCTTCAACCGCTGGTTCGCCGAGAAGTTCCTGAAGGGCGAGGGCGGCGACGGCAGCGGAGACCCCTGCGCCCAACTCTTCAAGCGCTACCAGCTCTGCGTCCAGGCAAGGGAGGGCACCTCTGAGCGCATGCAGAGGTCGGGGCGGCGGGGCTTGCGCTTCAGGCTTCGGCTGCATCTGCACCTCGCGTTTAAAGCGCTATTTCTTGCCTTTCTGTCTCACTTTATTTCCTCTAAGGAGCTGGAACATAGTCGCCTCCCCCCAATCTCATTTAATCCTCTGGGTGAGGTTGCGAGGCTGGGACTTCCTCAGGGTCACCCAAGTAAGCTCGATGGTCCAGTCCAGCCATAGCTGTCAACTTTTCCCTTTTCTTGCGAGGAATCCTATTCGGAATAAGGAAATTTCCCTTAAAAAAAGCGAAAAGTTGTCAGCTATGAGTCCAGCACTCTTGAACATAACGCCCAACCAGCTCTCAAAACACATATCTGAACCGCTTAAAAGCTACAATAACACTGTGATGGTCACAGCTCAGAACTCTAGAAACCTCAGTATGTTCAGGGTGCTGCGGGCTGTTAGGAGATGCTTCTGCTTGCCTCATGTAGCTGCCATTCCCAGAGTCCCCTGTGATGGTGAAGCCATTCTGGGAATTGTCGTTCCAGAAAGGGAATTCGGCGGTCTCTTAACAAATCTGAGAGTCAGCGTGGTTTAGTGGTTAGCAAATCAGACTACCAGGACCTGGGAGAACAAGATTCAAATCCCCATTGGGCCAGGAAGGTCATTGGATGTACCTTGAGGCCAGTCACTCCCTCTCAGCCTAACCGATCTCATAGGGTTGTTGTGTGGATCAAATGAGGAAGGGGAGAATTCTGCGCACCACTTTGAGCTCCTTCGAGAAATAGGTGGGGTAGAAATGCAAAAACTCAGCACCCTTGACAAACTACAGTTCCCAGGATTCTTTGGGGGAAGTCATGGTCCTTTAAAGTGGTATGATACTTCTTTAAATGCAAGATGTGGCTCTCATCTCTGTTAGGGGACCTCAGGCAGGGTGTGCTTGGTGGTGGTCAGTGGGGGAGGGCGTGCAGGTCTTCCTTTAAGTGAAGTCAGACAAGATACTGCCCATATTTTTCTGTGTATAAGATGCCCCCATGTATAAGACACACCTAACTTTTTCATTAAAAAACCTAATCTTTTACATGGAAAAATACAGTACTTTGCATGGGTTGCAGAGAGAGAAAATGGGGAGCATGTTTACGAACAGAAAAACACTTGCTTTTGCACTGTAGAAAAAATGTGGTAGTAGTTAGAGTAGTCTCCAGATGTTTTGGACTACAGCCACACCAATTGCAGCTGGTGGGAGTTGTCCCGAACATCTGGAAGGTGACAGATTGTCAAAGACTGCACTATGGACTGTTGTCTCGTGCTGATGGGAGTTGTGGTCCAGGACTTCTGGAGGCTACCGGGTTGGCCAAGCCTGGTCTATGTTTTACGAGTTCCACATTCTGTGGTATATGATTCTAATCTTTTTTCCCCTGTGTCTAAATACACTTTTTTCTATTGAGACAATTAAGTAAAGTGACTGGGGCTTATGAGAATTGTAGTCCAAAACATCTGGAGGGCACTAGAGTAGCGCAACCTAGGTTGGACTAGGGCTGGGTTGATCCAAGTTCAAAATTCCCTATTTGGTCATTAAGCTCCTTGGGCCAGTTGCTACCTCTCACCCTCAGGATTATTGTGGGGGAATGGGGGAGGAGGAGAGTTGGGTACACTGCTTTGTGATCCTTAGAGGAAGGGTTGAGTAAAGGGCAACATATTCACCAGGTCTCAAAATCAGTCCCTGGAACTTCTAGTGAGAGGCTCAGGCTGCAATAATTGTACACTTACCCCCTCCCCCAGACCCTAATAGAACAACTGGTTGGTGGAGGCAGAACTGATCAACATGCATACATCACACAAAACTCTGGAAGTCACAATCATAGAATTGTAGAGTTGGAAGGAACCCCGAGGGTCATCCACTCCAACCCCCTGCAGTGTAGGAGTCACAAGAAGAAGAAGAAGAGTTTGGATTTGATATCCTGCCTTTCACTCCCCTTCAGGAGTCTCAAAGCGGCTAACATTCTCCTTTCCCTTCCTCCCCCACAACAAACACTCTGTGAGGTGAGTGGGGCTGAGAGACTTCAAAGAAGCGTGACTGGCCCAAGGTCACCCAGCAGCTGCAGGTGGAGGAGCGGAGACGCGAACCCGGTTCCCCAGATTACGAGACTACCGCTACACCACACTGGCTCTCTGCCCACACAATCTGGGTAGCATAGTTTATGACAGGGGTGGCAGCCTATGGTTTTTTGGCAGGGAAAGAGGTTGAACTATAGGAGAACAACTTTTTGTTTTTTCCCCGAGTGCCATTTTGTGTTTTGCTTTTACACAAGCAATAATGTAATAGGTAATCCCCGCAATAACATGTTTGTGCAGGTGTCTTGCAAGGGAACGAGAAAGTTATAGTCATTACAGCAATTGCTATAATAGTATATGTCCTCACTTTAATGCTGTTTGTGTAGTTGTTGCTGTTTATACAGTGCTATTACCATATTTTTGCTTTTAATGTTCTGTGGATGGATCCCTGACCTCGGGAAGCTTACAATCCAGCATAGACAATAGCCAGGCATGAGGAATGCGTTTGCAAATACTTTGCAAATTTCTTTATATTCCACTTTTCTTCCTCCATGTCACCCACGGTGGTGCACATTTAGGTGCTAGACATTCTCTCCTCCAGGCACTGATCACACCCAGACCTGCATGTGCCCTCAGAATGTATCCGGGGACATTTTAGGAATGTGTACACAATTTTAGGAAGGAGCTTCAGACATAGGGAACAATTTTGCCTCTAGCCCCAAATTTTGCAATTCTCTCTATACAAATAGGGAAACCACTGTCCTAAGCATAATACGGAATTTGGGGGCTTTATCAGATGCAGTTCTAAGTTAAGGTCACTTATAAGTATACTAGTTTCACTGGTGAAATGCTTTGCAGCAGTGGATCACTGTTGAACTTGAGAATGCAAAATTACTGTATTTTTCACCCCATAGGGCGCACCTAGTTTTTTTTTTTGGGGGGGGATAAAGAAAAAAAAATATTTTTCCCCAGCCCCCAGAACAGGCTGCTATCCGCAGGGATGCAGGCAGCTCTCCGCAAGCCGTGGGAGCCGGGCGCGAAGTCGCGCCGGGCTCCCACGGCTTGTGCAGAGGTGCACAAAGCCTGGGGCGCGCTGAGCTCAGTGCGCCCCAGGCTTAGGGATGCAGAGCTGCGCGAAGCCCGAAGCCTGGGGTACGCTGAGCTCAGCGCGCCCCAGGCTTCGGGATGCAGGCAGCTCTCCACAAGCCTAGGGAGCCTGGCGGGAACTCCCGCGGGCTCCCAAGGCTTGCGGATAGCTTCCCGAAGCCTGGAGAGCGAAAGGGGTCGGTGCGCACCGACCTCTCTTGCTCTCTAGGCTTCAGCAAAAGCCTGCATTCGCCCCTTCATTTTTGGGGGGGGAAAAGTGTGTCCTATAGGGCGAAAAATACAGTAGGTGGTTGGTAATGTATCTGCCATGTAACAAGTTTCGGCTAGCACAGCTGTTGCACTGGATTTCTCTGTTGTGGAGCATTAATTCTCACCCTTGCACTAGTGGGCAGAGAATGCTGAATTCAGCGCTTTGTGGTTTTTTTATAATTTGGTTACTTTTTAGACCATATTTGTAAATATTAAAATATGCTTGCCTTTTTGCTTCTTCCAGAAAGCTATTAAGGAGAAAGACATCCCCATTGAAGGACTGGAATTCATGGGCCCCAGCAAAGGGAAGTCGGAAAACTCTTCTTGACCATGATGGTCACAGAAAAAAATATTCTGAACCCACACCGGCATGCTAAATCCAGTTGGCTGCTGGACAAGGACTATAGCTATGTTGCCCATGAACTATAGCTATGTTCAGCCCATGAACATCTGCCTCATTAATCTAGTAGCAAGCTTTATATCTACTGACGTATTGTGGGTTTTATCATGTGCAGAGTGGGATTCTCCCGATTTACAACTGAATGTATTTCTAACAAAGGAGTTGGGAAGAAACTCATTCCTGGTTTTTGATCAACCAGTTGTTTTTATTTATGTAAATCTTAACTGCAACTGTTAAAATGAATGTCAGGGTCAATCTCATACATTAATCAATGTGTTCTGTTGGGATTTTACTTTCTGTTTGTCAATTCCACTTCTAGTGGTAGCAGAGAATTCCACTTGGGCTGTAAGTTAAACCTAACGTTAAAGGATACCATATTCAGTGAAATACTGCTGGAGAAATACTGTGCCTCTGAGGAAGTTGGCCTCGTTCTGTGTCTGTTTGTTCAGCTATTCCAAGAAGCCCAGGCCAGATGTAGAAGTTTAAAGGGTACAATGCTTTCTATTTACCAAAGGGAGGAAAGGTTTCAACTTCAGCACAGTGTTGTTGGGATTGACCTCAAAAACTTGAAGTCTGTCTACAGCATAAGATGGATGTATAAAAGGTGGGTCTCCATTTCACTTGGCCAAAGTCAAGTTATTAAAATGAGCCAGCATTGTTTTAACTTGTTGCCTGATTTATAAACCTGTAGGAGGAAATCTAGAATTGAAACAAGTTGGTAGCTGATATCAACAAGCATCTAGTGTCATACAATCTTACCATAGTAGCTAAAATGCATCGGTGTTCGTTCAGAGGCAGCTGGATCGAAACTCCTCAAAACCAGGAAATGGACAGCTCTGTATGTGAAGCTTTTTTAAGTTTGTTATGTGATGGCCTGACACCCATCTTTTACAACCTTGACAAGTCTAGTTTCTTAAGCAAAAGGATTTCAGTATAACATTAATAAGAAGTGTAGACACCCCCCCACATGCACATTGTTAATGGACTTTAGGGGCATAGCAAATGGGCTTCTCAACCCCATCTATTAAATCTGCATTTATTTTAATTTTTCCTCAACCAGCAGCATTTTTAAAAAGAAAAATGCAGTTTGTTTCATATTAAAAGGACTGAATTCAATAGTTGGGTCACCTGCACAACCCCACAGAGAATTCTACAACCAACTTCTTGCAGCCCTGTTGTCAGTGTTGGAAATGTTCTTGCAACAGAAAGTGCCTTCTGATATGATGAATCAGCTGTATGCATTCTGCTGTGTGCAATAACAATTAAACAAGAATAAAAAAATAAAACTGTAGTGGCCTTTTACTTTGTGTAGCACTGCTTCGGAGTATCATAGGTGGACAGCTTGTGGACAGCTTACACTGCTGGTGCTCTTCCCTGAACTAGGGAAGATACTTGCTGTATAAGTAGCTAAGATACCAGCTGTGAATGTCAGAGCTCAAGTCTTGCCTGCCTCTGCCATCCATTCAGTTCAATGGCCTCAGACAAATCTCCACCTCAGTCAACGCAGCTGCAACAGAGCTACTGGTCTGTCTTAATAGGTATGTATATAGAGCACTATGTAAAATTCCAATAATTACCAATTCATTTAGTCAAATAATCTTTTAAGTATGTAGCCCTCCTCAGTATTGGAGGTTGTGATTAGTGCATAAACCCACCATTAGGAGAACCCTGGGCTCCTTCACCGGAGGTACTAGCCCTCCCCTAACATAAGCTGGATAAGAATGTGTTTTGGGTTGCAAAAGTAATAATATTTACTTCCATGAAAATTTTAATCTAAACTAACGCATAAGAAATACAGTGGTTAAGAATCAGAATGCAAGCAACAAATGTGGCTGTTCTCTGCTTTTCTCATCCCTTTGCACAATACAGAGAAAATTTATCACTTCATTTCATAACATAATCTGCTCAAACATGAAAGAATATAAGGAAACCATACAGTGGTTCATGTTCCCATTTTCCCACTGCTGTTCAAGTTGTCTTAAACCAAAATTGTAGCTTCCCCAGGATAGTTAAGAAAAATCACAGAAAAACTTGGTTTGAAAGTGTTTTCTTTTTAATGTGACCTCTGGAACAATACATTCTGCTAGAGGTCAGAACTTCATCATTTCATAGTATAAGGAATGGAGAGCACTGCTGGTCCCAACGTGGGTCTTGGTCCAGCTACCTTAAATGGTCCACATGGCTGGCATGATGCAATTGCTTAATGGTCATCTTCATAGCCAGTTGGCAGAGCGTTAACATGGGGGTTGTGGAAGAAAGTATGGTTCCCATCACCCCATGGGAAGGGCTATAGAAAGAAGAGATTAAAGTTTTTAGCAAGCTACAAAGCAGGAATTCAACTACTTCTAACAGCTTATAAATGAAAAAGGTGCAGTAGATTATTTTAAAAAGCAATTATTCTGAAAATGATGCTTGAAAAGCACTAATTAGCACCAAACAGGAGGCTAGATCAGAAGTCACTGCTACAGAGCAGGGACAACTTGGAAACAAGTAGTTTCAGAGTTACCAGTGACTCAAAGCAGATTACAATTAAATACAAACTACCAGCAAAACCGAGAGACAGAAGACAGAGCTGACACTAAATTATAAAAGATAACGGCTCTTTCAGTCAACACCACTCCCTGAATTGGCTACACTGAACATGGTAACCTATCCCAGAGCTTGAGAGCCCCTCCTAGAAGATTCCTCTTAGCCATGGTCATTAGACTGTCTGGAGGGCCTCAGGTTAGGGACAACTGAGTTAAACTAAAGGCTTAAAATGACAACTGTATAGAATTGTAGATTCATAGAATCATGGAGCTGAAAGAGTCTCGGGGTCATCTTTTTAGCCCAACCTCCTGAAATGCAGGAATCTCAACTAAAGCAGCCATGATGGAAATTAGAGCTCTTTATCTTTAGGTATGTACATCCCACCCTGTTCCGTTCAGACCAGTGGCTGGGACAAAGTCATGTGGGTGGGCCCCAGGCAATGACCCAACAGGGCCATTTTAGTAGCTATTGGGACATTTAGAAAAAACAAAACACATATATATTTCAAATGCACTTTAAAAATGTTTTAGTGTAAAATAAAAGATAGATAACAAAATAAAATAAAGTGGGACTAAAATGGCACTGGCTATGGGGTGAAGGGCAGGGCACATCTCAGGCTGGTGGGATCCACTTCATTTTTCATTGGACACCCCAAGATCAACTGGCCAGAGCTGGGTGCAAGAAGACCTAGCAGACAGAATCAAACAATGCAGGGGTGGTTTTTTTTTTGGGGGGGGAGACTGTCTTTGCTTTTTAAGCTGATCTTTAACATTGCCATTTTTTCAGCTACTTTTTTTAAATAAAATACAGCTTTTGCAGTAACATTTACTACCTTTCTCTACTATATAATTTTGGAAAGTGGTTTGCCTCTTGAGATCTCATCATCAACCTATCTGGCATGATGGATCCCAAGGCGGGGGAATAGCATGTTTAGATACCACGGGATGCAGCTTTGCATCCAGATGGGAGGGCTGAACCTTTCCAAACTGCACTGATTTGGAAACCTCTTAAGGCATCATCATCCAGTTTGGTGCCATCTCCTTGTTAAGTGGTGCAAATAAATAAAGAACAAGACTTGCTTGTGGACAGGTTTGAGTCCAATACCTTGGTCCGGAGGCGCAGATGGGCATAAGGAATGAACTCTGGCCTTTCATGTTCTTGCTGAGACTTCAGGTAGCAGTTCAGCATACACACAGCAACTCCAGGCAAAGCAACCACGAAGGACAGGATCTTCCACATGCGAGCTAATGGAAAGAATTCACACACAAGCAGAAACTGATTGGTTGCCCTGTTTTTTTGCAAAGGGGAAAAAAAGCACAGGACTGATAAAATTAATCCCTGAATGTCAGCTTCTTTATAATGGGATCCCTCCTCTCAACTGGCCAATAACTGGCCAATAACTTAAGCAGTGTGTTTCAGAACAGTTTGCAGGCACTTATGGTTGGCGGGGGTGGGGAGTAAGGAAAAATAAAAGAACCTCAGCTTAAATTGTGCTCTTTTTAGAGTATGAATGTAAGAAGAACCTAGTTGAATTAGATCACAGGCATTGTGTTATCAAAGCAACCAACTAGATTTCTCTGGGAAGCCCGAAAGCAGGACCAGAGTACAATGCTCACCCCCAGCAATCATTATTCAGAGCTATATTGCCTCCAATACTGGGGAATAGCAACCAGAGCTAGTAGTCATTAATAGCCTTATCCTTCACTGACTTGCCTAAACCAGGCTCCTCAACCTTGTGCCCTCCAGATGTTGCTGGGCAGGGTGGGCCTTTGGTCTGATCTAGCAGCTAGGACTGGGCGATATATCAATATATAATCCAAAAGTGGTTTGAAGTCCATATTGTGATATCGGTTTCATAATTTCTGACCTGGCAAAATATCGCAAATCAGTGTGTGTGTGTGTGTGTGTGTGTGTCTCCACTATGCAAAAATCATATTTCTGGGGAAAACCGTGAAGCCAGCCAATGCTCTTGATTCCTGCAGCCCGTTAACTCTGCCAACTCAGCTCTCCCCTGCCTCCTACAGGGAGCAGCGAATCACAATAGCAGTCCTTCTCCATTGCCAGCACTAAGCAACTGGTAGACTGCTTCTGACCTTGGAGGCCCTATTTAGCGGCCACCAGAAAGAACGTAGGCCAGTGGCAGGGCAACAGCTTTACATACAAAAGGTCCTAGGTTCCATCCCAGATAAGGATTGAATCCTATCTCCAGATATGGCTGGGGAAGACTCCCTTCTTGAAACCCTGGAGAGATGCCGCCAGTCCGTGTAGGCAATGCTTGGCTAGATGGACCAATGGCCCGACTCGGTATAAGGCAGCTTCCTATGATCCTTTTGGGGAAGCAGGCACACGAAAGCTCATACCAATAACTAACTTAGCTGGTCTCTAAGATGCTACTGGAAGGAATAACTAACTTAGGTGGTCTCTATGCTGCTACTGGAAATAATTTTTTTTTTTAAAATATTTTGTTTCGACTATGGCAGACCGACACGGCTTTGTTGTTGTTTAGTCGTGTCCGACTCTTCGTGACCCCATGGACCAGAGCACGCCAGGCACTCCTGTCTTCCACTGCCTCCTGCAGTTTGGTCAAACTCATGCTGGTAGCTTCGAGAACACTGTCCATCCATCTCATCCTCTGTCATCCCCTTCTCCTTGTGCCCTCCATCTTTCCCAACATCAGGGTCTTTTCCAGGGAGTCTTCTCTTCTCATGAGGTGGCCAAAGTCTTGGAGCCTCAGCTTCAGGATCTGTCCTTCCAGTGAGCACTCAGGGCTGATTTCCTTAAGGATGGAGAGGTTTGATCTTCTTGCAGTCCATGGGACTCTCAAGAGTCTCCTCCAGCATTATAATTCAAAAGCATCAATTCTTCGACGATCAGCCTTCTTTATGGTCCAGCTCTCACTTCCATACATCACTACTGGGAAACCATAGCTTTTACTATACGGACCTTTGTTGGCAAGGTGATGTCTCTGCTTTGTAACTAGCTCTCTGCATAAGGTTGGGAATAGATTCCCAGCCTGGAACCCAGGAGAGCTGCCAGCACGTGTAGACAGCACCAAGCCAAATGGACCAGGGACCTGGCTCGGCACAAGGCAGCTTCCTTTGTTCGGTGCCCAGAGGCGGCCTTGTCCACCCCCCCCCCCGCCCGCTCTCCTTCTTGGCGGCGCCGGCAGGACCGCCCTCTTCCCCGCAAGGTCACCCGATCACAGGCCCCACTTACTGGACCCGGCCTCGCCGTGGCCCGACGCCGCTGCCGCCGAGAGGAGCCGCTTCAGCCCGGCCCGCGGAGTTGGAGCCACCAGCTGCCGGGAGGCCTTTCCGAGCACGACCGCTGCCGCCGTCGCCATGTCGCCGCCTCTTCTCGACTAGAAGACTTCGGTCGCTCTCTCGGTGCCGGAAGCGGATGTAAGGAGACGGAGAGCGGGCGCTTGCTAATGACGTCAGCACCAGGGGGAGCGATGGGAGACATAGCGCAGAGGGCGTGCCTCCAACATAGACTTGTAAGGGATAGATTCACGCACACAGGACTCACTTCCGGGTTGCTTGGGGCAGACGTGGGAGCTGCTGGTTTACAGCAATGAAGGAATCTAGCATTTTAGGCTGCCATCCTAAATCCGCTTGAATTCCCCATTTAATTTAGTAGATTATTTAGGGTTGTGTTTGCTACCTGTTGTTTCTGATTCAGTTGTTATCTAATGTGTGTGGGGAGGAAAGAGTTTTGTTGTTTGGTTTGGAGATTTTAATTTTTAAAAGTGCAAACTGGGCAAAAGCAGGCTTCAGATTGCCATTGGGAGCTAGACAGATCTTGCTTCAGCCGCAGGGGTACTTTTGAATGGGGGATTTGTGGGTGGCACACTGATATTCCTGTGGATCAGGCGAACAATTTGCAATTAGTTCTGTTCAGAATTATCCATACAGTTTAATTACCAAATGGAAATATTACCAAATGGAAAACCAAATTACCAAATGAGATAAGTAAAAAAATTGTCCAGTAGCACCTTAGAGACCAACTAAGTTTGTTCTGGGTATAAGCCTTCGTGTGCTTATCATGACCTAGCAACCCAGTGGAACACAGCCGGCAGAAAGGGTGGTAAAAGTTGAATTCCTCTAACTTGATCCTGAGCAGATTCTGGAATAGGGACAACTTAAGCTGGTGTGATCTATGTCATCATAAATTCTGCCAACTTTCTAGAGTTAGGATTGTTCTGTTATGCACACAAAAGCTTATACCCAGAACAAATTTAGTTGGTCTCTAAGGTGCTACTGGACAATTTTTAAAATTTATTTTGACTGCATCAGACCAACATGGCTATGTACCTGAATCTCAAATGAGATAAGGTTATTTATGTATGCAACAACTGCAGCCCGTGTTTTGTTAGCAAGGTCCCAACCAAATGGAATAATGGAGCGAGGTCCCAACCAAAGAAGTATGGCAACTTAAGTTGACAGAATATGTGCAACTTGCAGACTTAACATACAGAATAAGAGAACAAGAAGACCATCTGTTTTAAGAAGATTGGAAAAAGTTTATTGACTATATGGAAAATAATTGTACATAGCTGAAAACGTTGGCAGCATTAAGATAAATTCAACAGTGTAAAATAAGTAAATTTTGAAGGATGCAATAATGGAAAGCTGATTGGTATTGTTTTTGTAAAATATGCAGGGATTTAAGATATGTAAAATGAACCCTAGAAAGAGAAGAAGGGAAGTCCCTGATACTTCAAGGATGTAAAATAAGTATTTGAAATTGTAAAACGGAAAACTTAATAAAAATTATTTTAAAAAAGAAAGCAAAATTACCCCAAAAGCTTGCTGGAGGTGCTATTGAGTTTGCTGAATATATTAATTTTATGAATCTGGGAACCAGTTTGATAAAGCTGCTGAGAATTGCAGCTCTGTGAGACTACAGTTCCCAGGATTATTGGGGAAAGGAAGTCATGTGCTTTAGGTGTGGAGCTGCTGTGTAAACCTAGTTTCTTGGATATTTACTGCTGGTGTGACCCTTTGACCAAAGAATACAGAGAAGAGCTCCTCCTAGCTTATAGCAGTAATAGATCCTGGAAAGCCTGAAAAGATTAAAGCAGATCCTCAATACAGACCTGGAGCATGGCTTGTGAGTAGAAGAGGAAAAACTGGCTTGTGGAAAAGGAAATAGACACTGGGCTCTGAAAAACATTTCAGCAGTAGAGGCTTGCCTGTTAGACTGAATGTAGTAAGTGACACTTTCCAGCCATGTTTACCTAAGTATATAAACCCCATTGGATTAAGCAGGAGGACCAATTATTTCTGAGTATAAATGATTATAGTTAGGCTATTAAAATCACCTGTAGGATGGGCATAGGTAGGAGGACCAAGATGCCCATCTGTGTACATCTCTTGTTTTCTCCTCTCTTGGGGCTGGCAGTTTCCACTTGACAACAGCAATATGATGGCCACCAATTTGGTTAACTTTAAAAGGGGGTTAGACAAATTCCTGTAAGGGAGGGGGGCACAGATCGGTGGTAGAGCATCTGCCCTGCCTGCAGAAGACTCCACGTTTGATCCCCAATTGCATCTCCAGGTAGGACTGGGAGAGACTCTCATCTGAAACTCTGAAGAGCCACTGCCAGACAGTATTTACAGAACTGAGCTAGATGTGCAAGTAGATAAATAGGTACCGCTCCGGCGGGAAGGTAAATGGCGTTTTCGTGCGCTGCTCTGGTTTGCCAGGAGCAGCTTAGTCATGCTGGCCACATGACCCGGAAGCTGTACGCCGGCTCCCTCGGCCAGTAAAGCGAGATGAGCGCCGCAACCCCAGAGTCGGCCACAACTGGACCTAATGGTCAGGGGTACCTTTACCTTTACTGAGCTAGATGATCCATTGGTGTGGCTCAGGAAAAAGCAGTTTCTTGCATGTCCACATACAAACAAATGCATCCCAGTTTGGCCAGGCTTTCCTTTAAGTGATCAGGCCTCCCACCCTGTTGTCCAGCGGCCAAACCTCCCCATCATAGTGTCCTGCACTGCTGGGCATGGTGCTGTATTCTGCAAATTAAAAAATGGTGTGGGTCTGATCCTCTGGTCTGATCCAGCAGAGATCTCATGCTCAAAAGTGAGTAGAGCCACAGAGGTGGCTTTTACAAGAATCTTATATTCCATCCACACAAAAGCCAGGGTTTTCTTCCACCTCATCTGTCCACCAGGCAAGCAAGGAAGATAACATCACTCAGGGAAGGTGTAGGGCAGGGTCAGTGAGGGGTTTGGCTGGGGAGAGTGCATTAGGCAAGACAGAGAGACATGGAGGGCCACATTCCATGCCCAGTGGCTTCCCTCCACTGGCCTAACATAAGAAACAAGGCATTGCTAACATTTTAGGCGAACAGCTCTGGAGAAACCGCCATCAAGTCCTGAAAGGTGGATAAATCATTGGTAGTACTTGACAGTTCCACGGGGCGGCAGGCTGAGCTTTCTACCGGTGGCTGACCCTGGAGATGGGATGTCCAGGCGACTGTTTTACATCTCAAAACATGCATTTTCTAGGCGGGAATGTAGATCTGCTCTAATCATGTAATTTACAGGGTCGTTGTGCGGATAAAATGGGATAGACCCCATGAATGCCACCCTGATCTCCTTGGAGACATGCCAATGTCATAAAAGGAATAAATAAAATCCCTTCCCTGCAAATCCACCACAAATTAGGCACTGGGACCCCAAGGGACTTCAGATGCATTTTATTAATTAAGATGTTTTGCAAACACACTACAGTGGTACCTCGGGTTAAGTACCTAATTCGTTCCGGAGGTCCGTACTTAACCTGAAACTGTTCTTAACCTGAAGCACTATTTCTGGGTTAGCAGAGTCTGTAACCTGAAGCGTATGTAACCTGAGGTACCACTGTATACCTTTTAAAGCATATTCCTTTCTGGCCAAGAATTCTGGGAACTGCAGTTCCTTAAGTCTTGCTGGAAATTGAGAAGCAGCGGAGGCTGGTTTCGTGAGGCACTGCCCCCACCAACCTCAGCCTTTTACTTGTCTGCCTTCTTACTGATGAAGCAGGTGCCACTAGCGACCAGCTTCCTCCTTCTTAGTCTCTGTGTTGCCCTTGCAGAACTCAGCAGGGATGGGGAGAAAACCAGAACTCAGTTGGCTCTGGCGCCACCTACTGTTGGGCTCCCAGTGGGCACCAGCTTCCAGTGGTGAGAGATAAAACTACAGCACGCAGAATCTTTGAGGGAAAGAATGTGGCTCTGAATGCATTTCATAGCGGGTGGAAACAGAGAATGGTAGAGTTAGAAGGGACCCCCTAGGGTCATCTAGTCCAACCCCCTGCAATGCAGGAATCACAGCTCAAGATTCCCCGATAGATGGTCATCCTGCCTCTGTTTAAAAACCTCCAATGAAGGAGATTCCATCACCTTCCAAGGTGGTCCATTCTGCTGCCCAACAGCTCTTAGGAAGTTCTTCCTAGTCTTTAGTTGGAATCTCCTTTGTTGTTACTTGAATCCACTCGTTCTGTTCTCTGGAACAGCAGCGAAAACAAGCTTGCTTCATCTTGTATGTGACAGTCCTTCAACTATTTGAAGGCGGCCCCTCCAGAAGAGGAGATAGATAGATGATAGATAGATAGATAGATAGATAGATGACAGATAGATAGATATTTGTGTGTGTACTCATTATACCTTTAAATTATTATTATTATTATTCATTCCTTTTCTATATCACTTTATATTTTTAGGGGGGGAATCTCAAAGCAGTTTACGTTAAAACATCAAATAAAACAACCCAGAATAAAACATTATTGAAGAAACTAAAATATAAATTATACATTCAAAGCAATGGGAAACTAAAACATGATCTTAAAGTTTTCAGGATTACAAAGGAGGTCAGCTACAGAATGCACATTTTAACGCAGCAAACTTAACCCACATGTGGGAAACATTACTAAACAAAGTTAAATATAAAATGCACATGTAAAGCAGCATAATTATCAAGCGAATAACATATCTTAAGCATAGAACATACAGCTACATGCTTCTGCTGGGAGGGCTGTGTCTGTAGAAGCTCAGCTCAATGACTTGAGTCTGCACTAAGAGACAAGATGGTCCCTGGCCTCTTCAGCAGCCTCAGCTTTTGTAGCTGGAGTCAGTCAGGGCCCCGCCTTCAGAACTCACACCTAAGAGGGTATAGACCCAGTTCCACCCAGTGCATGCCCTGATAGGCATCAGGTTGGCTACTGTGAGAACAGGATGCTGGACTAGATGGGTCTCTGGCCTGATCTAGCTGAAGGGCTCTTCTTGTGGTCTTACGTTCCTCTGTTTCTGAACTTGCTTGCGAATCTGAACACAGCTCTCACTTGCAATGACGCCTTTTATGGTTTCTGAAAAGTCCTATCTTATACTGTAGAAGAAGATGCCTATGAAACATGTATTATGCAGATGAATGCATGTTTTTCATGTTTTAAAGGGTGTGTTTTAATTGTGTAGAATGTGGATTTTATCGGTGTGCAATTCTTTTTTTCCTTCTTTTTAACTATTTACCCAGAAGGTGAGACGGAATGGGACAAATTCTGGGCTGTTCAGTCCACCCTTGGATGCTGCAAACTCTTGCATCACTTTCAACACGGAAAAAAACCCTGTTTGCCTCCTTTCCATAGACGTTCACTGGCCAGTCCTGGCTGAGCAGCAGCAGAGACAATGATGGAACAAAAGAGAAGATTTGCCCCATTCTTTTCTCGCCTGTCTCCAGCCTCCTCCATCCCTTCAGATCTTGCCCTGCCCCTCCCCTTCTTTTTACAGGGACCCCCATCCATCTACACCACAAGGCTGAGGGCAGGGGGTGGGGAGGAATGCCATTGTCCTGTCTTCTAGGAATGATCTGGAAGCTCTATGCAAATCTTCAGTTGAAGACCCTGGGAACTGGGCCTCTGGGGGATGGGTTTAGCTATGGGGTCTGGGGGAGGGGGAGATGTTTGGCGATCTCTTAGCAGCCCATTGCAGTATCAGTTCAGTAGGCAGGGAATTCCTTCTCCTTTCTCTTGTTCCCTTGGAAGGAAGGACAGCATGATACCATATGTTGTGTGTGCATCCTCCGACATGTATAGCTGCCATGTCTTCTGAGCATCTGGGATGTTCATTTGGTTGGTCTGATGAGCGTAACTACCCAGATGCCTTTTCTCTCCCTTAAGGTAAAGGTAAAGGGACCCCTGACCATTAGGTCCAGTCATGACCGACTCTGGGGTTGTGGCACTCATCTCGCTTTATTGGCCAAGGGAGCCGGCGTACAGCTTCCGAGTCATGAGGCCAGCATGACTAAGCTGCTTCTGGAGAACCAGAGCAGCTCACGGAAATGCTGTTTACCTTCCTGCCGGAGTGATACCTATTTATCTACTTGCAGTTTGACGTGTTTTCGAACTGCTAGGTTGGCAGGAGCAGAGACTGAGCAACGGGCGCTCACCCCGTCGCGGGGATTTGAACCGCCAACCTTCTGATTGGCAAGTCCTAGGCTCTGTGGTTTAACCCACAGCGCCAACCGTGTCCCTTCTCTCCCTTTATAGATCACATTATCCTGAATTTTGTGGTGTAAAAGCAGCAGGTTGCGCACCTTCCCCTTCCAGGGAGCCCTTTCTGAACTGCCTTGTTGGCCATGTTGCCCCTCTGGGTTGCAAAGAATCCTGGGAGCTCATATATGTCCATGCATAGCAGGGTCTGTTACAGTCTTTCCCAACGTGGCACCCTCCAGATGTTCTTGGACTACAACTCCCATCAGCCCCTGCATCATCCAGACGTGCTGGCTGGGGTTGATGGGAGTTTAGGCCGCACTGCTGCTCCTGCTGCTCCATGGGGATTAAGAAACCAATGTTATCCTCAGGCTGCGTCTTGCAGGTTAAGTGGTTTGCAAGCTGTCTTAACAGGTAAGCTGGCCTGTCGTTACTGAGGTCATTCCAATGCTTTCTAGAGTACCTGCAGTTTGATAGCCATGGGTAGTCAGGCACATAACTCAAGAAGAAGCGGTGGCGTAGCGTGGGTTGTCAGGGCCCATGGCAAGGCAAGTTCAAAATGTGCATGGCTGATTTTGAACAATGCATGGAAGGCAGTGGTGATCACCAACCTCATTGACTTTGTTATAAGAATTGTAAGGTCTCACATATAAAATAAATATTCATAAATGCACACATATCTAAATATATGAACCATGAAGCCATTTTGACTCTCCCAATGATCTCAAATATTCCTCTGCAGTAAGGGAGGCAAATGGAGAAAGCCTTCCCATTGCCTTTTTGCTTGCAAATCCTGCCTTAAGGGCGTATTTGTGTATGAATAGGGTGAGCCTGTGACCTGGATTCAGGAACTAAAGTATTAACCATCACAAAAAAATGGCCAGACTGTCCAGGTAATGCAATCAGTGACCGTTATCAGGTATCCTGGCAGACACCTCCTCTGCTGTAGACAGCCTCCTTTTGTGATGTATGTATGCTGTTTTAGGGGGTTGGTCTTGGGCAACAGGGTGGGCAGTTTCAAAAATCTATATAAGGGCTTGTGCACCATTTTTCAAGGTTCTCCCTCTTGTGTGTGGTGAGTGGGGACCCTATTGCAACAGTTCCTTTAATAAAGATCAGGCTTACTAGTTGCTTTGCTTCTCAATATTCTCTGGTTGGCTTCTGTTTTCTCCTACCGATAGGGAACCCACTTAAGGACTCTATATAGGCTCCAAAATACCCTATAAGTGAAAAGGAGCAGTTTTTCTTATAGCAACTTTAAAATAGAGTCGACAAATGAATGGAGGATAGGGCTATCAATGGCTAAGGTAAAGGTAAAGGGTAAAGGGACCCCTGACCATTACGTCCAGTCATGACCAACTCTGGGGTCGTGCACTCATCTTGCTCTATAGGCCGAGGGAGCCGGCGTTTGTCCGCAGACAGCTTCCGGGTCATGTGGCCAGCATGACTAAGCCACTTCTGGTAAACCAGAGCAGCACATGGAAATGCCGTTTACCTTCCCGCCGGAGTGGTACCTATTTATCTACTTGCACTTTGACGTGCTTTCGAACTGCTAGGTTGGCAGGAGCAGGGACCGAGCAGCGGGAGCTCACCCCGTTGTGAGGATTCGAACCGCCGACCTTCTGATCGGCAAATCCTAGGCTCTGTGGTTTAACCCTCAGCGCCACCCGCGTCCCTTATCAATGGCTACTAGCTGCAATTGACTATACTCTGCTTCCACGGTCGGATGCAGAAAAGCTTTTTAATACCAGCTGCTGGTAGCCACAGGAGAGGAGGGTCCCCTCATGTTTGGGTCCTGTTTGCCGGTTTCCCACAGGCATCTGGGGAACCACTTTGAGAACAGGGCTGCTGAACTAGATGGGTACCCTTTGGCCTGACTGATTGGGCTCTTCTGCTGTTCTTACATTTACGTTCGTATGACAAGGACCACTTATCTGCATTCATCCACATTTGCTTGCAGGGTGTTTACACGTCATCCTGTTCATCATTCATTCACCCCACACTTTTCAGGGCATTTCCCCACTGCTTTCCAAACCGCAATTAAAAACCAAAAAAAGTGTTTTGTTGCGCTAGGGTGAGACAAAGCGCTTCAACCCACTTTAAATGCGCAACCCTGAAGTTCTGGTATGCGCTGGATTCCCTCCTGTGAAATACGGACAGTCCCTCGGATGCTATTGCCAGCTCTCATACAAAGGCGCTGTTGACATGCAGCCATCCAAATCGCGTTCCAGGGTTTTCTTCTCTCTCCTCTGATTACCCCTCTGACAGATAAGGAGAACAAGCTGTTCTTTTCCTCTTCGCCTTTTGCGGAAAGGTAACATCACGCGGCCTTGCCTGCTCGACAGAAAACAATTCCTTCCCTTCTCTCTCCCGTTTCTCGCCGTACATTTCTCTCTGCTTCAGGAATGCCGGCCAAAGGGAGCAGTGCGCACATGAACTCTTGAGGGCAGAGGTGTGCGGGAGAGAAACTCTTGCACGATTTCCCAGCGAGATCTAACAAGTGGTTCAAGTGCCCCAGACTTGAAGGCTGGTTTAAAGTTTAGGGCCCACCTTATTGTCTTCCAAAGCAACTACAGTGGTACCTCAGGTTAAGTACTTAATTTGTTCCGGAGGTCTGTTCTTAACCTGAAACTGTTCTTAACCTGAAGCACCACTTTATCTAAAGGGGCCTCCTGCAGCTGCTGTGCCGCCGCTGCACGATTTCTGTTCTCATCTTGAAGCAAAGTTCTTAACCCGAGGTAATATTTCTGGGTTAGCAGAGTCTGTAACCTGAAGCGTATGTAACCCGAGGTACCACTGTACTCTATTCCAAACTTAAAAATGGAAAGTGTAATGCTGGTGGTCAACAAAAGAGGTTTAAAGACTCTCTCAAGGCAAATCTAAAAAAATGCAGTATAAACATCGACAACTGGGAAACACTGGCTTGCGAGTGCTCCAATTGGAGAACAGCCTTTACCAAAGGTGTGATGGACTTTGAAGACGCTTGAACTCAGGACGCAAGGGAGAAATGTGCTAAGAGGAAGGCACCCTTGGCAAATCCAGATTGTGACCAACTCCCGCCCGGAAACCAATTGTCCCCACTGAGGAAGGACGTGTGGATCCAGAATTGGCCTCCACAGTCATTTACAGATTCATTGTTAAAACTGTGTTTATGGAAGACAATCTTACTCGGCTACGAGTGATCGCCAAAGAAGACTGTACAGGGGCACCTGATGTCGGCTGTGCCAAGATAAGCAACGTTGGGCTCACACTTACCGTATTTTGCGCCCCATAAGACGCTCAGGCCCATAGGACGCACCTAGTTTTTTTGGGGGAAAATAAAGGGGGAAAAAATTTCCCCCCCAGGTGCGGGGCTGGAAGAACCAGCTCGGGGAACAGTGGGAAGGCACGCTCTGCCTCCTCGCTGTCCCCCGAGCTTGTGGGGCTGGCGATGGGGAGAAGTGCGCTGATCCCGCGACTGCAGGCAGCTCTGCACCACCATCCGGAGCAGGGCGGGACTTAGCGCCCCGCTCGGGATGGCGGCGCAGATCTTCCTTCAGTCCCGGCACGGCAGGCAGCTTTGCGCGGCCATTTGGAGCGGGGCGGGCTTCGCTCCCGGTGGCCGCGCAGAGCTGCGCTGATCCCGGGACGGCAGGCAGCTGTGCACCGCCATCCAGAGCGGGACGGGACTTAGCGCCCCGCTCCCGATGGCAGCGCAGAGCTGTGCTGAGCCGGGGACTGCAGGCAGCTCTGCGCAACCTTTGGAGCCGGTCTCCCGAGGGTTGCGCAGAGCTTCCTGAAGCCTGGAGAGCGAGAGGGGTCGGTGCGCACCGACCCCCCTCGCTCTCCAGGCTTCAGCGAAAGCCTGCATTCGCCCCATAGGACGCACCCAGATTTCCCCTTCATTTTTGGAGGGGAAAAAGTGCGTCCTATAGGGCGAAAAATACAGTATCTGCAGCAGCAAAGCACCAGCGAGAATGAAGAGGGTACGGGTGGGTGCAATTGTTTGGGAATGAAGAGGAACTGGGAAGCCTGAAGAAGACCTTGAATGGACTGCTAGTATTTGAAGCTGATACTATAACTACCACCAGCTTCAGCTACTATAGCATGATGGGAGTTGTAATCCAAAACACGTGGAGGGTTCCAGGCTGGAGAAGCCTGTCTTATGCTTTTTAATTCTTTGTAAATTGCCACAGATAAAGAGATGTGTGTATCACATGATTTTAAACATCTCTCTTTTTTTCCACAGCAAGGTGCTACTAACATGCCAGTAACTTTATGTTCTCCTCGAACTGTTTCCATCCCAGTTAGTCATTATAAAAACTTGGTCACTGAAAACCAGTGGCTGTGCTTGTTTTCTCCCTCCCAGTAGCCCTTTCCTTTTATGCTGTGCCTTTTAGATTACAAGCAGGAACTGACTTTTAAATCTGTTCCTTGGAAGTCTTTGTAAGCTAAAAAGCAAAGTACACCAAGTTTTTAACTCTTTAAAGATTTTCTTATATGGCTTTAAACTGCTTTGATATATATATTTTTATGATATAGCAGCAAATAAATATTTTTTAAAATAAATGAAAGCAAATGCTTTTAATAAATTATAAAATAAAAACAAACGTATACACACAAACATACACACACACACATATTTTCCAGTTTTAAAAATTATATCATGAAATGTAACATTTTATCAATATAAAGGTAAAGGTACCCCTGCCCGTACAGGCCAGTCGTGACCGACTCTGGGGTTGTGCGCTCATCTCGCTTAAGAGGCCGGGAGCCAGCGCTGTCCGGATACACTTCCGGGTCACGTGGCCAGCGTGACGAAGCTGCTCTGGCGAGCCAGCACCAGCGCAGTGCACGGAAACGCTGTTTACCTTCCCGCCAGACCGATACCTATTTATCTACTTGCACTTAGGGGTGCTTTTGAACTGCTAGGTGGGCAGGAGCTGGGACCGAACGACGGGAGCTCACCCCGCCGCGGGGATTCGAACCGCTGACCGTACGATCAGCAAGTCCTAGGCACTGAGGTTTTACCCACAGCGCCACCCGTGTCCCTCTTTATCAATATATGTACATTTTAAAAAATATTTATTTTTATATATCTGTTTTTAGAAAGAAATATACATATCTTCATTTAAGTTGCAATTGCATATCTGGTAAATTTCTGCACTTGCAGGAGTGTATGCTAACTTTTTTCTCAAATACACACACACACACAAGTGTGTGTGTCAATGGATCTTTCGCGCACAGAACAACCAATTCTCTTTCATGCACCTGGGTGCAGCCACGGAAAAGCTCTTGTTTCCAGAGCAGAGTTTATTTATAGTCCTCCTGGCCTCCTTGTGAATGTGAAAAGGAGGAAGGGCCTCTTCCTCCCTCATCCCAACAGCCCCTCTTCCCTGAGGGCTCCTTTCATGTGGAAATTGGAGAGTCTAGCTAGCCCCACCAGGGTCAGAGGAGAAGGGCTCGACTCAATTACTCCCAGAGAAAGAAGCAGGCAGGAGGCTTTCTCAGGCTAAGCGGGACTCTGGCTTTTTGTGGATGGGCGAGGCTGGCACTTCTCCTGTCCCCCTTTTGTGTCAAGAATCGGGATCTCTGCGGGGTATTCTTCTGAACTCTCTTCTACCAGAGACATGGCAGATGGAGACGGGCCAGCAAAATATCCTCTAAACATCTGAGAGCTGAAACACCCCCATTAAAAGTGGAGGCAGTTTCCCACCCCAAAAGGCAAAAATATAAGGTGCCCCCATCTACAGAGGAACCCATATCATGCAGGGAGGCAGCAGGAATACGCCTTTGAGGGAGCGATGGAAGACACCTCCCAGAACAACCACAGAGGCTAGTTCCCTCTGCTCAGTTGAGGCTGGCAGGAAGGAAGGAGGCCGGGCTTGAGCATGCAGAGATGCAACGAGCACCTCACTCTCTGGATAGGTAGATTAGGCTCACAGGAACATTTTATTGTGTGTTTCAGGCTTGTGTGGCCTACTTTGTTCTTTAACTAGAGCCCCCAAGTCCGCCAACCCAGGGCTGGTGCAAAGGACACAGGAATTCTGAGCTCAGGGATTGGTTTGGCGTGCCAATACTGAATGGAGCTTGCTTAACGCTCAAACCAAGCTGTCTTCATTTCAGCAATATAACTAAGGCAGGAGGAGTCGGCCACTGAGAGAAAAGGATTCTAGGCTAGATGGGCCATTGCCTGATCCAGCAGGCTATTGGGTTGTTGCCGTTGCTGTTGCTGCTAAACCATTGTGGCAGCTTCAGAAATGCCCTCTGACCTACAGCAAATCACTCGTACCTCCAGTTCTGCTTTCTCTTCACCCTGGCTTGATTTTTTTCACTTCATGTGGAGTGCCAGCTGCTCTGTCGTGGCACGTGGCTTGGGACTTGGTGTCTCTAAGGACCCCCTCCGGAACGTCAAATCAGAATTCACCAAACCAATCCTCTCTTTTTTAAAAATTGCGCTTTCGCGATGACTTGTACTCGCGATGGTGTCAGGGTGGTTATACACGGTTATATGTTTTGGGGTGGACAAACCGCTTCGTTGGCAGCAGATGCATCTCTTGCAGTTCCCTGCTGAAATCCTGTCACTTTTTATACCACAAATGTCCTGGGTTGTTGCTTTTTTGGCCCGTTTTCGGTGCTGCAGTGCAAGAATTGACCCTGCAGGTGGCAATGATGCAATAAAAATAAAAATTATTATTATTATTATTATTACTACAAAAATGCAAATTGAATGAGCAGAATATGGTGTCCTCTCTTAAAAGTAATTCTTCGCTCTTATCACCCACAAAGGACAATAGCTCCTCCCAGCTCTCACCTGGGAACTTTCCTTTCCCCTCCCAGCCTCTCACCCTGGGAGTCCCACATTTCCCAGGGTCCTCCATTGATTATCACCCGCATGATGAGTATACATATTCTAGACCTTAACATAAAGGCCCCAGGCATAGGACTCCAAAGAAAGAAGAAAAAGAAGAAGAACAAAGGAGAGCAACAGAAGAAAGAAAGGGAAAATAGAAAGAAAAAAAGGAGAGAGAGCGGGAGAGAAAAGATAAAATACAAAAGAAAAAGAAACATTAGGAAAAGATACCAAAAAAGAAAAGAAAACTTCTGATTTTCCATCTGCAGGTTACATTTAAAAAAGAATACTGTCTTTTTTGCTCTATAAGACTCACTTTTTCCCTCCAAAAAAGTAAGGGGAAATGTGTGTGCGTCTTATGGAGCGAATGCAAGCTGCGCAGCTATCACAGAAGCCAGAACAGCAAGAGGGATTGCTGCTTTCACTGCGCAGCGATCCCTCTTGCTGTTCTGGCTTCTGAGATTCAGAATATTTTTTTTCTTGTTTTCCTCCTCCAAAAACTAGGTGCGTCTTGTGGTCTGGTGCGTCTTATAGAGCAAAAAATACGGTAAATGGTTAATTTAAAACATTCAGCCCGTGCTAACATCCATCTTTTCTACCTTCAGTTAAACAATATTTCTTTTAATTCAGGTCTCTGAGATTCACCACCCCCCCCCCGCAACAAAGAGCAACTGTGGTGCAGTGGTTAGAGCGTTGGACTAGGAGACCAGGGTTCAAATCTTCACTCAGCCATGAAGCTTATTGGGTGTGACCTCAGGGGCCGGTCACTCACAGCCTAACCTCCCTCACAGGGCTGTTGTAAGGATCAAATGAGAAGTCTTTAACCCACCTTGGAGGACAGACAGGATAGGAATGTAATAAAGGATAGAAATAATAAAAATGTTCCATATTTATACATCCGCCAGCCGCTCCCCTCCCCGCGTCTGGAAGGGCTCGAAGATGAAATGCTTTTGAAATATTTGTTTATTGTTCCATTAATATCCCACTTTTCCTCTGAGGACCTCAAGAAATAGTTCTCCTCTGTATTTCATCCTCACCAGAGCCCTATGAGGTAGGTTAGGCTAAGAGGCCCAAGGTCCCCCAGTGAGCTTCATGGCTCGGTGGTGATTTGAACCCTGGTCTCTCAGGTCTCTGGGACGCGGGTGGCACTGTGGGTTAAACCACAGAGCCTAGGACTTGCCAATCAGAAGGTTGGGAGTTCAAATTGCACAACAGGGGGGAGCTCCCGTTGCTCAGTCCCTGCTCCTGCCAATCTAGCAGTTCGAAAGCACGTCAAAGTACAAGTAGATAAATAGGTACTGCTCTGGCGGGAAGGTAAACGACGTTTCCGTGCGCTGCTCTGGTTCGCCAGAAGCGGCTTAGTCATGCTGGCCACATGACCCGGAAGTTGTACGCCAGCTCCCACGGCCAATAAAGCGAGATGAGCACCGCAACCCCAGAGTCAGTCACGATTGGACCTAATGGTCAGGGGTCCCTTTACCTTTACCTCTCAGGTTCTAGTCTGACCCTCTAACCACTCTGCCACACTGTTCCACGGACAGGGGTGAGGTTGGAAGCCTCACAATGCCTCCCTTTTCAGTCTTGGGTTGCCGCTGCTCCTGGAAGCAGCTCTCCTCTTTAGAAGAAGGAAACGAGCTAAGCTGGTTCAAGTGCTGTTCCTAATTGGTGTCCTCGTTAGGGGCAGTAATTAGTGCAGGCTCTGGCCAAGTGCTCACCATGTCCCAGGCTTACACTGAGAAAGGCCTGACCTTCCCGTAAACCCCCTTCTTGCATTAATGCCCAACCAGATTCCTCTTGGAAGACTCCCCCAAGTCCCATTTGCTGCATCTCAACAACAAGGAAACAGTGGTACCTCAGGATAAATATTTAATTCATTCCGGAGGTCCGTTCTTAACCTGAAGCACCACTTTAGCTAATGGGACCTTCTGCTGCCGCCGCGCTGCTGGAGCCTGATTTCTGTTCTCAACCTGAAGCAAAGTTCTTAACCTGAAGCACTATTTCTGGGTTAGCGGAGTATGTAACCTAAAGCGTATGTAACCTGAGGTACCATTGTATTGTGGAAGGTGCAGGAAAAGGGTGTCTGTTCTCGGGGAGGAAAAGCTGAAACGTCGTTTGCTTCCCAGTTCAGAAAAAAGGGTGCTGGAGTGGATGTAAAACCAAGGTTTATAAAATGATGCACAGTGTGTGGAATGTCGATAGATGGGGAGAAAACCCCCTCATTGCGCTAGAACTGGTCGACATACAGTGGTACCTCGGGTTACAGACGCTTCAGGTTACAGACGCTTCAGATTACAGACTCCGGTAACCCAGAAATAGTACCTCAGGTTAAGAACTTTGCTTCAGGATGAGAACAGAAATTGTGTGACGGTGGCACGGCGACAGCGGGAGGCCCCATTAGCTAAAGTGGTACCTCAGGTTAAGAACAGTTTCAGGTTAAGAACAGACCTCCAGAACGAATTAAGTACTTAACCCGAGGTACCACTGTAATATTAACAGCAGATGAGCCATTCCACAGTCCATTTTACTACTTCCCCACCCCCGAAGATGCAGTGGTCTTTACATCATCTAGATCTCTGACTGTATGCAGTAGTACCTCGGGTTACATACGCTTCCGGTTACAGACGCTTCAGGTTACAGACTCCGCTAACCCAGAAATAGTACCTCGGGTTAAGAACTTTGCTTCAGGATGAGAACAGAAACTGCGTGGCGGCGGCACGGCGAAAGCGGGAGGCCCCATTAGCTAAAGTAGTACCTCAGGTTAAAAACAGTTTCAGGTTAAGAACGGACCTTCAGAACGAATTAAGTTCTTAACCTGAGGTACCACTGTACAGTGAAGCTGCTCAGGACAGATAAAGGGGGAAATCGTTCTTCAAAGTTAACCTACGGAACTCACTCCCACAGGAGGCAGTGACCATCTGTCTCCTCTTCTCCAGGCTAAACATACCCAACCCCAGCTGATGGGAGTTGTAGTCCAAAACTTTTGGAGGGCAGGAGCTTGATGCAGGCTGTGCTATGGGCTGTTCTCTGGTGCTCTAGACTGTGCCTGGGCCAAATTGCCTCCCACCACCCAGATTGTGATGCTCATCGTGTAATCTCACAAAAGCTGTGCACCTGATTTTGGATCCGCTGAGCTCCCGGCAAGCACCCTTTCCTTGGACAGCTAAAATCTGAGCCTCTCCTCACATGTTTAATGCTGGCAGAGGGAAATCCATCTCTGCAGTCCCGCTCCCTCCCCGCAACCACCCTGAATAATTCATCAAGAGCATAATTGTTAGGTCCGTCCGAGAACCAGTTCCTCTCCTCTTTCTCTCTGTTTCCTTCCTTTCTTCAGCCCGACAGCCTTTCAGGGGTAAAGTTTTTAATTACAGCTCAGGGAGGCTTCTCCGCCAGACAGCAGGGGCCTTGATGCCGGCTGCTGGGCCGCAGAGATGGCTATTTATACAACCCGAATTAATCAGGTGCAACATTTCAGCTGGGAAGAATAAGGGAGGGCTATTTGGTTTCCCATTTTGTGTGTGTGTGAGAGAGAGTGAGTGTCTGAAACAAGCTGCACCGGATTTTCAGTGTAGCAGAAGAAAAAGCAGGTGACTGCGCTATGGGGCCAGTCTGGGAACCCGGGGAAAGCCAAGAGAGAAGCCACAGTGGGGAGAGACATGATTGACTAAGGGTCAAAGGATATTGCAGAGCTGCGGAAGGCTCAGAAAAGGGCACTGATCTGTGAAACTGTCCCTGTTACAGATGCCACATACTGTAATACCTATTCGGCATTTGCAAGAAATAAATATGTTAGAGTGACAGTGCTTAAACTTTGGAACCATTGACGTCAGGCTGGTTTCTTCACTGTACAGTGGTACCTCAGGTTACATACATTTCAGGTTACAGACTCCGCTAACCCAGAAATAGTACCTCGGGTTAAGAACTTTGCTTCAGGATGAGAACAGAAATTGTGCTCGCGCGGCAGCAGCAGGAGGCCCCATTAGCTAAAGTGGTGCTTCAGGTTAAGAACAGTTTCAGGTTAAGAACGGACCTCTGGAATAAATTAAATACGCAACCAGAGGTACCACTGTACTCTTTTGGACACCTGCTAAAAATATAGAATCATAGAATGGTTGGAAGGGACCCTGAGAATCATCTAGTCCAACCCCCTGCAATGCAGCAATATTCAGCTGTCCCATACAGGGATCGAACCTGCAACCTTGCTGTTATCAGCACCACACCCTAACCAAATGAGCTATTAAGACCACCCAGGTGTTTAGAAAGTGGGTGTGAGTTTTGATCTATTGCTGTTTTAACTTTCTCAAACCTTAAATTGTTGTTATTTTTTCTTATTGATAATTTTTTAAAATCTTTTTTGCAAACCACTTGGAGGTGTGTTTTTTTTTTAAAAATCAAGCATTGTGTATATTTTATGAAGTACAATAAATAAAATCTCTAAGCAGGGCATGCAAGGTACAACCCCGAAACCACAAACAAAAGGTCCATACATAGCATCAGCAAACGAGAAGAAACCTATAAAGCATTTAAGCAAAACATTGAGACCTAAATCCTGTGCTTTGAAGAAAAACCATAGTGACTCATGTTCAAACCCTAAACTGTGGCCTGTCATAACTACTGCCCGTTGAAACAAGCCTACTTCGCAACCCACAAGTTGAGTTTCTCTTGTCTCAAACAAGCCATTGCCTTAAAAACTGCCTTTTTGCTCGTCTGCAGTGTGTTCAGAGGGGGGAAGTGGAAGGGATGGAATCATCCCTCTTGCCTTGTGGGGAGGGCAAGTCCCTGCTCTCAAAATAGGAAGATGTCAGATGAGGTTGGCCAGTTAGAGAAGCAATTAGCAGCTGCTGGTCATATTTCCAGACAAGGCACCTGTAAAGCACTCTAAGCCTGTAAGCAGCAACCTATTAAACTGCTTTCACCTTGGCAACTCCTCCCTGGCTGCTGCGTAGCCTCTTTGCTGAGCCCATGCAGTAATCTGCTTCTCACACGCCCAGGTTCGCCAGGCAGCCCGTAGCCGTCTCTCTGCATCCAGCGATCATAGCTTGGGTGGCGCTAGCAACTCCCAGGCGCTGGAGAGCCAGGGAAGGGGTGGTGGTGCTGGCAACCAAGCTACACTGGGGAACAGGTGCAGTTCAGAGGAAGAGCGTCTTGCCTTCCGTACAGAAAGTCCCAGATTCTATCCCTAACAACATATCCCGGTGGTACTGCAAGAAGTCTGAAATGCTGGAGCAGGGGTCCCCAAACTTTTTCAGCAGGAGCTGAACTTGTCAGGGGCTGGACTATATATTTTTTTTGGGGGGGGGGATGAACAAATTCCTATGCCCCACAACTAACCCAGAGATGCATTTTAAATAAAAGCACACATTCTACTCATGTCAAAACGCCAGCAGGCCCCACAAATAACCCAGAGGTGCATTTTAAATAAAAGGACACATTCTACTCATGTAAAAACATGCTGATTCCCGCACCGTCCGTGGGCCGGATTTAGAAGGCGATTGAACCAGATCCGACCCCCGGGGCTTAGGTTGCCTACCCATGGGCTGGAGGCCTGCTGCCACTCAGAGTAGAGGACACTGAGATATATGGACCAGTGATCTGGTATGGTGTAAGGCTGTTTCCTACGATCCCATTTGTGAAGGAATGCAGCTTAGTGGGGCGTCCGCTTTGCATGCAGGAGAAGGTCCCAGATTCAATCTCTGGTATAGTATCTGCTATGAATGCAGAAGGCCGCAAGTTCAATCCCAGACCCTCCAAGTGTCCCTATTTTCAAGGGACATTCCCGGTTTCTGATTTGATCCTGGAATGTCCCTCTTTTCCTTAGGATATCCCTATTTTTTCAGAGAAATGTTGGAGGGTATGGAGTTATGCAACCCCTGAGCCAAGGAGAGTCTAACGGAAGTCTAACGGAATCCGTTCAGGAAGGCCACTCAACTTCCAAAACATTCAGAAACCAAGGCACAGCTTCTGATTGGCTGCAGGAAGCTCCTGCAGCCAATCGGAAGCCACGTCAGACATTCGGGTTCCAAAGAACATTTGCAAACCGGAACACTCACTGCCAGGTTTGCGGCATTTGGGAGCCAAAACATTTGACTCGCAAGGCGTTCAGGATGCAAGGTACGACTGTACAACCTTTAGAAGACATCTGAAGGCAGCCCTGTATAGGGAAGTTTTTTAATGTTAAATGCTTTATTATGTTTTTATATGTGTTGGAAGCCGGCATGCCATTGGGGACTGAACCTGCAACCTTCTGTATGCAAGGTTGGTGCTCTGCCCCTGAGCTACAGTTCTGCTCCCTTTACCTTGTGCATCACATCACCTGGGACTGATGGGAATTATAGTTTCAAACATAGAGGGCACCAGGCTGGCAAACGCTGGTCTCCACAGTCATAAGGTGAAGATTCTAGAGCAGGGGTCAGCAACGTGTGGCCCGTTGGCTGGAAGCGGCCCACGAAAACCATTTTACCGGCCCAGGAGCCACCCTCGAACCGAGCTGCCCGCTTGGCAATTCCCCCGCGCACTGCACTAAACCAGCGCAGCGCGGCACGGGGACTCACCAAGCGGCGCCAGAAATCACGCCTGCGCATGTCCAGACGCTGAAAATTGCTTCTGCTCAGGCATGATTTTTGGCGTCTGGGCATGTGCAGAAGCGATTGTTGGTGCCACAGACATGCACAGACCTGATTTTCGGCATCGCGCTGTGCCAGTCCAGCCCACGGACAGTCTCCGTAGGAATGATCCGGCCCATGGCTGGTAAACCTTGCCAACCCCTGTTCTAGAGCCTTGGGGAGCTCAAAGGGTGCTGTAATTTTCATCTGGCCAATTCCCCACCCCCACCCCCCACAGTGAAAGGTTTGGGACTTTAAGTCGTTTGCTTGGATTGCTGCCGAAGATTTCAACAAATTTGGGGCCTGGGCGAGAAGCTGAATTATTTATTATCAATTAGAACTTTTCAGGGTTTTTGACGTGGCGCTCAGAGCTCGTATTGTTTGGGACCTGCATTTAACGCTCCCGCAGATAAAAGAACGAAATTATCACTCGGGAAGCTTTTATTCCAAGCCGGCTCTGAGATAACTCCTTTGCATATTTGGCGAGATTTTCCAGCTACAATTCAGTGTGTTAATGCTACATCTTGTGGCAGGCTGTAGCGTTGGGAGGAATAAATTTAGAAACACAGACACGTTAAAATGCACCTGAAGACCATCCAGTCCTTCTGTGCCTCTTCGCAGATCAGGTCTGTGCTGATCTCGAAGCAGGATCGGTGGAGCAAAATGGGCTTCCAAATGCAACCTGGAAAAGACCTGAGTTTAAACTGGAAAAGACCTGTGTTTAAATAGAACCTTTGCCCACAAGCTGGTAGGCAGGAGAGCAGGGAGCCTGACATTAGGTGGCGCCAGAGAGCCAATGACAAGGGAGAGAGTTCATTCTAGTTTCACCCCAGCTGAGTTCTTCAGGGGCAACACCGATACCTAAAGGAGGATGCTGACCGGCAGTGCCACCCTCTGGGCTGCATGTAAGTAGGGAGGCAGGCTGGTGGCAGCTGGCTCAGATTGGTGCAAGCAGTGCCTCATTTGCCCTCATGGATAATCTACGAGATCATATGCGCCTTCAGTTGGCAGAACTGCCAACTAGACCGCTTCAGTTGGCAGAACTGCCCCTGTTACAGGTGCCACAGAATACCTGTCCTATATTTGTAGAAACTTGACATTTGGCAGCGTTACACATTGGAACTCCCTGCCTCTTGATGTCAGTCAAGGCGCCTTCACTCTTTTCAGTGCCCACTAAAAACATCCTTCTTTAGACAAGCCCACCCAGATGTTTAAAAAGTTGGTGTGGCTTTTAATCTCTTTTTAGTCTGTGGTTATTTTACCTTTCTGAAAGTTTTATATTATTGCTGTTAATTTTTCTTATTGATAATTTTATTGTTTCATCTATTTTGTAAACCGGTTTTTGAGGTTTGTTTGTTTTCCTACAGTTAAGTGGTGCATAAATTTTATGAAATAAATAGAATAGAATAGAATAGAATAGAATAGAATAGAATAGAATAATGGAGCAGCCTCTATTTCTAGGAAGCAAACTGCAGGTAAGGCAGTTGGGTGTAAACATATTGAAATGCAACTTCCAGATTCTAGTCGGAATCTTCTGCCTTACCTCCTGCACCAGCAATGCTAGTAGTTCCAGCTCTGTCTTTAACTGGAGCTGACATTCCCCTTGGGCAACAGATGTTCAGGAACATCATCTTTCTTCTGAGCCCCCTGCCATTCTCTTCTGTTGCCACATGGCCTTTCCTGTCCATCCGTCCCCCCAACCTGGCCGTGGGCTGCAGGTTTGCAGTGGAAAATAGGAACATACATCTGACATTAGATCCATATAGCATTGCATGCTGGACCCTCATCAAATCCGGAACCAGTTTTGAGAGGGGCTTCAGTCCCACACTGGTTTCAACACACGCCCTTCTGCTGCCCAACAGTTGCAGCTTTTGGTCAAATAGAAGCTTCAGTGGTTTTAAAAAAATTTTTTTAATACTTTTCAGATTTATAGGTAAAGGTAAAGGGACCCCTGACCATTAGGTCCAGTCATGGCTGACTTTGAGGTTGTGGTGCTCACTTTACTGGCCGAGGGAGCTGGCATACAGCTTCCGGGTCATGTGGCCAGCATGACTAAGCAAGCCGCTTCTGGCGAACCGGAGCAGCGCCTTCCTGCTGGAGCGGTACCTATTTATCTACTTGCACTTTGACGTGCTTTTGAACCTCTAGGTTGGCAGGAGCAGGGACCAAGCAACGGGAGCTCACCCCATCGCGGGGATTCGAACCGCCAACCCTCTGATCGGCAAGTCCTAGGCTCTGTGGTTTAACCCACAGTGCCACCCACGTCCCTTTCAGATTTATACATTTCACTAATTATTACAATCATCTTAACATTTCAAAACATGACTTCCTTCTCCCTCTTTCTGCGGTTCCTTAAATTTATTTTTTATATATTCTGCATATCCAGATTAACTTAACTTGCTCATTTAGTCATCTTTTTTAAATATATACTCTTATGAAACTGCAGGTTATTACAATAATCCTGCCAATGTTCTTATCTGTTTACAATTTATCTGTAAATATTCAGTAAACCATTTCCATTCTTTTATAAAAAGTTTGTTATCTTGATTTCTTATTCTTCTGGTATGTTTTGCCATTTCTATATATTCCATAAGTTTTTGTATCCATTCTTCTTTTGCTGGGACTTGTGCTTTTTTCCATTTGGGGGCAAGTAAAATTCTTATTTTACATGAATAAGTTTCTATATGGCTTAGGTAGTTCTGTCCCTGTAATTCCCAAAAGAAAGGCTGCTGGGTTTTTTTGTGTGTGTCTGTGTGTTGTTTTACAAAGGTTATTTTAAACATCCTTTCCATTATACAGTGGTACCTTGGGTTAAGTACTTAATTCGTTCCGGAGGTCTGTTCTTAACCTGAAACTGTTCTTAACCTGAAGCACCAATTTAGCTAATGGGACCTCCTGCTGCTGCTGCGCCGTCAGAGCACGATTTTGTTCTCATCCTGAAGCAAAGTTCTTAACCCGAGGTAATATTTCTGGGTCGGGTTACATATTACCGTATGTAACCCGAGGTACCACTGTATATCATTTCCCAGTAAGCTTTAACCCACTGTATATCATTTCCCAGTAAGCTTTCCCAGTAAGCTTTAATATCATTTCCCAGTAAGCACGTCGGGTTACATATTACCGTATGTAACCCGAGGTACCACTGTATATCATTTCCCAGTAAGCTTTAACCTTACCACAAGACCACCACATATGATAAAAAGAACCTTCAGGAGCCACAGATTTTTGCAAGAATGCAAAAAGCGTGCTGAACCTTTTGAGCTGGCGCAAAAAGTAGAGTGTGCAAATATGCCATGGGCCACATTTTCCATCTTTCAAGGTACCTTCAACAACCCTGTTTGAAGGGGGGAACCTAACAACGCTTGCCTGTCTTAGAGGGAAGCCCTATGCCACCTGTTTGCTGGGAGCCCACTTCATTGTGCGTCATATTTGTCTGTCTCCCTCGATGTCCACCCTTGGTGGCAACCAAAACCCACTGCGGGAGGAGGCCGCTTCAATGGCCCCTCTAGTCCAGCTTCCTGTTCTCACAGTGACCAACCAAATGCCTCTTTTGGGAAGCCGGCCAGAAGCAGGACCCGAGCACAAAAGCCCTCTCCCCTCCTGAGATTTCCAGCAACTGGTACAGCGGTACCTCGGGTTACAGACGCTTCAGGTTACAGACGCTTCAGGTTACGGACTCCGCTAACCCGGAAATAGTACCTCGGGTTAAGTACTTTGCTTCAGGATAAGAACAGAAATTGCACGGCAGCAGCGGGAGGCCCCATTAGCTAAAGTGGTACCTCAGGTTAAGAACAGTTTCAGGTTAAGAACGGACCTCCAGAACGAATTAAGTTCTTAACCCAAGGTACCACTGTACTCAGAAGCATCACTGCCTCCGACTGTGGGGACAGAGCATAGTTATCTTGGCTGGTAGGGACGCGGGTGGCGCTGTGGCCTAAACCACTCAGCCTCTTGGGCTTGCCGATCGGAAGGTTGGCGGTTCAAATCCCTGCAACAGCTTGAGCTCCCGTTCCTCGGTCCCTGCTCCTGCCAACCTAGCAGTTCGAAAGCACAGCAAAGTGCAAGTAGATAAAATAGGTACCGCTGCGCTCTGGTTTCCGTCAGGGTGTTGCATAGCGCCAGAAGCGGTTTAGTCATGCTGGTCCCGTGACCCACCCGGAAAGCTGTCTGTGGACAAACGCCAGCTCCCTTGGCCTAAAAGCGAGATGAATGTCACAACCCCATAGTCTCCTTTGACTGGACTTAACCGTCCAGGGGTCCTGTATACCTGAAGGAGCGTCTCCACCCGCATCGTTCAGCCCAGACGCTGAGGTCCAGCTCCAAGGGCCTTCTGGCGGTTCCCTCATTGCGAGAAGTGAGGTTGCAGGGAACCAGAGGGAGGGCCTTCTCGGTAGTGGCGCCCGCTTTATGGAACGCCCTCCCTTCAGATGTGAAGGGAGACATTTGAAAGCAGCCCTGTTTAGGGAAGTTTTAAAATATTTAATGCTGTATTGTTTTTAACACTCGATTGGAAGCCACCCAGAGTGGCTGGGGAAACTCAACCAGATGGGTGGGGTATAAATAATAAATTATTATTATTATTTACCTTTACATTTTATCATGGCTGGTGGTAGCCATCAATAACCACCTCCAGCCTTTCCTGGCACCCTGTTGCCAGAGTCTCCCCCCCCCCCGCAACTGCTGCTGGGCATGGCTGCCATTTTAAACCCAGGCGTTCTGCTCTCCCTTGGGTCAGCAAACAAGGGTCTGAGGTGTGGGTGCTTTTTTGGGGGTGGGAATGGCTGCTCCTTTGTCTGCCCAGGGAAACGGACATTCCTTCGGGTCTGCAAATCCGGGAGGCCTGACTTGAGCACAGATGGGACTTTGGGAAGGGGGTGTGGAGAGGGGAAAAAAACCCTTTTCCTCACCCGCCCCCGCCTTTCCAGGAGGTGACAAAGAAGTAAAAGGGCAGAGCCTGATATTTAATTTGGGTTGGGGAGGGAGGGAGGTGGGAAAACACACACGCACACCCCTCGTCCCAACTCCCCGCAAGGAGCCTTCCCTCCGAAAGGCCTCTGTTGTGTCACCAGCTCCACAAAGCGCCCGTGATAAATGAAAGGAACTGAGTCAGGGCAGAGAGGAGGGGTGGGAAGGGTCCCTTTCTCTTCTGGGTCTCTTTCCCAGCTCCTGTTTGCCTGCCTGTCTCACCCTGCTCCCATTGATCAGGCATGCAGAAACATTCCCCCTCCTGGGCGCCCATTGTCGACACCCGGTTGCCAGGCTGCGGCTGGCTTGAATAGTTCCACTAAGCCCGGCTTCTCCAAAAACCCTGGCCATCCGGTGCTCTGGGTACAGGGGGCGGGGGCGGTGTAGGGGGCAGACAGGGCCGGCCCTCCTTCCCCCTCCCTTCTTCCAGGCAGAGATGGCGTGGGACACCCCTGAGTCCAGCTGGAAGGCGGAGGAGCAGGGAGGCAGGCGAGCAATGACATCACGCCTCTCCACAATCCCTTGCTGGTCTGGGTCACACATGGGAATGTAAGAGGAGCTGACTGGATCAGGCCCATGGCCCACCTAGTCCACCATCCACTTCTCACAGTGGCCAACCCCCCCTTGACTTTAGAATGTATATAAAGGTAAAGGTACCCCGACCGTTAGGTCCAGTCGCGAATGACTCTGGGGTTGCGGCACTCATCTCGCTCTATAGGCCGAGGGAGCCGGCGTTTGTCCGCAGACAGCTTCCGGGTCATGTGGCCAGCATGACTAAGCCGCTTCTGGCGAGCCAGAGCAGCGCACGGAAACACCGTTTACCTTCCCGCCAGAGCGGTACCCATTTATCTACTTGCACCTTGACATACTTTTGAACTGCTAGGTGGGCAGGAGCTGGGAACAAACAACAGGCGCTCACCCTGTCACAGGGATTTGAACCGCCAACCTTCTGATCGGCAAGCCCTAGGCTCTGTGGTTTAGACCACAGCGTCACCTGTGTCCCTTTATAATGTATATAGAATCATAGAATTGTAGGGACCAATTAGAGTCATCTAGTCCAAGCTCTCTACACTGCAGAAATCTTTTGCCTGACATGGGGCTCAAACCCACAACCCTGAGGTTAAGAGTCTCGTGCTCTACTGGCTGAGCCGTAAGTTATGATGTATGCCACTGCTGAAATATAGTACAGTCTTGGCTGGTATGGCTATGACCAGGTCTTTGACCTGCTTTGCACGAACCTTATGCTTTACCCATCAAGAAGAAGAGAAAGTCATCACTGTTTACTATCTGAACATTCTTTTTTTTTTATGAAGTTTTCTTAACACTTTTCACAATGCAATAAAAGACAAGCTAAATCTATACAAGGAATAATAAAAAGAAAAGAAAAGAAAAGGAGATAGGAGAATACAGTATCCTCTTTCACAAATAAGGGACAAACTTTTGTCCCATGCAGAAAAAGATGTGTCTTCCTAGCTCTCACCTGAGAGCATCCTTCTCTTTGCCTAGCCTTTTACCTGGAGAGATCTCACCTTCCTGGCTTCTCACACAGGGGCTTTCTGAACATTCTAAATTCAATTTGCCCATCCGGAAAACCATAAGAAACGTGATGTGTCTTGTGTTCCAGTATTTGATGTATGAATGCGCCGCAAATATATGGTTGTAATTTTTACCTTTTCTTAAATCGTTGTTTATTTAATGTTCAACTGTTTCATTTTCAACTGTTGTCATACTTTGATAAAAATTATATTAACAAATTTAAAAAGTTGGCTCGCTATTGCATAGTTGCATAATTTTATTTAGTTTTTTAAAGTAAAAATAGCAGGGCAACCCACAATTTCCTCTAAGCGCCCCTGAATTTGTACTGCCTCAGGTAAGGGAAGTTAGGGTTGCAATCTTAACTGCAGAAAGATCTTATTGATATTTATATCCCCGCTTTCCGCCAAGAAGATCAAGGTAGCTTACATGGCTGTCCCTGCTTTATCTGTACAACAGCTCTGTGAGGTAGGCTAGACCGGGAGACCGTGAGAAGCCAAAGGTCACCCACTGAGCTTCCCCGCAGACTGGGGATTTGAATCCTGGTCTCCTAGGCCTAACACTAACCTAACCACTAAATTCTACTGGAATGTGCAAAGGAGGAGCGGGTGGAATCCAGTAGATCACACAAGACTGAAGCCAGTTCTCCCCTCTGTAAGTTTGGTCCACTGGGGAGTGGGGTGAAAATGCACAATTGGGAAATATACCTTTATTTGAGTCAACCACAGTGTTGCAAAACAGCAGGCAGCTGAGGAACTGAAACTGAAAAACAAGGAAGAGGTGATGATGTTCTGGTCCAGTGGAAAACAAACAAATCAGGAGAGGGCCCAGGAAGGCTCCCATTTGCTCTCCACTCTGAACTCAAAGGGTGATGAAAGTCCAGCACTCAGGTGATTAGCATAACAATCCTTACAGATCCAGCTTGGTCCTGTGCCCAGGGCTTGCTCAATCCAATTTCCACTCTCTGCTCTTTCTTTAGAAGCCTAATTCCTGCCACCGGGATGGTTTTTTTTAAAAAAGAAAAACCCGGACCTTCTTAAAGAGACAGGCACCTTCTTGCGCCTCCCGCTTTGCTCACAACAAACACCTGCCGCTTTCCAGAAATAATAGTTGCGTCAGGCACATCATACCTTTAAAACACATCCGATGCACATTTCAAGCACACGACCTCCGCCAAGAAATCCCAGGGACTGTATGTAATTTTACTTGAGACAGTGGTTTAGAAGGTGAGTCACAAATCAGTGATATCATCACCATCGTCTCTAGTTTGTTAAGGGTGCTGGGAATTGTAGCGCTGTGAACTACAGTTCCCAGGACTCTTGGGGGGGGATTCATGTGTTTTCAATGTGTGTGGATGTTCTTTCAACGTACGGTGTGGATCTGCTTAACTATCGGATAACGTAGCCTACCCTAACCCCACAAATCTTAAATATTATAATTGTTGTGGGGTTCATTATTTAATATATCTTCCACTATGGTGGTAAATCAATACACATGACACAGCCCTTCCCCTATGCACTTCATATCCTACATAATCTCAGCATTCCTTACAGGGTAGATAACGTGGTACAGTGCCCTCTGCTTTTAGGACTCCAGTTTCCATCAGCCCCAGCAAATATGGAAAATGGTGATGGATGATGAGATATGTAGTTCAGCACAATCTGGAGGGCCCATTCATTCCCTAAGGAAGAAGGTGAGCATGACATCATCGAACTAACTCATTAAAAGAGGATTGCACCAATTCAGGGAGGAAAAGGCTACCAATGGCTACTAGCCATTATTAACAGATGGGGTAGCTCAGTGGGTAGAGCATGGACCTCTTAATCTCAGGGTTGTGGGTTCGAGCCCCATGTTGGGCAAAAGATTCCTGCATTGCAGGGGGTTGGACTAGATGACCCTTGGGGTCACTTCCAACTCTACAATTCTATTATTCTATATACTGTGCCTCCTTGGCTGGAAGCAGTGATGCTTCTGGATACTGGTTGCTGGAAGTTGCAGGAGGGGGGAGTGCTGTTGCGCTCAGTCACTGCTTGTCGATTTCCCAGAAGAGGCTTCTTTTTTCTAATTTTTTAATCAAAATTAAAACAAGACATATTATCCAAAAACATATCATCCTTGTTTCCCCCCCATTTCCCCCCACCCTCCCACACAACCCCCCCCGCCCCCACCCCTCTGACTTCCCTCACTTCCAGTCTTTGGTTTCTCTGAGACTGCTGTTTTTTGCATGTTACAAAGTTGTATAGATCCTCAAACTATTTAGCTGATTATTATCAATAAAAAGTTTGTGAATCTTTATTCAAAACCTGCCAGGGAGTCCAGTTCGCTTTGTTGCATCTTCAGATACTTTGTGAAGGGTTCCCATTCATCCTTAAAGTCACAGTTATCCTTGTCCCGTAGCTTATATGTCAGTTTTGCCAGTTCTGCATAGTCCGTCAATATTTCTTGTCATGATTCTTTAGTTGAGGTTTCTTCAGTCTTCCATCCTTGTGCTACCAGAACTCTCATGGCCGTTGTCGCATACATGAAGATGTTTTTCAGCTTTTTTGGCAGGTCTTTCCCTACAATCCCCAACAAAAATGTCTCGGGTTTTTAAAAAAATGTCAAATGGAACATTTTCTTCAATTCATTGTATATCATTTCCCAATTTTTTAAAATTACATTACAATCCCACCACATATGATAAAATGTCCCTTCCTTTTCCTTACACTTCCAACATATATTTGAACTAGTTTTGTACATTTCCCCTAACTGCACTGGTGTTGTGTACCATCTATAACCCAGAAGAGGCTTCTGATTGGCTACTGCGAGAACGGGATGCTGAACTAAATGGGCCACTCAGTGGCCTGATCCATCAGCTTCTTCTGACATTCCTAAATCTCCTTGAGCTCCATGTGGGCCATGTTGCCCAGAAATCATGGGCTACACAGAGCCCAGCAAAACCGGGTTGGTTGGGGAGTCTTAGGATAAGCAAGTCTTTGCTTTGGAGGGTGGGGGCAGAGAAAGTACTGTTTGCAAAGAAAGTGTTAAGTGATGAGGTATGATGTCTTCAAAGCCAACAGTTCAAGCAAGGTAAACTTTCGAGACTCCAAGTTTTGTGCCTTTCCTTTTACTTCCTCTCTCAGTTAGCAAGGCTTGTTTCTGTTTTTGTTTGCTTGTTTGCTTGTTTTGGCCTGGACTCCCAGGCCTTTTGAGTGTACTAACTGGGGTTACCAAATCCTTCTCCCGCTCCACACACAGAGAGAGTTTTTGCCTTTTAAACAGCAGCAAGAGGTGCAGAGATTTAACAGCTGAGATGCTATCTCCCATAACTGGAACTTTATCTATGTTCACACTCCCGTTTAACTTTGCATCCAGGGTGCTCCCGACGCTGATTTGGGACACGCTGTGTGGGCAACCTTTGCCACAATTTTATTCATTTATTTATTAAATTTATATCCCGCCCTTCCTCCCGAAAGAGCCCAGGGAGGCAAATGTAACACCCTAGAACTCGCGGACGTCCGCTGAAGCTGAATGTTGGAAGAGTCAGGACCGATAACACAGAGGATTTATTGACACGGTGCAGAGTGAGTTGACCTATGGAACTCCCTCCCACAAGAGGCGATGGTGGCCACCAATTTGGATGGCTATAAAAGAGGAGGAGAGGGCTGCCGATGGCTACTGGCCACAATAGCTCAGCTCTGCTATGGAGGAAGCAAATGCTTCTGAACACAAGTTGCGGGAAGCCACAGCGGGGGACATTAATAGGGTGCTTGGGTGCTGCTTGCGGGTTCCCCACTGCGAGGACACGAGGACAGGGTGCTGGGCTAGATGGGCCTGATCCAGCCACCTTCTCATACTTTCTTATGTTAAATGTTGTAAACAAAATTCCTATCACAT